>NW_004524695.1:4943188-4955493 GCF_000260255.1 Octodon degus | reverse complement strand
TTTTTTTGCTCTTGTCCACCTCTGATTCTTTTCCAGAGGAAGGAAAAGAAAAAGGAAAAGGAAAAGTGAAGAACAGCAAAGTAATCGAGATTATCCTACCAGCCCCCCCACCCTTTTTCATTTTATGTATTTGGTACAGGGTCTCACTATATAGCTTGGACTCACAGTGATCCTCCTGTTTTCAGCCACACGAGCGCGGGAATTACAAGTGTGCTACACCACCCCGGGACTCGGTCACCAGCTCAGTGCACCCTGGGTGTGGGGCGGGCAGGGCATGTGAGACCAGGGATCAAACCCTGGTCTCTGAAATTGCCAAATCAGGTGCTTAGTTCGCTGAGCTGTCTCGCCGGTCCTCAGCTACCTCTTGATTGAGTTATTTTTAGTAGGGTGCAGGCTGTACTAACAGTGTGAAAAATTTGAGCTTCTTTTTAAAATTATTTAATTAATTAACTTTTTTTCCCTATATTTTAGGGAAGGGTCTACAGGGTGTTCAGGGTCTTACTACCAGATCGGACTCATAGTGATTCTCCGGTTTACACCTCCCAAGTTCTGGGATTATAGGCGCGTGCCATCATGCCGTCTCAATTGCCATCTCAGCGCTCCCCAGGGTGGGGCTGCACTGCAGGCCTGGGGATCGCATCCCTGGCCCCTGCGCCTGATTGCAGGCACTTTCATCCACTGAGCTATTTGGCCAACACTTGAGCTACTTTTAATCAATTTTCATGGGCCACAAAGGAACATTGCTTAAACTTTTGCTTGTTGAACAGCGAATTGAAACCCTAATTTCATCAAAAATTCAGGGAAAGAGAAGATGATGCTTACCTTTTAGCTTAGTCTCTATGCGAATAAAATTTCATAGGGCTGTTGTCATTCTTCACAGGGAGCACAGTTCTCTGTGATACAGAGTAAACACAACTTCCTTCAGAGTCAACAGAGTTGCTTGAGTACATTGAGCATTCAGGCAGAAATCCCTATAATTTTACAAACATTCTTTCCACTACCAATCAAATGATTCTGCTCTCATCAGGATCAAAATGTTAATACAAAATATGTTTTTCTGTAGCAACAATGTTGACATCTCTCTTCCAGGACCTCTTGTGTCTTCTCTGACATTTCATGCAAGTATCTTGTGAAACTAGACACACTCACTTGACATAGGTTCAGTACATGCCAGGGCATCTTTTCTTCTGAAGGATCAGGTGCTTAACCTTAACTCTAAAGGATAATCTTGAAGGGCTCTCTTGTCACAGAAGGGTTTCCAGACAGTGAGTCATGCTTTCGAGTCATTCTAGTCTGGATAGCTACCAACAGTTTTCTTTTCCATTTTTTGTCTGCATGGATACCTCAGTTCTCGGATTAGTGAACTACTGGATCAAGCTTGTATAAAAAAATCAATAAAGTAGTTCTGGCAACCCAGAATCCCACGACTGTTGTAAAAGTTGAGTCTTTCTCAAGGCATAGTATCAAAGACTTTGGAAAGGAAGATCCTTTCACTATCAGAGTCTCAGAAGGTACAGAAAACCAATGAATATTTGTGTTCTCCACTTTCCATTGTAGACTTCTTCAAAGCCCACAATAAAGAAGTTGGTCTCTCTCTGGGGTGTCTTACCACCTAATACCTGCCTGGACTTAGCTCTAATTTGTGTGAGCAATTCAAACCTCCAGCTAAAGACACAAAAATGCAGGCCAAATTTTAGAGAGAGAGAGAGAGAGAGAGAGAGAGAGAGAGAGAGAGAGAGAGAGAGAGAACGTGTGTGTGCATGTGTGATTCTCTGTTGAATTTATAAACACAGGACAAGTGAAATGCATATGACTCTTCTTTTTTTAAAATAATTTTATTGAGAAACAAATATCAATGAGACAGTTTCAAGTCTGATTACTAGCGCAGTTTCAATATTTAATACATTGCTTATTGTTGTCTTAGTAGTTATTCATTGTACAAGATGCAGACATGATATCCTGTCCACAAACACTATTAGAACAAATCTTTCTATTCATTGAATTAAGAGAAAGTAGCTGTATATCTATCCTAACTATTTTCTGTTTAGCGCAGTTCCTAGCATATGGCAGTCCTAAGTATCAACCATCAAAATCCAAACTGATCCACAACACATCTTTGGATCAGGTTAGTGTCTCCTTCCTTGCTTTTGTTATCTATATAGTAAGTTATTTAGAAAGTATGGAGTTATAAAAAGTAAAAAGGGAAGTCATGGATTATCTTTCCATTTAGGAAATATTATGGCTTTGAAATTTGAGATAATAGTTCAAGTAAGTTATCTCTTATATATTAATATTTTTAGTTCTTAACAATTAAAGTAAAAGTATCTTTAAGATCATTAAAGACATAAATTTAAAAGAAAACAGCCATGTCTAATGTTTTCAGATCTCTTCCTTTCTTCTATCTCTCCTTCCTTAACCCCCCTCCACCTCCTCTAACCACTTAACTTGACACTATGTCTAATTATCTCCTTGTTTCATGATGTAACAGGGAAAAAGTGCTGCTTAGCATGACTGAATTTCTAATCTGCAGCTTAATAGTTGTCTGAAGTCAGGTGAGCTTCTTTAAGGAAAGGTAGTTTTCATATCTGTACATTTAGTATGAGAATAATTTACAAGCAAGAATACTATGAGGAACAGATAATGTATCCTCTAAAGCCACTCAGTATATTACTTCATGCACGAAAAATGCAATGCCAGGGTCCTTACCCCTCTTGGATATAAACAGCGCATACAAACACTGCTCTTTAAAATACACACAGAATAGTTTGGATAACTGTACTGGTGTAGTAAAAGGAAGACAATGCCTATTTTCCTTCTTTATAAGTTTTTGAGACCAATTTTGAATGTTTATATCTGGTAATCTGAACAACTGATTTAAAGACAACAATATGCACTATAACAACTATTGTTGAATCCCTATCATTTTGTTTAGTGAAATTTGGTGTCATTTCTATTAGATCTTTTTCTTTGACTATTTTTTATTCTCTTTAGATATAAAAAATGAAAAGCAAACAAACACACACAGAACCAAGTGGGATCTGTTTTAAACAGCACAGTCACTCTCAGTAGGAAACCTATTCTTGACTAAGGCAAACTCAGGGGTTTGGAGGACAGGACATGGCTCGCCTCCCACTTTCTTTCCCCATGTATTTTCTCATCTTTAATAATTGGGGAATTGTGGTATTTGTCTTCAAAGACAGAAAGCTGGTACATCTGCTGTACAGTGTACTCACTCTTTGCTGGATTATGCAGCATTACCTAAGTAAACAGGAGCATAGCAAGTGCTTCCTCCTCATAGAGTGCAGAGCCAACTGAGTCAGGCACCATTGCATTGGAAGATCAAACATGAATCCACCTTTCAGCTGCAAGACCCAAAATAGAGCTGACTCAGGGTGTGGTCTGTTTTGTGGTGTCTGAATGACTTTTGGTTGAGTCAACCACTTCTTCTATAAACAAATGCTGAAATAAATGACAAAGAATGATCTGGTCTCAGCTCACTTACCATTTACAAATGTATATTTCTTATGAATCTAGATATTATTTATATTCATATTAGTATCTAAATATTACCTTTATATGCATTTTATTGACTATGTAATTTATCTATAGTATAAAATTATCATATATTAATATGTACTTTAAAATATATATTTGTGTATGCACTTATGTATGTTTTTCAAAATAATTTTTATCATGACAAATGAATAATAATATTTAAGAAGCAGTACAGTAACGATGGTTCAATGGTAAAATATTTGCCCAATTTAGAACATAAGGTAGATTTAATTTTATGTTTTTACTCTCTTTTTTCTCCTTGTCAGTTTCTCCTGATTTATCTCATTGTAGCCAAAATATCAGCGGATATCTAAAGTCAGACCCACAGGATTTAAAATGATTCCCAGCTAGATTACACACTTTTATTTTCTATGTTACATACTTCCCAATTGTAAAATGACCTTTCAAAGATCAAATCAGTTCAGGATAACACAACTATAGATTCTTAGCCAAGTTAGGGTCTTGGTCTTATTTCTGTTACCAGAAATAAGAAACTTACTTTCTCAAAATATTGAAAATAGAACTTACAATTGGCCCACCTATTTCCCTTATAGGTATATTTTCCTAGAAGATATCTGCATATCATATTATAGTGACACATGCACATTCATGTTTACACTAGCACAAGTCATAATAGCCAAATCTTGGATGCAGCTTTTATATCAAATCAACAGACAAATAAAATGTGGTGTTCATACAGAATAGAGGACTACTTTGCATAAGGAAGGTTAAATTGAAATCATTTGTGGGAAAATGGATGCACTTTGAGACCATAATTTTTAAGTGAAATAAATCACACACACAAGCTTACATATCACATGATTTCTCTTACATGAAGAACCTCAAGTATAAATAAAGAGAAAAAGAAAACATAGCAGGAAATGGAAATCAGATCTTCTGTAAAAAGGAAAGGGACCAAGAAATGGAGAGAGGAGGACAGAAGGGATGGGAAGTACAGGGAAGGAGAAACGTCTAAGATGTGTATGCACACATACCAACTCCCCATGAGGCAGGCCGTCATTATGCACTGTAACCATGTATTAATAAAACTAAAATGAAAAAATAAAACACAGGACCTTCAGAGTCACAGTGTTTCCATGCCCAAGCATGGCTAGGACCATGTCACAGAGTAATATGTTGTTTCCTTCCCAAGAAAGGTGATTCCGAGATCTCACAGAAATCACTAAGGACAGGAAGAACTTTCCATATGTTCCAGAAGCTCTTGGGAACTGGCACGGAAGTAGGCTTTATTCCTTGTGAGCAGACATCAGATAAACCTTTGGCAGGAGACATTGCCCTTAGCCCATTAGCTCCCTGATACAATGGGCCAATGAGGATAAGAAAACAGCAGTATCCACGATCTTAGCACCTCGTGTTGTGTCATTCTTCGGGCTCAGATTCTACGCTTCATTCTGTGTCACTCTAGAGGAGCTTGTTCTGTTCTTTAAAAAAATACAGCTTTATTAAAATATTTTATCCATCATAAAATGCACTTATTTCAGGTCCATTTCAGGAGACGCTTAGGAGATTTAGTATGAGATGCAGCTATTACCGTAAACCAGCTTCAGAACATCATTTTTCCCTTAATGAAGGACCTCTCTAGGCTCCTTTACTGATAATTCTCCCTCCCCCAAACCCTAGACAACACAAATCTACTTATTTTCTCCTTAAATTTGCCTTTTTTTTTTTTTTTTTTCAAATTTCATACAGATTGTTATGGTTTGTGTCTAGTTGGTCCCCCAAAGCCTCATGTAAATTATGGGGCAGACTTGACTGGAGTAGGAAGTGGCTTGGGGGGGGGGCAGAGGACCAGGGCGGGCCCCGAGGGGCGGGGCCAAAGAGGTGCGAATTGTTAAACGGGCTAGCTTGTGCTTTCTCAGAGATGTGGAGAAAGTCATGGTGGACACAGCAGCGCCCTAGCCTCTCCTCCAGTGTCTTGAAGCCTCCAGTAACCGTGAGCTAAATAAATCTTTCCTACCCTCATTTTGAGTGTTGGATATTTGTGCCATCAAGGAGAGAGGAGTAATTGAGACAGAATTCCCACATTTGGCTTTCTCTTTGCAAGAGGCCCTAAAACTTCTATCACAGTTAAGCAGACCAAGAGGAGAAATGTGCTGCATCCCATGGCCAAAAGTGTTCAATTGGTTCCACTCTGGGACCACACTGCCTTTTGTTTACCTGTTCACCAGCTGATGCACAATAGCACTGTTCCTAGTTCAGGGATTTTATGAATGGAACTAATATGAATATTCATGTGCAAATATTTATGTGGCTGAGTTTTTAATCTCTCTAGGGTAGAAATGAAGGAGTGGAATTGCTGCTAGAATTGGCACATTCATTTTTTGCAACTCGCAAGAACTGTTTCCAGAGAAGTACCATTTTACATTCCCATCTACAACAGATAAAGGTTCTCATTTCTGCATTTTCTTGTGAACAGTTGTAGCTGGGTTATAATTAACTAGTAGGTGTGCAGTGTTCTATTTGAGTTTTAAATTTTCATTTACCTAATTATCAATGATATTTACCATCTTTGCATGTACTGGTTCATGTATCTTCTTTGGATAAATGTTTATCCATGTCTTTGGCCCACTTTTCAAATAGTTTGTTTATTCTCTCTCTCTCTCTCTCTCTTTTTTTTCCAGTATTGGGAGTCAAACTCAAGACCTTGTGCCTGCCAGGCAGGCACTTATGTCACTGAGCTATCTCTCTGGCCCTATTTTTACTGAGCTCTAAGAGATATTTGTAATTTCCAAGTAGCTATTTCTTCAACCAATATGTATTTTGCAAATAGTTTTTCTAAACTGGTTGCCACCTTTTTCATTTTTTACAACTTAATATTCATTTTGATAGTTCATTTACATTTATCACCAGAAATATTGGCATTATTATTAAAATAGACATAGAAACATTATTTGTTCATGTGAGTGGTATGTAGCATCTTTATTAATATACAACACATTTATCATGCAATCCATTTATTTAACTTAAACAATTTAATATTTTAAAATATGTTTACAAAGCTATAGAACCACCATCAGTACTTAATTTATAAGCATAACACCCCATCAAATAGTACAATGACCATATAAGCTTTTGCTCCTTATTTTCTTCTGTATGTTCATCTTCTTTCCTTATGCAACTATTTATATAATTCGTGCGTCAATAGATTTTCCTATTTTAGACATTTTACATAAGTTGAATCACATACTTTTTCACTTTTATCTAACATGAGCAACGCTTTTTTGGTAAAGACATGTGTTTTATTTCTTTTAGGTATACAGTTAAGGGTGAAACTAGTTGGTAATTAGTCTCACATTTTGAGTAACCGCCAAACTTTCTAAAGTATATGCACCATTTTATGTTCTTGTCATCAATGTTATGGTGGCGCTAATTTCTTTACGCTTGTACCAATACTCGTTGGTGCCTGTCTAAAGTGGTATTGAATTGATTTAGGCTTCCACTGCTTGAAAGGGAAACTCAAATGAAAAATTACTCCTTGCTTTGTCATTAATACAATTAGTTGCAGTGAGTTCTGCAATAGATCATACTAGGAGAATAAGGGTGAGAGTAGTTGTGGTTTGCCAATGGCCATGTGATATGCCTTGAAGAACTACAATGACTAAATGGAAGGGACAGCCTTTTCCTTGCAGATATCAACACAAGGATCAGAGGTGGATGGATGGGTGGATTCCTAGATTCTTCATGATGTGTTCCATAAGTACCTGTGCCTTTGAGCAGTTAGCTACCTGAACTCCTCCTTATAAGGTGAAAGGATCATTGAAGAACAGAGATCAGAACAAATTCTTTAATCCTTGCTCCATCTATAGACAAAAACGCTTTAAGACTCCTGGGCCATGTGAAAACCACAGGTAAAGCTTCATGAAGCCAAAATGCTCTCATAAATCTTTACATCAATTGGCTAGGTAAAGGTTTCATCTCAGAAGTTCTTATATATTTCCTCTCAGACCAGGACTAAGACTGGTTATGGAGCCAACAACCTGGTAAGGTATTCCTTCTGGAGACGCAGGGTTTTTCAGTATAAGATGACTGAGTGGTATCCATTTGAATCAGCAAATATTTCAGACATCTAGTGAGCCCCTACTGAATGGAATTACACAATGTTGATAATTTGTCATGGCCTCACTAATTAGAAAACCTCCACTTCTTTGAAATCTGAAAAATCGAAATAGGCACGTGTTAGAGAATAAGTGCAGACAGCTACTATTCTACTAGAAGATGTTCAGGTGTTTTTCAACACTTGGATGTATTACATGGTAGACACATGCTTGAAATAGTCAGCTTCCTCTCATGATTATTATCTTCTGATTGTAATGAATACACCTAAAATAATTCCACTAAGGGAATATATAGTAATACAATTAAATATGGAAGTGAATTTCATATGGTCAGTTGCCATGGGGACTTAATACAGAAAAACTCTAGAGTGGCTACTTTTAATTCCATCTTTCAGGACCAAATATTTTACTGCCTTTCTCTTCATAAGAGTTATGAAGTTTTTGCTTTTATCTACTATGCTTTTGTCCCTCTCTCTGAACATACCAGTGGGAAGAGACATTGATCTATGTATAGAAAACAAAATGAAAAGCAATAATCAGAAGGGAGGAAAACTGAAGCATAGTCTATGGGACAATTATTTTGCATGGAACCTGATACACTTTGTGGAACTTGTATCAGACTTGGACAGCATTGAATTAACAGTGTATCCTCACTTTTCTGAGTCCACATTCCTACTTACACATGTTGTAAGTATTTGCTCTTTCATGACTGGGTGTTGCTGTTCAGTAACTGTGCTGAAAATACATGACACCTCTTAACTTCTACAAAAGCACGGTACTCTTCTATAGCATGAAAAGAAATTGCTTATTTAAACAGGACAGGAGGGAGATTTAACATATAGGAATAAACACTGCAGCTTTATTCAGTGATAATGTTCTGCAGGAAGCAGAACTAAATGCTGTCTTGAGAATGAGCTCTTCCTGAGGGGGTGAATCCGCCCAAGATGTGCTCTAATACTCTGGAAACACGTTGCCTGTCATTTTTTTACTGCTCGCTGCTTAATTAAAAGGGATGTCAGATGCTTCTGAAAAGGCTCCGGTAAATTGTCAAATTCAACAAAAGACAGAAAATTTCAGATAAAAAGCACCTTATGTAAATTATGCCTTCTCCCAGCCCAATTTCCTTCTGCCTCCTAACCACCGTTACCATCATTTTAGGTGACTTTTGTCTGGCATTTAAAAATGAAACGTGATTCTCTTATTCACTTCTTGGCAACATTCCCTGAAACATTCTGTTAAGTGTTTTCCATTACATGCCAGTCCCAACAGGGTCTCAGAAAGTGTTTTAAAAAGATATCTTATCTGGTGTATTGTATCTTTCAGTTTGAATAGTATGTTGCAATAAATATAGACAAATTAAGAAATACTAAAAAAGTCTTAGCAATTTTGATTGATAAGTTATATGTGACCGAACATATAGGTTCAGAATTTATTGATTTCAAATATTGACATTAGAAAAGCTACTGATTTTATAAGCAGAAAAAAATCACAAAATCCTCAAATTATCATTGTACCTGACATCTAGTATTACTTGTCTGCAGGAATTTATTTGTTATACATATAAAAGATAAGTTGCTTATTAGCATTTAACTTATCATTGGTAGAAAAAATATGTATTTATATAATATACCATATAATATATAATATATTTGAGACTAGAATTATTTGATGGAAACTGCAATACAAATAAGAGACAGTCCCCATAAGTCCTATGCAGGTAGGATGCACCATTTTCTAAGATTTGAGGCCTTATATAAAGTATTAAATATATTCTATACTTTCATTTTTTATTTTGCAGGTGGAAATAGTAATACAGGTCCAGCCTATCATTTAAGAATATCATAATATTTAGGTGCAAAAATCTGTGCCCAGGTCACTGTGGTCCCGCACACATTATGTGGTGCTTATCAGCTTCTCTCCCTGCTCTGTTAGGTCCCATTGCTACTCTTTAGAAAACAGACTTTAGGGGCTGGGGAGATGGCTTAATAGAGTACACACTAGCCTGGTAAGTACAAGGGTCTGAGTTCAATCCCCAGTTCTGGAAATAAAAAAAAAAAGGCTGGGAATATGGTTCAGTGGAATAAGCACTTCCCTAGCAAGCACAAGAGCCTGAGTTCAATCCCCGGTTCTAACAAAATTAAAAAAAAAATAAACAAAAAACAGACTTTAGCCAGATCATTTTCAAATTCTTTCCAAGTATCTGCACTATAAAGTTGAAAAACAACAACAAACAATAAACAGCGAATACTGAGTCCAATTGTTTTTGCTTGTTACAGTTTTATTTATTTATTTTATTTTAGGGAAGGGTCTACAGGGTGTTTAGGGTCTCACTACTAGATTGGGCTTGTAGTGATCCTCCTTTTCACAGCCTCCCAAGAGCTGGGATACAGGTTTGCGCCACCGTGCCCAGTCTCATTGGCCATCTCAGCTCACCCTGGGGGTGGGCTGGCATGGCAGGCCCAGGGATCAGACCCCCAGCCCCTGCACCTGCTTACAGGCACTTTAATCTGCTGAGTTATCTGGCCGGCCCTGCTTGTTACAATTTTAACTTCTTTCCATCTTTAACTGAATATTTATAAAATTCTCAGGGATATAATACCCAAGACTTTATGAAATCAAACCAGTTGAGCCTGGAGAAATAACAGAAATCTGAGATCCAGTTCTGATAATTAACATCGAGTAAATTAGAAAAGTGAAGACTTCTGTAGCATGCATATGTATTTTAATAATTTGTGTATTTATTATATTAAGACATGGCTTTGGGATTTTAACTTAAAAGAAAATATTATAAATGAAATTTTAGAATATTGAAATCATGAACCTAAAAACTCTTCCTGGTAAAGCATAAATTATCCAAAAAAGTTTACCATTAGCAAATTCCTATTGATAGGTTGATAAATCTAGGAATATTATTGCTGGGATAACACTATGCTTGTTTAATTAAGAAAAAATAGCCCCAAATCCTTTGTTATTTGCTCTCAGGATAAATGCTGCAATAATTAATTGCTCTCTGAGTAAAAGGTTCTCAAAAGTATCATATCCTTCCTTTCTCATGTTTCATCATTTTGAATATTCCCAAAGACAGCAATATGCTTCCAACATGAACAAGATGATAACAAGCTGACAGAATTTGAGACCTGCTTTTATGAGTTATTATAACTTTGTCAACTTGAGTTTGAGGCCAGATGCATTAGATTATGAGATTACCATGTAAAATGCAACAGAATAAAATAGTTACGGTGATAGTCCAGTTGCAGTTTGAAAAGGGAAATCTGCATTTCATGATTTTCAAAATAAATATTTTTGCACTGAGCGGCTCATGATGCCAGTGTAATATCTGGAACCGCTGGCTTTGCAGCTCTCCTTCGTGTTTCTCACCGATTTTAACATCAGGAAGATCAGAAAATAGTGATATTTGTATTCATTCCTTTGCAGACCTCAATGGTTGGACTTCAATTTTCTTTGTTCCCCCAATGGCTGTAGTGAACATAAACCTAATATTTACATTTTGCTGGCATTTCATTTCACTAGGGACATTTCTTTATATATCCTTAAAAAAGCATGCCCAAAGCAAAGCTCCTCTCTAGGGGAAAAATACTTTACTCAACTGGTGTACGCCTAGTGTTGCAAGTGTTAGTAGATACTCTCACTTTACAGCTTTATATCTTTGGTTGATAAAACTGTATCGCCAGGTACTGATATATATCTGATTAACTTTTTCAATGTAGAAAAGTGGGGACAGGGATATATCTCAGTGGCACAAGCACCTGCCTGGCAAATGCAAGATCCTGAGTTCAATTCCCAGTACCAAAAAACCCCAGAAAAGTATAATTAGTACCATCATATAGTGTAACTCAAAGACTTATTTTTAAAATGGAAAAAACAGAGATGGAGAAAAGTGCTGCTATTTATTCATTCATTCATCCATTTACTCCAAGCTGTTTGGAAGACTTCAGCTTGGAGCTAAATAGGATCTAACAAAGCACGAAGCCTATGGATTATGTAGCTATATATTCAATAGATATTTATCCAATTGATTCTGTGGACAGCAATGACATGTGATTTTAGGGCAGGGTCTGCAGGGTCTCACTACATAGATTGGACTCGTAGTGATTCTCCTGTTCACAGCCTCTCAAGTGCTGGGATTGCAGGCATGGGCCACCATGCCCAGTCTCAATCTCCGTCTCAGCATGTCCTGGGGGTGGGGCCAGCATGGCAGGCGAGGAGAATCGAACCATGGTCTCTGTGCTCTGCCTAAGCAGGTGCTTTAGTCCACTGAGCTATATACATGTGTAAGTATCATATAGTCTCCTAGTGTAAGAACTCAAAAGAAGAAATAAAAATAGAAAGGTATAACACAATTAAAAGGAAAGCAAGAAGTTGAGGACTAGACAACTAAGAGAGAGCAAGGAGAAGAGCTAGGAAACATGAAAGAGGCAAAGCCATACAGTTATATGCACAAGATGGTTAAGGCAATGATCCTGAGAATCTTCAGCAGGTTTTTGAAACTAGCAGTTAATTGGTAGGATTCTCAACCTCACTCACTATATATGCTGACACCTGTGAACTAAGCAACTGCACTGAAGATAGCAATGTGTAATACTAGGGCCGGGCTTGGAATGCCTGTCATTCTGGTCTTCTAAATATGTACTGTTTCTTTTTTTTAATCTTTTT
>NW_004524695.1:4929473-4936218 GCF_000260255.1 Octodon degus | reverse complement strand
AAGAATATATGCAGTGTATTATTTGTTGAAACTGAACTTCCGATTGGATTTGAAACTGTCTCATTGCTATCTGTTTATCAATAAAAGTTTGAAAAGAAAATTAAAAAAATAAATTATCAAATTATAAAGAATAAATAAGTAATTAAACAAACTGTAATCAAGATGATGTCTTAATATAGATCCACGTTGCAGAAGGCACTTGACAGTTCTATCATACCTGACTTCCCATTAGCCATCTCTCATTTGTGAACTGCTTTGTTTTCTGGAAACTTTTCCCATCAGCCTGTACTGGTTCAGTCCCTCTGAGTAGTATGAGTGGCAAAGACTTGGACCAAATCTGTATAATTTATCTTGCACTGAATGAAGGTTACTCTCAGCAGGACTCCAAGCAGAAATGTGAAGGTAATTCAACACTAGCCATGATCACACCTTGGCCCTGGATCCAACCAGTTGAACAAATTCCAGGACATCAGGCCCTGCCCTGCAAAGAAATGTGGGTTTCCCTCAAGTTTGTATATGAACTTTCTCTTTAGATCTAAGGCGATAATCCAAGTGATGCAGGATATTTGAGTAATTGTACGGACTGCTTATACAATGTTTATAAAAGCTTGGTCAGTGAGTTGAGACTGATTCCTTCGATTGCTGGTGATTGGTCAGTTTCATTGAAATCAAGAAACCACAGATCTGGTTTTGCAAGTGGATAACTAATATTTTAGTTTTGAGGAAGAAAACAGAGTCATACCTGGCTTCTGCACCAAGGTTGCAGTGTCAGTGACACACAATGACACATCATTTTTGGGAAGAGAAAATAGCTGTTCATAGTTGTTGGAATCTCCCAATGGGACTTGAACCATTGACAGGGCCCCCAGAGTGGGTGGGCAGTTGGCTGGGAAGCCTCGAGATTTCTGGTTCTCTTCCAGGGCTTGAGCTTGCCCATGTTCTTTGAAGAACACTGGTCTACTTGGCCCAGTCTTTCTGCAGCATCACCTGGGCCTCCTCCATCTACCCCATGCTAGGTGGGGGCAGGAAACTTCAAAAGGTGTTTCTCATGAGAGGAAAGAGGACGTAGGTCATCAGCTTTTGCCAATAGACTCTTGGCAAAGTCAGAGGACAAGGCAATGACTTGGAGCCGAGAATTTTCTTTCCAGATCTGAAATATTCCCTTGAATGTTGTTCTATTGTTGTTCTCCATTGATTATATCAAATTTGGCATATTTCATTTCATAATTAATGTAACTATGAGTCACCTTTTTAAATGTTTATCCCCAGCCCATACTCAGAATTTTTTGTGTGGGTGTCCAAATACATGACTGGCAAATACATCTTTGTACAACACAACCCAATTATTATTACTTTTTTTTTATTTGACCAAGTTCTTTTTTATATGGGCTTTCCCTTGAAGAGTGTGTAAACAAATTTGAACCAGAGTTTCTCTTTGTAGAAAGAATGCTATGTAATGCCAAGTAGGGTTAAGACAGAATCCTTCATTTTCAAAATATAACATCTCCAAACTCTTTCATCCTGATCATTAGGCCAGAAGCAACTGAAGAACTGAACTCTTTGTGGGGACAGTGATCATCGGGGGCTAACTTGCCTTACTAATTTGTATGGATCACAGTATAATAAGGAAAGCAGAGAGAAATCTTTTCAACTCAATCCTGGAAGAGACTAACTCACTGGTCCATAATACTAGATGCCTGTAAATAGTGGAATGTGCTGAACATTCAGTACATACTTTGATGCTCAGTTGAGTTGATTTTGTAACAAAAGCTTGCAATTGGTCCACCCAGGGACAGTCACAAGACTTTTGTTTGTTTTGTATTAATGGCCACAGTAGTGTACTAGAGCCACTATTTGGACTGGAATAGCAACATTTTGAGTTCAAGAAGTTTGACAGTGACCAGGAACCCTCAGTGGCCATTAGTGGCATCAGGAGTCAGCTGCAGCTACCTGTGCAGAGTAGGAGTGATGCAGCTTCCCTCAATGCAGGAGAGAGAGCATGGCTGTGAGCACATTCACTGCTTCTGTAACAGAAATATTGGGTCCTTCTCTCTGAACTCAATCTGAGGTGGTGTTTGTATGCCTATCTGGTAATATGAGGAGTCCAGGCAACAGTGGAGGTGCTCAAAGGGAATGGCAATGCAGGAGTGATCAGAAGCTTGACTCCAATTAGTCTATTTAAAGGATGGGCCCCATTGATTGACCAGCTTTTCTTCAGTTGCAACTTTGTTCAATGAGGAACAAAGTTCTCCCCATTGGAACAATTGTCATATTTTCACATAATGCAAAGATAGGTCTATGATAGCCCATGCGTATTTTCAAATAGGCCATTTTAATCCTGAAAAACAAGTCTCTGTGGCCTTTGCCATATTGTAAGTCATGGAGTTGAGTCAATTTGGCTCCAAATTGAGAAGTGACCTGGAAGGGTAACAAAGCCTGAATAGTAAGATACTCAGTCTCAACAAAAGCCAAGTACTGCTTTATAGAAGAAATGTGTCTGACAGCTATGTCAAGAATGGCAAACCCCAAGCCCGGTGAGCCCCCTAGGTGAAGGCTGCCTTCCTTTTCCAGTGGCTCCATGAGGAAGACCCTTCACTCACATAGGACTGATGCTAGGGTTACGGGGCCTCAAAGGTATACTACAGTGTCCTGGGAAGCTTTCAGCTCAGCCTCCTGGTTTGGTTCCCAGTGAAAAGATGCTGACTTGTGAGTTGGTCCACATAAGGGGCCAAGCACTGTGCACCAGTAAGAGACATATTGCTCAAAAATCCCATTAGCTTCTGGACTGCTTGATGGTGGTGGAGGACTGAAGAGAAAACAGTGTGATTGAATACTGCAAGTCAGTCAGAGTGTCCAGATTTTCCTGGTGAGAAACATCCTAAATTGCACATGTTTGTTGTACTATGGCAGTCAGAGACTTTGAGACAAAAGCTTCTGGACTGTCACCAAATGAGATGTTAGGTTCATAGTGAGATCTCTGGATGACAGCTCGAGACAGCTATACTCTATTCTGAAGCAGCCAAGCATGGGAAGGGGTTGGACAGTTTATTTTCTTAGTTTATTCCCTTTTGTATGTGCATACCCCAGTAGAAGAGTGTCCTCTCTCACTTAGAGTACAAGAAAGCACAACCATGAAACTCATCTTCATATCCAGATGGAGAGGGAATTTGAACAAAATACTGAATTGATACAAAGGACTCATTCACAGGATTATAGTAGCCCCTCAGCCCCACTGTGAACCCCTTACAGACCAAATCAGGTGGCTCTGAATGCTTCTGCCCACAAACATCAGGCCACTTGTTTGGCTGTCCTTTCTGCCTGTATTTGATAGATCTACAAAGCACAGTTTTTGTTCTCAGAGCTTCCCAGTGTACTCAGCTACATTCACTCATGTTTTCCTCTGTTCACACTGGAGACAGGGAAGCTTTGGCCCAGCCCATATCTATCATTTTTCCTTCAAGAACTAAGGCCAGGAGAGAGTGAGACCTCATCAGAGGCCCTAAAGGAGAGAGTAGCTTCATGGAGGAGACTGCACACAGCTCGGAGAGACCAACTTCTGGTGTGGGAGTACTGGGGGCTTCTTGATGCTTCCCTTCTTACCCAGGGGAGTGAGCAAAATTAAAGTTGTATTAAGCTTTATTTTTTCCTCCAGTTATCTCTCATAACCCTCAAGTTCTAGACATTTGTTGTTAGCTTGTGCAGGAGGTACCCCTGGTCCTTCTCCTCCTTCACCCACTGCTTGCATGAGGACATTTGCTTCTGGACTCATTGCTTACTTCTAAAAAGTCAGCTTCTGCCAGCAGCCCATCATTGTTGCCAGAAGCATACATGCTGAAGGGGCTCAACTTTCTCTATTTTTGCAAACTAACAGCTTAGACTATTGTAGGTGACCACTGTTAGCAGAAGATGTGCAGCTCTTGGGCCAGATACAAAGCTTTTATTCCTTCTGACATAGCAGACAGCATGGGGCTCAAGTCCTAGTCAGCTGGCATGTGTATTGTGAGAGTGAGGAGGAGCAGCCTGGGTGGGTGCTGCAACACAGTGACCCTGGGCCCAGTCTGGAGGACTCTGAGCTTGGGAAACCTCAATCTAGTATTAAGGCACAGTAAGCCATAGCACTCACATTTCACTCTGAAAAGAACCATGATCTTACTTTTCTGGACAGCAGGAAAACTTATACTCTGCCGGAAAGACAATCTCTATCTTCTGAGGCTGCTCACGGCACAGCCAGCCTTAATCATTTGACTAAGAGAGGACAATCAGGGACTCTGCTCTTAAAATGTACAGCTGTGTGGGAGCCACAGAGCCTGGTTTCTGCCAGGCTGCTTCATAGTGTCGTTGTGACAGGTGAATGAGATAAAGTGAGACAAGTTGATTTATGAAACATTCGATGGACATTGGCCTTCATTCCTGTTTGTGATTAATTCTAGAAGTGAAAACCTTTTTTAAAAAGAGTTTATTTCATTTAAAATTATACTTATTTTCTGCTTAATAATCTTTCATGTAACAGGCACATCTACATACAAGTGTAATATTCTGAAAACCAAAAGAATTATATACCCATAAAAGATGTGAAAATAATATTTAAGTCCTAGTATGCAGAAAATTCTATAGCTGGGATAATTTAATAGTGAAGAGTTCTTAAATTCATACACTAAAAGTTTATACATTTCAATATAACTAAATTTTGCCAGTCATAACAATTCAAAATGGATGCTTTAAATTAATAAATATATAAGTAATATAACAGTAGCAAACATTTTGATAAAGAAAAAGAAGAGTTTTTGTTTCCAGACCCCAAGTTTTTTATGGTCTAATTTACTTTAGTCTGTTGTACAAATCACATTTAGGTTTTTCAGCTTGGTAATTTGTTTAGACCAACTGTTACCCCTCCTTGACCCACTCCCTCATCTTAATCATTGGTCTTAATCTTTATATAAACTTAGCAGGAAAAATAACACCTGTTTATGTAGTATCCCTACTTAAATGAGCCTCAATATTTTTCATGACAGAACATTTGAGCACATATAAAAATATAGAAAATAGTCTAACTTACTTTGGGCCTAATGGCCCAAATTCAATAATTGTTGATTCATGGCAACAAGCATATAACACAGACCTTCCCAAACTCTAATTATGTTGAAGCTAATTCCAGATGGTATATTATTTCATTTGCATATACACTATTTCACTGAGTAATTCTCAACCTTATTGAGTGATCCTTAAAGATATAGCTACAAAACCTTTATCATTTAACATTTGAATATTTCTCAATTATCTTCAAATGCTTTAGTCAAGTTCACGTTTCCCAAATTGCTTTGTAATTTACCTTAACATTTATTCATGTTCTTTAATAACTAATTACTGAGTTACTAGAAAATTTTGAGTTGGTATCAAAATAAGGTTCTTATGTAAAGATCTATAAGTGCCAGACCTCTTTCTTGTCCATTTCTTCTCTGTTGGAGCATATTTCGTTTAGATTGTAGCAGCCATCCTGTGATTTTGCTTACATTTTCTTGATTTTTCTCCCTATTGTATCATTTGTCAGGTTTCTTGCTTGCTTTCATCTCTTACACCTAAAATCCTTGGACAATCAAATTCAGGTTTACCTCTTATTTGTGGTTTGTTTGGTTGAATGTCTTGGCTTAGTTCCTCACTCATTCCTGGATGAAAGACCCACTGACCCCAAATTAAAGGAGGAGAGGTTGACTTTGGCTTCCAGCTGCAGTCTGTAGTCAGCTGGCTCCAAGCAAGAAGCATCAGGCGGAAGGATCAGGGTAGACCAAAGCCCCTCTAGTCATGGAGGCCGGGTCACAGAGACAGAGGGAGTAGCTATTAGGGAGAGACTCCCAGGTCAGATCCTCAGTGACAGCTCTGGCTAGGTCTCATCTTCTAAAAGCAAGTCAGTTGCTAATTTCTCAGCAGTCAAATGCACTGGCATGCCTCCAATTCAGATGCAGGAAATTGTAGGAGGACACTCCGGACCTTCAGCTCTCAACCACAACATGGGATTTTTTTTTTTTTTTTCACACTGAAGATTGAACTGAGGACCTTGCGCTTGCCAGGCAGGGGCTTATCCTGCTGAGCTATCTCCCCAGCCCCAACATGAGCTTATAGGTGGGCTTAAGTGCTCCCATTAGGAGTTTATTAGTGTCTCATGGAAGAAACACTGAACAAATAGAGGTCAATGACAGACTCAGTGTTGCATAGGAGTCCATATCATGGGAATACTGTAAATTTAATATTTCTACAAAGAGGAATTTCATTTTTTCACTTTTATGTTCCCCTCTGCTACTGATTATAGAAAGGCAGAACATTTTTTTACTTACTCCTTATCACAGTAACAAAATACTCTTTCAATATCCTCCAAAATTGTTCAATTAGGTTTGTATCTTAAAATACCACCCTAAGCTCATGAACATATGCAGTCTTGGCTTTCCCATCATAGCAGGCTTTGTGCTTACTGATGGTTCAGTTATTGGCTAGGTTTGGCAGGGAAGAGGTAATCCATACTGTCAGGCCCTTTCACGAAGAAGCCTCTTCTGTTTTTGTGTGATAAGATATTTGTGCTCATTGTGTATATTTCTTGTTGCAGATTTGGAATCAACCATAACCTCAAGAAGTTTTTTTTACGACAAGAAGTATGTGTAAGCTCAAATCATGACATTTTTTATTTTATTTTATTTTATTATTTTATTTTATTTTTTTATTTTTCAACAAATAATACACTGCATATATTCTTCTT
>NW_004524695.1:4927489-4929373 GCF_000260255.1 Octodon degus | reverse complement strand
GCTAAGCTTGTTCTAAGTAGGTGCTTTAGACCACTGAGCCATCTCTCCAGCCCCTGTACTGTTTCTAATGTCGTATCAATTACTGCTTTACTATCTCTCAAGTAAATGTTTTTTTTTTTTTTTTTTAAAAAAGAAGGGTAATAAGTGAAAATAAGAGACAAGAAAATAAAAACCACAGGACTGTCCTGCTACAGTGCTGTATATGGTTAGATTTCTAAATTTCTGTGGAAAGTCCCTGTTTTAATGGGCTTATGCTCTCGCTTGTGCACACTAAAGAAAGGCTTCCCTTGGCTGGAATACTGGGCTGGTTCTTTGGAAAGAAGAAAGTGGGCTTTCTGGCTGGTGAGACCAGCAGGTAGAAAGCTCAAAGAAGAAGAAGTGAGGTCAACACACGTGGAGGACAGAAGCAGGGCCACGTGAAACTAAAATGAGAGTGCTAGGTCTGTCGTCAGATGGCGTTCATTTAGTTGCTTTTGCATTTAGTAAACAAATGGAAACTATAGCAGCAAGTAATTCAACTAACCACCCACACCATCGCTGGACTATTCCCAGCATGCCTGGGCCAGTTAGCCTGAAGCTGCTAGTAGATAAAAATGGGCATAGTGCAGGCATTGCTTTGTCTGATAAACACGGCTCTGCTGAGTGATCTATCAGACTGTAGAAGAGAAAGGTAATTTGACTGATGGGCTGAAAGTTTAGCAAATATTCAGAATTGAAGAGACATAGAATCAATTATTTTCTTTAATACAGCAGAAATAAGCAATACTTTGGAAATGTTGAGAACTTGTTTCTTAAGGAGCAACTGATCTGTTCATCAAAAGGATTTTGTATATTAGAAAGAGAATGTCAGTTTCTCCCAGGTAGAAAGGGCTCCTTATTATGGCATCATGGTTCTCAAGTATTCAAAGAAGCTAAATGCTTATAGTTTTGAGAGCTAGGCTTAAAGAGTTGAGGGAGACCTTTTGGAATTGTATATGTAATTGAAGTTTTGCACATATGCAAGTGAAAGAAAGCACCGTGGTATACATACCCATGGTATATTTGTGTAGATGTCAGAGTCATGATGCTTGAGTTAAATCCAAGTTTTTCTCTTACTAGAATAAAATGTATGTCAGTTGTATTAGGCCTTGGTGCCACTGTCTCTTCATTTGAAAAATAGCGTGATGCTACATCTCAGCACCATTTTGTTTCTTACGTGGTTCAACGCATACCAAGGCTGGAACAGAGTATCTAGAATAAAAAATATTCTGAATAACTATTTCTTGTGATGGGGGTTTTCCTGGGAAGAGCGCTTGTATGAGCCTCTTTCATACCCTCATTTCAATAAGGACAGAACGACTAACTCTCTGAGTACTTGATGGAAGATATTTTAAAGTAATAACAGACTAATATGTTAAGGTAGTTAAAAATCAGTCTGTGTATGTGATTTCCTCCCTTAGGATGAATGTATTAGCCTGACTTTGTTTCAAAATTGCTGCAGCTAACATCTTACCTTCCTTTATTCTTCTCATTGCCATATTAAAGATTTTGTTTCAGTAAAAACAGTAATAGTTGCTTAACCTTGAAACCTACTTCCAATGTGGTTATCTATCTATCAGGAAGAAGAAGAAAAAAAGGATTGTTAGTATAATTAGACTTTTAGAAATGATCTTCTGGCAAAGTAATTATAATTAAAAATATTTTGCTTGGGCTTTAATTGTCCTTTTAATTGAATTCAGGCTGGTAACCATTTGCTAATTCTAAAATTCAGAGGGTTTCCTGCTAATAATAAATATCAGACTTGTGAAATAATCCTCTGAGGTCTCTCTCTCTCTCTCTCTCTCTCTCTCTCTCTCTCTCTCCCCCCTCTCTCTTTCCCCCTTCCCTCTCTCCCTCTCTCTCTCT
>NW_004524695.1:4926468-4927287 GCF_000260255.1 Octodon degus | reverse complement strand
CACTTCTAGGGTGCCCATTAGTATTTCTTAAGTATATGTGACACATCTCATCTGTGTTTTGAGTTGTGTAGTGGTGACAAAGTTAGAATATGTACCTATTTGACACCACTTTACAGAAGAAAAATGCAGTAAATTGTGGTCAGCTCTCCAATGCTATCATTCAAACTCTATTTCACTTGTAATGTCAGTGTCTGTTGCTGAAACAAAATACGTGACACTCAAAATTAAGGAAGAAAGGTTTATGTAGTTCACACTTTGTGGATGTCTCTGTCTATAATCAGCTAGCTCCACTGCAGGGTGACATGGCACAGGGACAATGCTACCAGGCAGTAGATGATAGCAAAAGCAGCAGGAGGAAAAGCAAGAGAATAAGCCTCTTTCTGTCTCTCACATTGTAAGCAGGCCACTCCACATGCTGGGGGTTGGGGGGTGTATCCTTCACACCATCTCTGTGCTCTGCTTTGCACAGGATGAGGATGTTTATAAAAGAGTCTGGCTCCCTGCTGAGTCATTTAATTAAGCTTCTAAACTTCTCAAGTTGACACAGTGTATCAACCATATCAGTGAGTTAGCTAAAAATCTGTATGTGTGTATGCACATATTCATCTTTAGAAGTCAGGGTAGGGTAAGCACTTCCACATTGGTTTGAGAATTTAGCATTTGTTATCCCATTTTCTGTGATGTGAGGCATTTTATTTTCTAAATTATCAAATTATAGCCGAGTTCCGGGAGCCCCCAGACCCAGTCATAGCCCAGGCCCAGTGAGTGTGCAGAGAGCTTCCTGCTACCCTGCGCCGGCGGGACCAGTCCCAGCCCAGG
>NW_004524695.1:4915944-4926312 GCF_000260255.1 Octodon degus | reverse complement strand
TTTTTGTTCCTCGAATGGCTTCAGGGCACTTTTGGCCAGCGGGAGAGTTGTGAGGTTCGAACTCCAGCAACCTGAGGCTGAGAGCTTTGTGGAAGTAGCCACTTAAAGGCCTGAGCTAGGGCCATGCCCCCAATCATGACATTTTTAAGAGGAGAAAAAGAAGCTCTCTGGTTGATTCTCCAGGAGGCCAGCAAAATATTGGATTATGTTTGAGTCTAGCCAAAAGCCAGCAAAAAAAAAAAAAAAAAAAAAAAGGAAAAGGAAAAGGTTTTAAGAATTTTTATCTATCTAGTTGACATAATAGTATCTAGTTCCAGAAAACGAGAGATTTAAGTGAAATTACAGTACATGCATTGTTCCCAGTGATAGGGATGGCAGGTATGATTTTGTTTGATTCATTTTTTCTTTTTTCTTCTTTTTGGTAGCTATGGTTTGACCCAGCACCAACCTACAACCACTGAGATTTTCTTACCTGTAAAGTTCTCAGTATTATCATAAGAGACCACCTTTAAAACTGGATTTGCTTTAAAAAAAATTCCTCAACACTCCAGCCGTGGTTCACCATTGGTGTGACTGGTTTTATAATGTTCCTCTGTTTATTTATGCAGCCTTACTTAAAGCGCAGCCCCAGCCTATTTTGAGCATGGAGCCCATCTTTTGGTCTATTTCCGTGGGTCAGAGCCAAGATAAGGGCTGAAGGGAGCAGAGATGAGCACCGCCCTACGCGGTCCCCGGGGCTGAGGCACTGTACACAGTGACCTGCAGTCACACAGCCCACGGACGGATGGACCTGGGCCTGCATTTTCATGAGGCCCCTGTGACCAGTGGAATGGAAATCTGCGGCCAGCCGATGCGGAGCCGGCCTCCTGCCCTCATCTAGCTCGCGGCACCTTCCTCGTTCCTCATGCCATCGTCTATGGATTCTCTTCAGATGGACTCAGAAAATAAAATATATTTCTGTCTTGTTTCAGAAAACTGGACACAGGAGGATGAGAGAAAGAAATATTTACACTCCCGGCCACATTTTATCATACATATGGTAACTAGAGGAGGGAGGGAGAGAGAGAGAGAGAGAGAGAGAGAGAGAGAGAGAGAGAGAGAGAGAGAGTTGATCAGGAAGATTTGCTGGAGTGAATTCTGATTTTGTCTCCAGCAGACCGCCTCACATGGCTTTGTTTATGCAAATAGACCCCCTTTTCAGAAACCGTCTGGCTTCAGAAAACCCGTCAGCAGAGCATAAAAGCGAAGTTGTACAGCAGCAGTTAGCAGACCTGAAAGGGCAGCTGAATGCAGCGAAGGACACCGCGCTCGGGCAGCAGGAGAACAGAGGGGCCATTCTTTCCTTGCGTGGCCGGGTGGAGACCAGGCAGCAGGGCCCAGGAAGACTGCAAATGCCTGGAGAAGGAGAGCATCACCCTGTGCTTGAGAGGAAGAAAAAAAAATCACAAGCAACATTAGCCCCGGGTTTTATACACAAGTGTACGGACAGGATAAAAGCAGGCCTCCTCCTTCCCTCCATAGTTTTGGTGGCTCTAATATGGGAAAACATTTTCCTCTTCCTCTGTCTTAGATGGGATTTAGGGCAACAAAATAATGGTGTTATTTACTCACTTGCAGAAAATGAAACCAGCTTTGCTTCACTCTTCCTGCCCCTTTGCATCCTGACCAGCATTTCTCAGAGGGGTGATGAGTGCGTTTCATTAATATTGATGACAGGGGTGCAATGGGAAGTCTGAGGGCTTTTCTGCTCAGTAATTCATATTTTCCTATACAGTAGTCCGGGCACAGGCTGGAAATGTCTATTTCTTTGCAGCCTGCCCGTGTTTCACGTGTGTTTATCTGCACAAATATATCCAGCAGTCTATATATAGAAATGCATATTCTATATACATCATTCGCAGACTGTTCTAAAAATGTAAATACTGCCTTAAGCAACATGACTTTATAAATCAGCCTGCAGGCAACAAAGAATCATAGCAATTCTGAAATACGTTGCACTTCTCCTGGAAGAGTATTTTGTTTTCACTTTGTGAAGAACAGTTTTTGTCCCCATACAGTTTTCTTGACATTCCAGAGGCGTACGATCCAAGGCGGAGTCAGGTATCAACACAGTGAACAACAGTGGACTTGATTCATCTTTGGTCTCATTTATTATAAACTTCATTTAAAACAGCTCAGATAGCTCTTTTCCTGTGTGAGTGAATGCTTATTTTCCTGAATACATCCAAAAATGTAATGATGTGGATTTTAAAGTATGATTATTTACTAGTACAGAAAATGTTAGCACCCCAGGAGTGAATATATACTGTTTCCTTCAGCATAGGACAGCGTTTATTCCATCTGTTCTGACCGTGACTTTCACTATTTTATTTTTTAACTAGGATAGAGACTCATCCATTCTAATAAGGGATAGAATAAAAAAGCCTAGGTCATTGCTTCATAAGGGAAATGAATAATGTATTTTTAATTTGAATAGCTCTGCCTTTCTTGCTTCCACTACATTTTAAAGTAAGGAATAAGTCCTGGGAGTCTTTTTTAAGGGCATTGGGTGATAACCACTAGGAAGTTCAAAAAGGTTTAGCTTGGTGGACTTGAGACTCGCTGGTCATTATGCTCACATGAGAAGCACAGCTTTGGGGACTGCACAAACCAAAAAAAAAAAAAAAAAGAAAAAAAAAAAAAAACAAAAAAAAAAAAAAAAGAGGAAAGAGGGAGGAGAGGAGCACTGCCTGTATTTCGTGAGTCTAGCTTCCGTTAGGAAAGCTCCTGGCATTGTACTCCTTTGTCACGGGCAAGAAGCCCAACAAACACTTTCAGGGAAAAGTTGAAATGTCTTAGAAAAGGGTTATTTTCTATCTGTCATCAGTTCTGGCTTTGCATATCAATAAAAAATTAATAAACTAATTTCAGGAATATATGTCACCGTAAATGTGGAAAGCCTATTGTTCAGAGAGGAATAGTATATTCTTATCAGTGGATTTAAACAGCTATTCATCATTTCTAAAGGGCAATTATTTGGAATCCATTAAACTGGAATTCATAATACCCCTGCATACTGAATTTTAAATAGAAATCTGTATTTAGATGAAGGAATACATTAGTATAAGTCATTAGAGCACTGAAAATCCATGACTTGCTCATTTTTCACTTTTTTCTCAGATGATATTAAGCATGAGGGATGTTGGCCCTTTAATAAAACCAAACAGAAAGAGAAGTCCTTTCAGTCGCATTCTGTGTATAATTATGCTTCATTTTTTTTTCTTTTTTTAATGTTCATTTTTCAGCTTTTCCAGTTGCTCTTTGGAAAGCAGATCATCTAGAAAAGTACCCAGTAATCATCAGAAAGCTCCAGATCCTGAATGGTTACCCTTCTGCATGTGTCCCTTCTGTGGGTACCTGGACATTCACATCCTCAGTGTTACTGTCTGTGATGATGTGTGAAAGTTAAGGGGTGTTATTTGTGGACCATTATACAACTTCAAATAGAAAGAAGTCAACGCTGATCAATAAGCATTTAAATTACAGAACACTTAAAAGTAAATTAGGGGCCAGTAATCTAAATAATATGAAAATATTGCGTATTTGGTCTGTTTTAATACACATTGCAGAAACACTTATAGTTGTTACACTTAGGCATGAGAAAGGGATTCTTTTATTGCAGTAAATATATAGAAAAACATTGATTATCAAACATCTGACCAAACCAAGCAATAAATTTTATACTATAAATTCACTTAACATTTCCTTTCCTCACAAAAATTTTACAAATAAATTATTGAATTCACTCAGAATAAGTGAAAACTTTAACTTAGTGTAGAGTTGTAGAAATTTTTCTATCAATCTGTCCTCCCAATGTAAATTTCTGTTAACTTTTAGCTCTGAGTTATTTATATTGACAAAGGTGTATTTAGCAGAGAGAAATTACCAATTCATAACAGTGAAGATAAAAATAAAGACTTTAGCACACCGGACTATTCTAAACAAACCTTTACTGATCTTTATACCTTTCCCCCGACATCAAATACAAGTCTGTCCCTAAACCATTTGTCCACACAGTGCAAGTCTTAATGAGATAACTTAATGGAAATGCAAATTAAAATCATAGTTAGAGGCTCCATGTGTGTTGATGTGTCCTGGCAATAAATCAGAATTCTAAAAAAACACAGCATATGGCCCTAAGACTTGTAGTCTCAATTGGATGGTGTGAAAACAGTTTGTTCCAGCATTCATACTGCTAGTGCTCTTCTTGACAAGAAACCAGCTTTTAAACATGTGCAAAAGCACGTGCATTGGCTCGTGTGTGTGTGCATATTCAAGCAAGCACACCCCACATTCGCACACCTTACATCAGATTGAATCATATGTCAGTAAACATGTAAGATGGTGACTTGGATTTGCAGTCAATTTCTGGAGCTCCACAGATTGTAAACCATGGAGTCTCAGAGACTATACAGTCCTGCTAAGATTGACTAACGGTGTGTTCATCTTCTAAGGCCACAAGAAATCTAGTCAAGCAATGAAATTCATGTTTGTGACTGCTTTGGATTTTTTTAGGTGACATTTTATGCACTATATATGGGAAGATCTTTTGCTCATGGATTACAATAAAAAATAATATAATTAATGCATGGAGGATCTTGTCTATCTCGAGCAATAGTGAAATATAAAAAACATAGAACAAGCCATGAATGCCGAATGCAGAACAAGCCATGAAAATGAGATTTGGAAAGTCATATTAAGTATTGTAAAAAATTAAAATGTGTTAAACACATTATAGAACTATATATGGTTCCCTTTTTCCTTGTATTGATAGCTAATTTTTTTAATCTGCCAATATTATGACCAATTAATAAAAATTTTGTGTAATTTTACTTTTCATAGCTTCGTATAATCTCAGTCCTATTTGGAAACATTCTAGCTCTTTGTTTAAGCCTTTGATCTTGTTAGCAGATGAGACATGTAGAAGAAACCGTGGGCACCACCCCTGAACGCTGATCTCCGTAAGGTCTCGCTGTGGATGGTCACAGGGACTCCCCATTATCAACCAAGAGTTATGTGGTCACTTCATATTGTTCAGTTTTAAAATACTTTGTTTTATGGATTGAATTCCATTGCTCAATGAGAAGATATTTCAAGACTCCTAGCTCCAAGTACCTCAACAAAGTTTATATGGAAATATAATCTTTGCAGATATAATCCAGTGAAAAAGAGGCTATTGAGGGTACATGCTCATACATTATAAATTCTGTTTTCTTCACAAGAAGAGAAAATGTGCAATATTTAGAAAAAGGCATACAGGGAAGAAGCTTTGTAACTACAGAGACAGAGCCCAGAGGACCAATTTATAAGGTAAAGAACAGCAATGTTTGATGGCTACCAATATAAACTAAAGAGGAAAAGAAAAAATTCTATCCAGAGTTTCAGAATCAGCATGACCATGCTGACACCCTGAGTTTGGACTTTTGGTCTTCAAAACTATGAAAGGATAAATCTCTGTTACTTTAAGCAGTCCAGTTTGTAGTAGCCCATTACAGCAGCCCAAAGAATCTAGTAAAGTGAATACTTGCACATAGCATTTTGCTTTGCCATCCAGTGCTTACTGAGTAGAAGCCCACACGCTTGATACATAACACCGCACACTCGTTGACAGGAATGTGTATATCATTGCTTGTGACATGCCTCTCTGAAAATGCGCAGTTGCAGACATATGCTGTAATCTGTACTGCAAATATGTAATTTCATTGGCAGACAAGGTCATACCCTACAAAAGGATAAGGCCTGCTTCTGTGACGTACAAATTCAGTGAATGGATCAGAATTTTCCAGTACAAGTTTGGAAGTGATTTGTGTGTTCTTTTAAGTAGCTTGGCAACAAATCATGATCTCAGTAACCAAGCTAAAATACTATATATTTTACATTCTACTCTCTCTTCCTGAACTCCCTCTCCAAATCATTCCTATCTCTTCTTCCAAACTCAGGCATCTACTAGTCTGACCTGGCATTACCACAGTCACAGAGCCACATGTGGTCATACCCAAGCTTGCCCTCACAGGAAGGCCATTTCTGACTTCCTGCTAAAGGCATAAGCATCTCAACTTAAATGTACAGTTCTTTCTGTGAGACTTATCCTAGCAGGATGGAAGCAATTTGATTAAATCAGTCCACTTTAAAGAATTAATGGCAACCTATTTAATGTTTTCTACTGAATATTTGCATTTTGAAAGAGGAAAATTATTAGCATAAATTAGTCTTTCATTAGCAGAAATTTCAACAGCATGCACAACAAAGAATTGCATGGTGTAGAAAGAGACTTTGAAGGAGATAGTCTTTCACATTATTCATTATATCCTACCATTAGATAATAACAAATTCTGACATTTTGTTCAGGCAACTAATTTCGCCATTCTGATCATTTGTAGCTACATGAAGGGACTTTACATTGTGGAGATACTGGACAATTTAAACTGACTACTTAGATTGACCTTTAATATTCATCAAACACTTATGGTTAAAACATTTTTGGGATTTATTTTTTATTTTTATTTTTTTGTGGAACCGGGGATTGAACTCAGGCCCTTGTGCTTGCCAGGCAAGCGCTTATTCTACTGAGCCATCTCCCTGGCCTCCATTTTTGGGATTTATAAAACTCCAAGCTTACATGTAAATCCAGGATTCATATCACTGGACAATGTTGAGCAGCTCTCAATCTGCTCTATCTAAAGATAAAACTAAACGACAATGCCTATTTATGTTTTCTGACAAAATTCCTGAGTTCCATTCATGCGAAAGTATTTATTATCTACTCTCCCGGATGCATAATATATGATCAGTAAAACTTGTCTTATTTTATTTATTGAGAAGTACTTATATAAAATGTGCAGCAGCATGTCATCCATAAAAGTACCATGAAAATAGCTCCGCGGATTAAAATGCCTGCAAGCAGGCGCAGGGTCTGGGGGTACAATCCCTGGTCCTGTAGTGCTGGCCCTGTCCCCAGGGAGTGCTTAGGCAGCAGTTAAACTGGGCATGGTGGCACTCGCCTGTAATCCCAGCCCTTGGGAGACTGTAAACAGGAGGATCACTATGAGTCCGATCTAGTAGTGAGACCCTGAACACCCTGTAGACCCTTCCCTAAAATTAAAAAAAAAAAGTACCATGAAATACCCATTATCAACTATATCCTGCAAACGGCCTATGTTAGCAGATTAGACCGTTGCAATTTTTAAAATACCACATTGAGCTTTGCATAGCTTCCTTTGATTAAACTTGGTTGCATTTTAATAACTTTTTAATATAGAAAATTGTAACTTCAAATTTACCATAAAAGAAAAGCATTTTAAGTAATTAAGAAAATATCTTTTACATATCTCATATTAACTGGAAGAAATATTTCTTAAGCTCGTGTAGCAATGAAATACAATTGTTGAAGAAAGTTTTTGCTGATGTTTAGTTTTTTTTTTTTTTTTTTTCTATTCCTTAGGAAACAGTTCAGGAGACAGAATTGTCTTGCCTCCCAAACAAGAGGTGATATATAAAGATAAGGAGTGTTTAATGTCTTGGTTTGGATTTTCCCTTAAGTTTCTGTCAATAATTAAGCCTGAAAACCTTCCAGGAAATAATTCTTTTTGTTTTCAAAGGTTAATTGAAGGCTTTTTCTGTGTAGTTTTAGCCTTTGAGCAAATATTCCATTATCAAATTAGCTAGCTCAGTGCATCTGATTATTTGTATCTGTTTGCAAGCTGAAAAGAACTCTTAGAATTTCATTTGTGATGCTTAGGTATGAATAAAGTGTCTACCCTCTAATATCACCATAGCTTTGAATATTATTTGGCTAACATAAGAAAGGTTACATGGCTCAACTAATGAATTCTACATTGTTTTGATATGTTTTTAGTCTAAACACCTGCCTTCCCCTTTCTTCATTCATATAATAATTTTAAAATAAGATACTAAATAGTGCTGATCTGCCAATTTATTTCCAGAGATTTCTCTAGACCTTTTAGCTTCAGCTAATATTGGTTTGCTATTAGTCAACTTACTTTGACTAGTTACGGCTCAGGTTTCTCCTTCATAGAATAAGGAGCTATTACACAAGAACTTTTCTCATTTCAATTTCCAGTGATTTGATGACTGGTATTTTTCAGCCGGGCAATGCTGCTGCCCTGGTAGATGCCCTGGAGGGAAAGCCACCCAGAACTTTGACCACTTGGGTCCATTTTCAGGTAATGAATCAATTAGTAACAGACAGATTGTGGAGCACTCATTGGCTGGGCATAGAATTTGTTCTACTTTTTGTTTTTGGGACAATAGATAGCTGTTTCTCAGCTTTCTGCTGTGACAAATGACTGAGAATAACAACTCCAAACATGAAAGGCTTATGTAGACTCATGATTTCAGGGGCTTCAGTCCATGGTGGGTAGATCCATAGCTATGAGCCTGTGGCAAGTGAAAAACGTCATGGTGGAAGGATGTAGTGGAGGAGTCACTCATCTCTCTCATGGTGTACCAGAGACAGAGAAAGGGTGAGGACCAGAGGCTAGAGAGTTTTCTTTCATTTTCATGCATACTCGCTCTACTCTGGTAGATGATGCTGTACACATTCAGTGCAGGTCTCCCTCATCAGTTTACTGCCCTCTCTGTCTTCACAGAAAACTTCCACAATTGTGCTTTCTTAATTTTCTGGACATTTCTCAATCCGATTAAACTGACAATCAGGATTAACATGATAATGGTAGAGTGTCTCAGATTATTTAGTAATTGTTTATGGGTGGGATTTGAGGATCCAGGTTGCACCAATAGTGACTCTGCCACTAAGATATTTAGACCACATTGTCTTTGAACACGTAATTATTTGGTGAAATGTTAAAGCTTGGCTGTTGTGGCAAATTTTTCTTATCTACTCTTGTCAACTTAGTGAAGGCACTGATGAGGTTTTTATTTTCCTGGATGTTACATAAAATTGTCTGTTTAATTCAAACTGTTATTTCTGTGTAGTAGTGGGTGAATTATTGTATTTGGATTTATTTAGATGACAAATTCTTGTGTGTGTGTGTGTGTGTTTGTGTGTGTGTGGCTGGCTCAGCTCACCCTGGGGGCGGGGCTGGCAAAGGATGTGATGTCAGGGATAGAACCGCGGTCCCTGCACTTTACCTAAGCTTTTGTAAGCAGGCACTTTACACCCCTGAGCTATCTCATGGGCCTAGATGACAAATTCTTGATGAGCACTTACTATATACCAGCAACTGCATAAAATTGGTTAGGGGAGATGGACTTATATTATTACTGAATGGCTGTTGTACTCTTTCACAAAATCTGTATGCATTACAGTTAAAAGAGAGAAAAAAGCATTTCTGAAACTAGCTTTGAGCCCAACTGCATCAATTCCATTAGAATGCTGTCTCTGTATATCATATATGTGCATTCTTTATGAATAAACTTCTTTTTCGATGTTCGGTTTATCATTTCCCAAGTATGAGCATCCTAATATGATCTAGTGTGAAACTGTAACCGAATTTGTCAAGATAATCAAGGTTTATTGATTGCATCACAGTACACCATTCTGATAATGTCTTCTGTTTTTGGATCCACCTCTGATGACATGAGTTACATATTAAAGCTTTGCTCTTTCTTAAAAGATCCAGATATCTATCACCTGTGAACAGCAAGAGGTTTTTGGAATTTGAATGTAGCTTTTATTTCTTTAAGTGTCTTCTTCACTTTCCATGTCTTGAATCTCTACATAAGGCTTAATTTCAGAAATGGACTTTGCTGGCTTAACTGCTTCTCTATAAGTCTAACGAGCCAAAAATGCCTCTACTATGAACAGCTATTAGCTCACACTAAGAAATAATTGTGTTAAAATTAGGAGCACTTTGAATTTATGGACACAACAAATTTTAGTAAAAATGTTGCTTCATTATCTAAATTTTGCTTTTACAAGGGAAGAAGATTGATGTGTAAGAATCTTAGCAGAAAAATAAAGAAAAATCACCCTTAACAGAGAAACATCTTTGTGTTAACATCCTAAAACTACAAGACTTATGTCCTCTTTTTTTCTTTCTCTCACTCTCAGAGGCAAGTAACTTCCACTAAAGGGCACTGTCTGCCAGATGAGTGAATTTCAAGCCCAACTTGAGATCCAAAAGTCAATGTAACAGGAGATCAAGACTACTGAAGCCCTGTGTGGCATATTCCATAAAACTAATATTCACAGATGGGGCCCTGCCCATTAGAGGGCCTGCCCATTAGCTCAGTTGTTTAAGTGTCTGCTTAAGCAAAGGCAATCAGGCTCAGGATACTGTGGTTCAATCCCCAAATCCACATGCCTTACCAGACCTACCCTTAAGTCATCCTGAGCCAGCAAAAAAA
>NW_004524695.1:4908512-4915395 GCF_000260255.1 Octodon degus | reverse complement strand
AATAAAATAAATTAAAAAACAACAAACAAATGTATTACCCTGCCAAGCATATAGAAATATTACGTCCTCAAATAAGTGCACATGGGAAGGTTTTGTGTTGCAAAAAATGTCAAATATTTTTTTCTAATAGAAACCTATAGTTTAATTGCTTATGCCTTCTCTCTCCCCTCATCTCTCTGGATGCATATTAATTTTTATCTAATATGATGGGTTCTAAGAATTATACATATGAAGATGCTTATTTTGCACAATGTCCAAAAAATTACACAGAGCCCAAAATGTAACATGCAGTGATGTGGAAGCATGTTGATCTTAGAAGGTGACAACTTATATTTTAATTGTTTAGTGTTTATTGGGACATGTTTGCAGTACATGCACATAATGATCAATGCAGGGAATTGGTGCCTGTATATAACACATTTCAATTCCCTTCATTTTCTTCCCATACTCCATCCTCCTTTTATTTTTCCACTGTCAGATTCATTTACTTATCTTTCAAGATCTTGTAAAGTAAATTATCATACATAGAAATTAAAAACCATACTAGTATTCAAACAATATCTAAAACATGTAAGGTAATTGTGTTATGTTGATACACTTTTAGGTACATTGTCTGTGCTTAATTACTATATATGATTTTGTAATCTAGCTATTTATCTTATGGGTGGGGTTTATGGAATATACAAGAGATTTCATGTAAGAGAAGCTCTGTAATACTTAAGTTTCTATGTCTGTTACTTCACTTAGCATTATGTTGTTGCAGTGCATCCATTTTCTACAAATGATTCAAATTTCTCTCATTATGGCAGAGTAGAGCCTCATCTTTCATAAATACCACATTTTTTTATTCATTCACCTGTTGCTAGACATATAAGCTCTTAGCAAGCTGTAGGTATTATGAACTCTGCTGCCATAAACATGGGTATCATCACTGTGGAAGGATGTCTTTAACTCTCTGGGGAGCTACCTAAAATGGGAATAAAGGCAGTATGTGTCAAATAAAATAAAATGTTTATTTTTAATATTTTGAGGACTATTCATACTGATTTTCATAGTAATGTATCACTTTATTATCCTGCCAACAATGGAGAAGTGTTCCTTTCTCTACACAGCCTAATTGCTTTTATTATTGATCAGTTGTTTGATGGTAGCCATTCTTCCTGCAGTGAGATGTAATCTCAGCATAGTTTTAATTTCTGTTTCTCAAATAGCCAGGGATGTTAAATATTGGTTCTTGCATTTGTTATCTATTTGTATTTATTCATGTCAGAGATGCCTGTGGCATCTTCTATTTGGTCATTAAATTTGGGAACCTAAGTCTTTAAACTTCTTTATATGTTTTAGATATTATTTTTTTGCTAGAGCAGTATTTGGAAAAAATTTTCCCATTGTGCAGGTTGCCTCTTCAGCCTGTTAGAGGTTTCATTTTCTGTGCAGAAGCTTTGTAACTTGCTGTGATCCCATTAGTTGATTCTTGGTATTATTTCTTGCGTTAGTGGCATTCGATGAGTCTTTACCTACATCTATGTCTTCAAGACTTTTGCCCAGTACATAGTTTTCATTCTGACATTTAGATCTTTTATCCACTTTGGTTTTAGTTCAATGCATAGTGAGAGACATGTGTCTAATTTCAATCTTTGGCATGTGAATAGCCATTTTTCCCAGTATCATTTATTAAAAAGGCTGTTTTTCCTCCAGAGAAAGGAATTGGCACTATTTGTCAAAGATAACGTAACAACATGCCTGGAGTTGGTGCTGTCTTTGTTCTGTTCCACTTATTCATGATTCTGTTGTTTTTCCTCCAATACCATGATGATTTTATCACTGTAGCTTTATAGTATAATTTGGAGTCTCGATTGTGATGCCTCTTTCTTTCTTTCTTTCTTTCTTTCTTTCTTTCTTTCTTTCTTTCTTTCTTTCTTTCTTTCTTTCTTTCTTTCTTTCTTTTTTTGGTGGAACCGGGGATTGAACTCAGACACTTGGGCTTGCCAGGAAAGCTTTTATTCTACTGAGCCATCTCCCCGGCCCCTGCCCCTACCTTTCTTAGTCTGCCAAGAATTGCTTTTGCTATTCTAGTCTCTTCTGGTTCCATATGAGTTTAGGATTTCATTCTCTAGCTCTGCAAGGCACACTACTGGTATTTTGGTGAGATTGCCTTAAATTATGTAATAGCTTTGGAAGTATGACTATTTTGATTATACTGATTCTACCTATTCATGGAAAGAGACTAACTTTGCATTTTTTTTTTTATGTTTTAAAGAATAAAAATAGTGAAACAAACAACAGGCATTAGAAATGATACAAAGTTTCACTAAGCAAAGCTGAAATTTTTTTCACTTGGGAGGATGTAAACAAGTGGATCATGACAAGTCTGATCTATTTTTAATATTAATTTTATTGAGAAAGAAACAGCAATGAGACCATTCAAAACAGGTTAGTAGGACTGTTACAATAATTAATACACTGCATATTGTTTTCTTCATAGTAGTTTTTCATAGTACAAGATACAGGCATAATATCTTGTCTAAACAATATTAGTACAGATTTTCTTCTCATTGAACAAGAGAAGGTACCTGTATATCTATGCTAACTATTTTGTATATACAGATATTTTAAAACTACGAAATGGTCCTTCATTTATATCCCTCTTTTTTGCTTACTTTTGTCAGAGATGGGTATTTCATTGCCATTCAAATATTGTAGGTGCATGAATTCAGCAAACCAATACAATATAATCCAGTAGTCCATAATAGTAGTGGGTTATCCGCATGACTGACAGTGTCAGAAGTTGTCGAATTGAGCCTTTCACAGCTCAGCATATTAATATGGCTTTACTTTTTATACCATGTTTTTATACTTTTCTGCAGGATGGTTAAGACCAATATAAAGCAAGACCTATTTAATAAAAAATGTAACTTTTGAATCTGGCAATGTCAGTAAAATCCCCTCAAGATTTACCCTGAAATCCTGTACAGCAGTTTGCAGACTTTTGTCAGTGTCAGTCATGTGGATGAGTCACAGCTATTGCTTGAGAAATTTGTTCTCTGTAAAAGCCTGAGAGAATGTTTCTCTCCATGTGTCTCTCCTAAGTCACACTCTACATCGTTGACCACTTTCCTCTGTGACCCCATAATTTCCTTGATCAGAAAATTTAGGACACCACTGAGTTACAGGACGTTACAGTATAAGTTCTCTTATGTCCTAAGTTCTCACTGACCTTGAATGGCTAGGGCCAAAATGTTGGCTGTCATTGCAGCCCTTCTTTTTATCTAAATTTTTGGTCTGCAAACTTAAGTTGTTAACCCTGCAGAAGAGAAGCTGAATGATATTATTACCCTAAAACATAGGCAATTGAGCTTAACATCAATCACTATCTGTCTGAATAACAAATGTCTTAGGCATAATATGGAGTAGGCATTTTCCATCAATCCTTGATATGCTAAACTTTAAATTCCTTCAGAATGTGAAAAAAGTTAAAAAATATTAAAAAATAGAAATAAACAATTACAAATTTTTACAGCGAAATTTAGAAATCTAATCATATACAGCATTATGGCAGGACAATCATATGACATTTATTTCTTCTCTTTTGTTTTCATTTATTGTCTTTTATTTCTTCTTTTTTTTAAACAAACATTTACTTGAGAGAGAGTATAGCAGTAATTGATATGACATTAGAAGCAGTATGCTTTTAGAAGACCAGAATGACATGTATTCCAAGCATGGCCCTAGTATTACACATTGCTATCTTCAGTGCAGTTGCTTAGTTCATAGGTGTCAGCATATATAGTTAGTCAGGGTGAGAATCCTACCAATTAACTGCTAGTTGCCAAAACCTGATGGAGATTCTCAGGATCATTGCTTTAACCATCTTGTATATATAAATGTATGGTTTGGCCCTGCCTTGTTTCCTAGCTTTTCTCCTTACCCTCTCTTCCTGTTTAATCCTTAAGTTCTTGCTTTCCATTTAGTTGTGTTATAATTTTCAATTTTTATTTGTTTTTTGAGTTCTTGTGCAAGGGAGACTACATGATATTTACATACGTGGGTCTGGTTTATGAGTATATCTTCAAGTGGCATCCACTTTTATATGAGGGCTTCAAATTTATCATTCTTTATAGCTGACTAATACTCCATTGTATAAAAACACCACATCTTTTTCATCCATTCCTCTGGTGACAGGCATTTTGGTTGCTTCCAAGATTTGGCTATAACAAATTGTGCTGCTATGAACATAGGTGCACATATATCAGTATAATATGATGCTTTCAGTTCTTTTGGGAAAATTCCCAGGAGAAGGATAGCTGGATCGAATGGGATTTCCAGTCCTAGTTTTTTAATGAATTTTCACGCTTATTTCCATAATGGTTGCACCAGTCTACACTCCCACCAGCAGTAGAGAAGGGTTCCTTTTTCCCCACAGCCTCTCCAACATTTGTTGTTGGTGGATTTCTTTATGATAGCCATTCTTTCTGGAGTGAGATATTATATCAGTGTTGTTTCAATTTAGATTTAATGAATGGCTAGTGATAAGGCATATTTTTCATGCATTTGTTAGTTTGTAGAATTTCTTCCACCAAGAAGTGTGTATTCATATCAGACGTCCATTTCTGGATTGGGTCTTTAAATTTAGGGGCCCTAATGTTTTTTAGTTCTTTATGAATTTTAGACAGACCTTCATCTGAGTACTTATTAGTTAAGATTTTTTCCCAATGTGTGAGTTGTCTATTTACTGTGTTGGTAATTACTTTTGATGTGCAAAGACTTTTCAAGATGAGGAGGTCCCAGTTGTTAATTCTTTCAAGTAGTAACCTGTGCAGTTTGATTTTTGTTCGTGAACTGTTTACCTACCCCTACGTCTTCAAGAGTTCCTCTTACTTTCTCTTCCAGGAGATTTAGTGTCTCTGCTTTAATGTTTAGATCTTTAATACATTTTGATTTTAGTTTAGTGCATGGTAGTAGACCATGCAAATGTTAGTTTTCTGCATGCAGAGAGCCAGTTTTTCCAGCACCATTTTTAAAGAAGCCATCTTTCTTCCAGTAAGCATTTGGCCCCTTTCTTGAAGGTAAGATGGTTGAGTGTATTTGTAGTTGCTTCTGCATCTTATAATCTATTCCATTGATCCTCAGGTCTATTGTTTTGGGTTTTTTTTGCCAATACCATGCTGATTTTATCATAGTAGCTTTGTAGAATAATTTCAACTCAGGAATTGTAATGCCTCCTGCCTTGTCTTTGTTATCCAGTCTTGCCTTTGATATTCTAGGTCTTTTTTGGTTTCAAATAAATTTTAGGAATGATTTCTCTAAATTTGTGCAGCATGTTGGTGGAATTTGATAAGGATTGCATTAAATCTGGGTACCAATTTTGAGAGAATGGACATCTTCACAATGTTTGTTCTTCTTATCCAGGAGCAGGGATTATCTTTTCATTTTCTGAAATCCTCTATGACCTCTTTTTTCAGAGTATTGTGATTTTCATTGAGTAGATCTTTGACTTCTTTAGTTTGGTTAATTCCAAGGTATTTCACTTTCCATGACACTACTGTAAAAAGTATTATTTTCTAATTTCCCTCTCAGTGTGTTTCTTTTCTGTGTAGAGGAATGCTATTGATTTTTGGGTATTGACTTTGTATCCTTCTATGCTACTGAATTTGTGTATTAATTCTAGTAGCTTTTTGGTGGAATGTTTTTGGTCTTCCAAGTATAGTATTATGTCATCTGCAAAAAATGATAGTTTAACTTCTTCTTTTCCTTTTCTTATTCCTTTTATTTCTTTCTTTTGTCTAATGGCTCTAGCTAATGATTCCAGAACTATATTGAATAGGAGTGATGATAAAGGACATCAACTTTTCCCATCTTAAACATGCTTAGAAAACTTATATTTATCTATAGTAGGGCTGAATATAGCCTATTTATAAGAAAGTGTTTTATATTTCATATATAGCTGCTCCCTTTTTGTATGAGATGTGTTTCAAAACTCCTAGAGGACTGCTGAAACCATGGAAGATACCAAATGTGTTGTCCTGTTTTTCCACATAAAACCAAATTTAAAATTCAATGAAAATAAGAGATTAACAAAAATATACATGAAAGAGTATTTTTTTTATTTTTATTAACATTTATTTATTTATTTATTTATTTTTGTAGAACCAGAGATTGAACTCAGGCCTTTGCGCTTGACCGGGAAGTGCTTATTCTACTGAGCCATCTCCTTGGCCCTGAAGAGTATTTTTATAATAGGAGTTATGTGATTGTGGTGTCTCTCTATGCCTCTGCCTCTGTCTCTCTCTCTCTCTCTCTCTCTCTCTCTCTCTCATACTAGATGATGGACTCACATGATCACAAAGGTTAAATAGTTTCAAAGAGAACATAGTAAGCTATGGAGCTGGGAGATTGGTAGTATTGCTTCATCCAAGAAACTGGAATTAATAATAGAAATGGAGCCCACTCCAGGAGGAAAAGAGTGTGCCTGAGTGAGACACAATGTATATCACAGATCCTCTTCTGCTACCCTGACACATGTGGGTCTCCAGTCCATTGGGTGCTGTCTTCTCACACTGAGGGCAGGTCTTCCCCACTCTGCTTGCTGACATATATACCAGCCTACTCTTCAAACAATCACAGATACCCCAAAGAATAAGGATGTTCCAATTCCCTGGATATCCTTTTATTTAATCATCTTGACATGCAATACGATAGATATTGTGGGAAATTATTGTGAGCTATGCTAAATAAAAACACTTAAAAATAAAAAAATTTAAAAAAAGCACTTGGGGCTGGGGAGATGGCTCAGTAGAATAAGCACTTTCCTGGCAAGTACAAGGGACTGAGTTCAATCCCTGGTTCTACAAAAAAAAAAAAAAAAAAAAAAAAAAAAAGTAAG
>NW_004524695.1:4901899-4908412 GCF_000260255.1 Octodon degus | reverse complement strand
CCTGGTTCCACAAAAAAAAAAAAAAAAAAAAAAAAAAAAAAAAAAAAAAAAAAAAAAAAAGCACTTAAAACATATTATAGGTTAATTTAGTACTCTTTTTGTGTGTATTATGTCTTATGGAGATTTAAGATAACAGTATCACATGCAGAGGTGGATATACTTATTTAATATAATAGACTATCTCCATTTGCCTATCTTTAATGAATGAGTAAAATTTGGCAGGCACATGCCAGGAAACACCAGCGATTCAAGACACTGAACACTTTTAAGTTTGCCACTAAGAATGCAATGAAAGCTTCCCTGTTAGTAATGTTTTAACTTCTATTCCCTTGGCACTGTTTTCAAGTCTCGGTGTCAACCTAGTGTCAACCAAATCATTACTGAGCAACTTCTTTAATAATTAGTCAAGACAGTTGAGGAAAGTGATACCTTTTATCAAATGCAGTATTTATTGACTTCTGAACAACATGCTGTACAAAGAAGGCTATAAGTGTAACCAATGTTTTCATATTATTGACTCCAGGGACTCTAGGGCAAAGATCATTGCTTGAATTTCTCTAGCTATAGAATGAAGACAACAAACACATGTGGAATTCTAGTCTCTGTCAAAGCATTATGTGTTCCTCAAATCCTTCATAAGCACCATTTTGGGAGTCTAGAAATTAACCCATAGAATTTTAAAAATGAGTCCTCCAAATTTTCTCAAACAAAATATCTTCTCTCTTCATGATTCCCTTTAGATATTTCTGCTTCCCAGAACTCTGTTTTGTGTTGTTCTAAAATGTGATTTGCTGTGGCTTATAAGAATGAATAGTGTTTAGTAAGGAACATGTGGGTTCATTATTGTTCAAGTTGCTGTAATCCTTTTCTATAATTGGGTCCTACTCTTAGTAACGCAGAACCCTGGGAAAGGAAGCAGCATTGTAGGGGGTTACTAGATTCTCCAGTTTCCACTGTCACTGCTGTGGTAGGTTACTTGGATGTGCTTCTTGAGGGTGTTCCCACAGCAAGGACACATTTTTGCACCATTGTCCTTAAAGTTAGAGGAGGAAAGGTTTATTTATCTCACAGTTTATAGAGAATTCAATCTGTAATCAGATGGCTGGCTCCAAAGCAGGGTGGTACATGGCAAAGGGGCAACAGATCATGACAGAGGCAAACAGAAAAAACAAGTAAGCAAGGGCACGTAGGACAAGCCATTTTCTGTCCTTTATATTGTATCCAATCTACCCGGATTAGGACAGTACAATTCCAATCAGTGAACTGATGCAGCAATCACCCACTCTGAATCTCCACACCCTTAACCTCAGCCTTGCACTAGGAATCAATCACATACTCTAGATTTGACCATCTTGAAAAAAAAAACAAAACAAAGCAAAACTCATGACCACGTAAGGCCTTTGAGGGCGATCTAGACATATACCTTAATCCTAGTTTTCCAAACTCATGTTCTTCAAGTTGGTCGCCTACCCTTAAGCATTACTTTTATGTGTTTCCTGTTTTTTTTTATCAAGTTTTAAAAGTCATTCTCTTTTAGTTTTCATAGATTTTGCTCACTCTAGGTCTCAGATCATAGTCAGGGAGCTAGATAATAAATCTAGGTGGACAATATGTGAGTATTATTAATCCCTTCTCCCTTGTGTAAGTATGTAAGTCCCGCACATGCAACTTCTGCCAAAGTCTTTCTCCCCTTGAAACAATTGATTTCAAGTAGTTTTTTCAAACTAGAAATACTTTGATCACTAAGTGTGCTCCACAAGTCTTCTAAACTACTGAATTCAGGGGCCAGGGAGATGGCTCAGTAGAATAAGTGCTTCCCTGGCAAGTGCAGGGTCTGAGTTCAATTCCTGGTTCTGCAATAAATAAATAATTAAATAAATAAATGAACAAACAAACAAACTACTGAATTCATTAGCATGTCATGGTACAAAAGGCATACCTATATTTTTAGATGTTTACAGTTGAATAAGATATTGTTTAGACATTAAACAATGTCTCCCAAGGCTTTATTTCTATGTCCAGTTGAGCTAAATAATTTGAGTTATGTAGAGAACAAATGTAAGATTAAAAATAGATTATTAAAAACAGCTTTTCTTCCCCTGCAGTTTTAACTGCAAGTGCTATAAAGAGATTTTACTGAATATATAGGGAGGGTCAGATAGATATTTTTCAGGGAACAAGACTAGTGTCAGACAAAACGTTTTCTCCAAGCTAAATGACAGCACAGTGGTTTCTGAGATACTCTGAGGATATGAAAGTTAAGGATGACTTTTATGTAATACATCAAAGAGGCTGAATTCTAAGAAAATAACCACATTAAGATCTAGACACTGGCATTACCAATCCTGAGAAATCTTCCTCTGCTACATGGGAAGTTCTACCATTTGTAAGTGAATTAAATAAATGAACTAACAAATTTCCCTTTTGTAAAAGGGATTCAAATACGAAAGAAATGTTCAAAATATTTTTATTTGACAATGACATTAGCCTTTACACAGATAATCCAAAAAGTTCTAATTGAAGATATAGAACTAATAAATTCATCAACATGTCAGGGTACAAAAGAAACACACAAAAATTAATTATGTCACGATAGTCCAGGAAAGAACACACCAAATAAGATATCACAAAAACACTCCCTTTCACAGTAGCTCCAAAAAATTAGATATCTTGGAATTAACCCAATCAAGGCAGTGAAGGCCTCTGTAATGAAAACTACATTGCTCCAAAAGAAAGATTGATGTGGACATTAGAAAATTGAAAGACATACCTCACTGGTGGATAGGCAGAGCTAATGTCACCAAAATGATTATATCACCCAAAATGATATAAGATTTAACACAATCCTCATACAAAGACCATCAGAGTTTTCCACAGAACTAGAAAAAAATGATCTTATGACTTCTGTGAAATTAGAAGAGACACAGAATAGCCGAAGCACTTCTGGGTGATAAGAGCAAGACAAGATGTTCTAGAATCATACATTTCAAGTTATACCTCAGAGCCACATTAGTAAAACCAACATGGTTCTGGACATATTGATCAATAGAATACAAAATACAGAAACAAGCCCACATACCTTCAATCATCTGATTTTTGACAAAAGGTCCAATAATGTATGCTGGAGAAAAGGTTCTCCAATAAACTATGTTGTGAAAGCTGGTTATCCGCATACAAAAGACTGAATCTTGATCTATGTGTCTTACCCTGTACTAAAATTAAATCAAAATGGATCAAAGACCTATTAGTAAAAATAGAGCTATTGTGTTTGCTGAAAGTAAAACTGATAAAACTCTCAAGGACATAGGCATAAGCAAAGACTTCCTGAACAGAACTCCAACTGCAGAAGAAATAATACCAGGAATCAACAAAAGAGAATATATCAAATTAAAAAAAGCTTTGACACAGCAAAAGAAATAGCCAACAGAGTGAAAAGACAACTTATAGAATGGGAAAACCATGTTACCATTTACTTCTGTAGTAGAGGACTAATATCTAGACTATTTAGACGACCCCAAAAATTAGACTGGCAAAAATAAGACAGCGAAAAAGGGGCAACTGAAAAGGATAGACACTTTACAAGGGAAGTATTATGGCAAACATACTTATTGAATTTAGTCAGCTGAAAAAGTCAGAGCCAGAGACATACAAGTGCATTGAGGGGCTGGTGGTGGGCACTCAGGTAATGGACCAGAACCTATGCTAAGGACAGGAAGGAAAAATAGTCATATAATTTTAGTTTTTTTGTGTAGTTCTAGGTCTAGAGGTGTGGTGCCAATATGATTTAGTGCAAATACAGAAATACTACAGAGCATGCGCTTAGCTTGTGAGAAAAGAACAAATGTGTTGAACATTTTATGCAGAGAAAAAACAGTCATGTGACAAAGCATTAAGCAACTATGACAGCATTTACAAGAAGGAAATTTAAGAAAGTGTTAATGTAAGCTTTACAATAGAACTAGAATACAAAATAGCGTTGGTTTAGTTTTTTACCTCTATATCAGAAGGACAAATGATCAATAAGTACAGCATAAAATGTTCAGTATCTTTGGTCTTTAGAAAATTGCAAAGCAAAACAACACTAACATTCTATCTTACTTTAGTCAGAAGGACTATTATTAAGGCCTCAGAAAACAACAAGGGCTCATGAGGTACTGGGGAATAGAAAACTTTTCTATATTGTTGATGGGGATGTAAACAAACACAGTCACTATGGGAATCAGTATGGAGGTTCCTCCAAAAAACTAAAGACCCAAATTTCAACTGACTCAGCTATACCTCTTCTGCGTATCATCTCCAAAGCTCTAAAGTCACCACACTCCACGTACACATGCGCACCTGTTTTTGTAGCAGCACAACTCACTATAACTAAAACACGGAGGAGGATTCTATATTCATTAAGAGATGAACCGATAAAGAAAATATGGTATATATACTCAAAAGAGTACAACTCAACTTTAAAGATGGATAACTTTAAATCATTATAAGAAGATGGGTACAATTTAAGACCATATTATGGGAACTAAATCAATCACAAAAGGCTCAATGTAACATGGTGTCTCTAATACGAGAGCCTTATAATACAAACGATTCAAAGAGCAAAATAAAAGGGACACATTGAGAAGCAAGGAAGTCATCTCTAGAGATAAGAAGGGCATATGGGAAAGGCAGGAGAAGGAGGGATGAAGGGGACCAGTGGGAATAAATACGATTAAAATTTGATATGTGTACATTTCAGGCACCCAAGATCAATACAGTCACTATGTTTTACAAACATACCCTAATACAAATAAGAAACAACTCCCCTTTCACGCATTGCTTTGTAGCCTTCTATAATTAGAAATTGATGTTATCTGCAAAGTAAATGTTAGTTCAAAGCTTTGCCCTAAGTGGTTTATTTACATTACTTTCAAGCCCAATTGTTAAGAGTTATAAGTATTCATGTTTCCATTCTACAGATGTGAAAAGTAGGGACTGGCAAATGCTGTATGACTTGTTCAAATCAAACAGTTTGAGCGTGCTAAAGTCATATGCTATGGATCATGGCCAGATTCCGTTCTGTTTAAAATCTGCATATTTCATTTGTACAAAGACTCATTGTCTCTACTATTAAAATAGTCTTATAACACGTTAACAATTCAACAGATAAATCCTTGTTTTCTAGGAGCACAGATAACAAAAATAATTAGAATAAAAGAAATAAAGTTATTTCTAATTTTTATCCAACTATAATCTAGTTTTTGAAACATTTTAAGAATGAGATTAATGTATTTGCTGATTTAGAACAAAGTAGTACACTCGGAAGTTGTGTAGAAATTAAATGTTAAGCAAATAAAATCTGAAACAGTAAAAACACCACTCTACTGGATCCAGAATATACCTCAGTAGCACAAGTGCCTGCCTAGCAAGTACAAAGTACTGAGTTTGATTCCTGATTAAAAAACAAACATACAGGGGCTGGTGAGATGGCTCAGTGGTCTAAAGCACCTACTTAGAACAAGCTTAGCAAAGCACAGGGACCACGGTTCAATCCCCCAGCACCACATGCCAGCCAGCCCCACCTCCTGGTGGACTTGAGCTGGCCACACACACACACACACACAAAAAAAAAAAAAATAAATAAATAAAATTAAAAAAACATACAAACAATAAAAAACTGCTCTGATAAGTAACAATATTTTTTATTTAATTGAATGTTTTTAAAAGGGAAGTAATCTGCTATTCCTTTGACATGAGTAAGAAAAAATTTAATTGAACATGACTTTAGTGGTAGGACTGGTGGACTCCCAAAAGACATGCACCCAGAATCTATGAGTGTTTCATGTTAGGACAGGTGCCCTTAACTTGCACGCTGTTTGTAAATATAAAGATGAGATCTCAATATAGAGTGGACCTTGAGTCCAACAACAGCTACCCATAGTGCTGGGGCCAAGACAGAACATATTTCAGAGGCCACTGAAGAAGCCAGAGCCTAGGGTCTGGTCCCACAAGCCAACAAACTCCTGCAGCCAAGGAAAATTGGAATAGGCACTGAAAACTTTTAGTTCCACAAAAGATAGCAAAGATGCTGGCACCTTGACTTTTGATTTCTGGCTTTAAAACAAATACCCAACATTAACAACTTATTTATTTCTTTAGCACAGGGTTTCACTACACAGCCCAGACTCACAGTGATCCTTCTGATTTCTGCCTCCTAAGTGCTGGGATTACAGGTACATGCCACCATGCCTGGACTCTACCACTAGTTCAGCACACTCAGAGGCGGGGCCTGCACGGCATGCGGAGCCAGGGATCAAACCCTGGCCTCTGCACTTACCTAAGCAAGTGCTTAGTCCACTGAGCTACACCGCCAGCCCTAACATTGCCAATTTATTCTTTTTATTTTTTTTCAAAATTTTATTGATAAACAGATAGCAATGAGACAGTTTCAAATCAAATTGGAAGTACAGTTTCAACAAATTAACACACTGCATATATTCTTCTTAGTGGTTAATTGCTGTACAAGATGCGGAC
>NW_004524695.1:4900928-4901712 GCF_000260255.1 Octodon degus | reverse complement strand
CAAAATATTCTAAAAGAGTCCAGTAGCCCATAATAGCATTGGGTCTTCTGTTTAACTGACAATGTCAGAAATTATTGACCTGAGTCCCCCACAGCTCAACTTAACAGCATGGCTTTATTTCCTATATTTTGTCTTCATTCTTTTCTACTGGATGGTTAAGACCAAGAATTCAGTTTGTTTCACAGTCTCAGAGCATGCATTCCATGGCTGTCTAGCTCCAAGGGAGAAGTGTCATGGTGAAAGTGTGCAGCAGTGAAAAGGTTCTTGGTTGACAGTGACCAAGAAACAGAGCAGGCGAGCGGCACCAAAGAGGAAGGGCCAGAGACCAGGTAGTCCCCAACAGTGTGACCCTATGACACACGCAGACACACCTGGAATCATGCTTTACTAATTCCCTATGCATTTCTTAAAAAACTTGACAATCATGATTAAGGGTTACAGAGAGGGTGTGTTTTGCTTTTCATTTTGAAATACTTATTTTATGTTTACTTTTTATGCCAGTTCTTAATAAATTCCTTAATAACTTACTGTTTCTCTAGGGAACTGTTTACAGTAATAACATAGTTGATTTACAAGTGGTAAAAATAACAAAAGCAAAATGGTATCTCCAAGACAGAACACATAAACAAGTAAATCAAGTAAATAAAATAACCACAAATTGTTCACTGAGATTGAGCTTTAGTCTGCTACTAGAAAGGTTAATAACAGATTTTCTTTCTTTCTTTCTTTCTTTCTTTCTTTCTTTCTTTCTTTCTTTCTTTCTTTCTTTCTTTCTTTCTTTCTT
>NW_004524695.1:4898149-4898958 GCF_000260255.1 Octodon degus | reverse complement strand
TCCCTCCCTCCCTTCCTTCCTTCCTTCCTTCCTTCCTTCCTTCCTTCCTTCCTTCCTTCCTTTCCTTTTTCTTTTCCTTTCTTCTTTTTTTCCTTTCTTCTTTCTTTCTATTTTTAAATGTCAGTTAGAACTCAGGGCCTTTGCATCAAGATATACTTCCATCCCATTTTGAAGTTTCTTTTTGTTTTGAGACTCTTCAAAATATCATTTGCCCAGGCTGTACCCAGACTTATAATCCTCCTGCCTCAGCCTGCAAGGATGCTGAGGTCACAAGGTGGTGCCACCATGCCTACTGTCCCTGAATTTTTTTATATGTAAGAATGCATATTAGAAGGAAATATGACTGATGCTGTGATGTACTCTTCTCTAGACTGATCTTTTCTGAAAATCTATCATTTATGAAATTTTTTTGTAAAGCAAATCACTTATTCTTAAAATGACAGGCATGCACCTGTTTCATATTCAACCTCAGAATTCAGACTTCCATAGCTATTCCCTTTCCTTTAATTCCCAATTTCAATGGTTTTGTCTGTAGTGTACTGTGCACTCATGCTGGTGAAAATGGAAGGCTGTTAATTCAGCTGCAAATTGCATATAAAAGCCCAGCAAATAAAGCATGTACTGTAAATTTAATTACTTATAAGATTTATTTTGTTTTTGAGACCAATACTTTAACATTTTTTTAAATCACAGAAACAATCATGTAACCACAATAAAAAAGAATTAGTATTCTTGTAAAAAATAGTGTTCCATTTAGAAAAAGATTTAACAAATTCTAAATCCTATCCTTCAGCATTATATTTGCAGAA
>NW_004524695.1:4813699-4898049 GCF_000260255.1 Octodon degus | reverse complement strand
TTTTATTATCCTTGTTGTTTATTGTAAGGCTTTCTCCCTTTTTATTTAAAACAGGATGACACAGAAAACAGCTGTCTACAGTCCAAGTCCAAATAATCCAACTTCAGAATCATGATGAGAAACAATCTTTTCCTCCTCCCCCTTCTTCTTTACTCCTATGCTCCAAAGTTGCTTACTCAGCTCAGTGACAACATGGTCTACTGACAAACAGGCCACAATATCAGAAATCTGATTAGTCAGTAGGATTTTTTTCTACTTTCTTGTCACAGTGCTTTCAAACAGACATGTGTGGCCATGTGTTGCATTGATTTACTGGCATGCATTGCTCCCCTATGAGGGCATAAGCTTTGTAGGCAGAGGCAGTAAGTCATAGTACTTTTTTCTTTCTTGGTGAAAATTGGACTACTTCATTCTGGAATTTTTGATCTCTCACCTCCCATGACTGGAAGTCAATAGGTGAGGTGCTATTAAGCAGGATCTGAAGGCCAGATTCTGGCTCAAGAAAAATAATGGCTGATCAAATAGGAATGTTTGTTACACAGGTGAGGGGTTCTACTTTTTCTGTTTTTCTAAAGAGGACTGTTTATAGTATTTTCAAGTGCTGAGGTATAAGCTTATTTCCTTTTTAAACTAATTTTATTGAGAAACAAATAGCAGTGAGCAGTTTCAAAACCAATTAGTAGGATAGTTTCAATAATTGATACATTGTATATTGTTGTCTTCATAGTGGTTATTCATAGTATAAGATGCAAAAATGATGTCCTTCCAAACACTATTAGTACAAATCTTTCTTCTCATTGAATTAAGAGAAAGTAGCTATATTGTTGAGGCTTTCCTACTAATCAGTTTTGAGGCTGTCTCGTTGCTATTTGTTTCTCAATAAAATTAATTAAAAAGAAGAAAAAAAGTAAAGTCATATTAATATGCTGAGCTGTAAAAGGCTCAAGTCAACAACTTCTGATATTGCTACTCCTATGGATAACTCACTACTATTATGAACTACTGGACTATGGATTATTTTGCTGAATTCACACCCTTAAAATATTTAAATGTCAATGGAATACCCATTTCTGACAAGACTAAACAAAAAAAGGGGATAGAAATGAAGGACCATTTTGTATCTGTATATACAAAATAGTTAGGATAGATACACAGCTTACTTCCTATTCTCCCTTTAAATTGGCCTCAACATAAAAACCCCAAAGATGACCACAACAGCACCCATACTAGCCAGACATACATTAATTCTCATTTGTGAAATTCAACACAAGTTTTGCTTCAGTTTGCTTCAAGCTTCCTCATTTTGGTTCTTTCAAGTTTTAAATTTGTATGATTTTACATTATGGTGTTTTCTTCCTTTATGTTCCTTTCAGTTAATGGTTCTTTCACATAATTTATTACTAAAAAGTTTCAAAATGAATTTGCCTGTATTTCCTTATATGCATGGGGCACCTAAGAAATCAGTGACCAATGTGTGGCTTTCCATCAGCTGAGGCTGCCTGGCTGTCACCTGTCATCCCACACATTTAGGAAAGAGGAAAGTAGTATGCACACATGAATTTGTGCATAAACAGTCTCCATGGAATTTTAGGTTGGTTTATTTGCAAAAAGCATGTGCATATTATAGGAACCAACATACCACACAAAGCCCTCTCTTTGGAAAAATGGACTACTTTCTTCTTGAGTTTTTATAAAAAAATGAAAGTAGTAGATTATCAGCCATCACATTTTTAACTGAAATACCTCGTATAAAACATAGCTGAACTGATCCTGTAATCTGTGGTTTTGAAAAACCCTTAGGTCTAGGTCTATTGTTTCAAATAATAATTTGACCTTCACAAGAATAGACAGTTCTATTTGTTCTGCTTTTATGTTTTATTTTGATGGTAGCAAGTTTCTTGTAGCAGAATGTATCTTTTTAATAAAGCCTAACCAGTAAGTCAAAAGAAAAAACAATCTTCGTATTAATTCAAGATGTCCATGATTTTGACAAAGAGGGTAAAGGGCTTACTTTTTATTCTTTATTTTGTGTTTACCACTACACTGCCTTCATAAGTGATATTGCATCTGTATTGTGTTTTCAACCATCAAAATTTGTTGATTGAAAAGAAAATCATCTGTTCATGAGTCTTAGTGTATTTTGCTCAGGAATTGGGCACTGATAGACCATGGCAGGCAGTAATATCTGTCTGGATGTTTGAAAGCTGTTGAAGTGACAAGGATGAAAAAAGATTTCTCTAAACAAGCAGAATACATATATAAAAACATATACATCTCCATAGGCCTATATGTACAATACTTAGGCAGGTAAAATAGAATTTAAAGAAAGCAATGGTGAAGCAAGAAGATAGAGGTAAATAAAAATTCTGACTTGAAAGATATTTAAAGTCCAGGGTATTGATCATAGTCAGTGGAGATAAAGCACTTCCATCCCATTGGATTTGAGAGGCAAGAATTCCCATGTCCAGAGGGATAAAGTTAAAGGTGAAGGAACAGTGCTTCAAAGCTCAAGAGCTCAGCCTTACCCCTCCCGCAGTAGTAAGATTCCCATCTAAACAAAGGTCAGGACTAGGATCCAGGCTTTGTATTTTGTTAAACAATTGTGACGCTAAAAAAGGCAGCAAAGGGAATGAAATTCCACTGGAAGGAAGGTTTCGAACTCTGCTCCTTTATAAGGCACGTGCTTGGGGCAAGGACAGAGTGGTGTCCTGGAGGAAGGAACATGAGGTAACTGCTGGGGCCTGGAAGAGCTGGCTGAGTAGCCAGTTCCCTAACCTTAATCCCGCTACAGTAATGACCAGGGCACAGGCTTTGGATACACATGGGCTTTGCTACTTCCTACAGTGTTCGACTAAGACAATTAACCCTTCTAAAGATAACTAGTGGATAGTACTTTCTGTCAGTATGAGTGTCGATGGATAAAATGTACGTAAAACAATTAGGAAATTATCTGAAATATAATAAGCAATCCTCCAAAGGAAAAAAAAAGAACAGAATTACAAATATTTAAATATTATTACTACTCTAAGCGGGAAATCTGAATGAAGGTCAGTAATTTTAGGTAACTTGCTCAAGCCATTCAAATAGCACACAAGCTCCACCATTTGCCATGAGGCAACATGTTTACAAACCCATTCCAACTTGAAAGAATCTGCCTACTCTACTTAAAATGTGCTCAGAATTCTCACATTAGCTTTCATTAGGCAGAATCTCCCAATACTAAGCTGGGTTTTTTATTTTTTTGTTTTTTGGGGTTTTTGATCAGTAGTGAACGTCTCATGGGATTTATTGAATATGGTGCTGAATTTAAGAAGTGGACTGGTTTTATGAGTATACCTTTTCACAACCTAACAAAATTTGGGCTCAGCCAATCATAATCCAAGAACCTTCCTGGAAGTGATATCCTAGGAATCAGAAGCAGGTTTGTCCATCTGCAAGTTTTCTAACTTTCCAGCTAATTCACACTGCATATGCGTAGCATTTAGCCTGAAGTTGGAGGCCACAAGAAAGAATGAGGACACCCTAGATGGATAGTGTCTGTCTCATGGTTGTTGGTTAGTGAAGAGTGAAACTCTCCAAGGAAGATCTGCAGTCACCTTGGGCCACAGTACATAATAAAATAACCTGAGTAATTTACAAGTCTATTCGATTTACATATTTTAGTTATTTTTTAATGATTATTTTATCCTGTGGAGCTAGTCTTATGTAATATATATATATATATATATATATATATATATATATATGGAGCATGTGCACTCATCTGGTGTTTCTCTTAGAGTTGTACCATGCGATATGGGGGGCTCACTTCAGACATCTTGGAATCACATCTGCAGGAGCCACGCCAAGGCCTACCCCTGAAGCTTCTCTATATTTTGCATATATTTTGAAAATTTGTCCTCTGTCTTTCTCTCCTCACTCACTGCCACAAACAGTGTCACAATCATAAAGATTAATGATGCACATCAAGATGATGACTTATCAAGTGTGCCCAAGGCCAGTCTCTGGGAGGAGGGGAACAACCAGCAGTTTCTACCTAGTGCTTCATAGTTGCTTACTGTTCAAATATAAAGCACACAATGGCCACAGAAGGGTTTTGCTTTGTTAAACAACAGCAACACAGTAGATCTATGGTCCTTTAGATTCTTACTTTGACTTATGAAGAGATAAAACTAAGGCAATACCAAAAAACAAACAAACAAACAAAAAACACACACAAAAAACTACACTATTCAGAAACCAGTGAAATGAGATCAAGAGTAACACTGTGCTGGGAACAGTGCAAGCCCATGCTTTCACCCTCATTTTGTGGCAGTGATAGTACAGTTTTGGAGGTGAATGATGAACTAGGGGTTGTCTTAACTTGCCAGGTGCTGTAGATCTCATCTATTTTATTTCACAAGTCATTTAGCAGGGTGGTAATAATGACAATGAAATTGAATTCCTGCTATTTAAAAAGGCCATGTGCTTTGTGAATAAATACCTTGGCCCACACATTTAGTTGTCTGAGGAAGGCCATTACCCACTGACCACCGCTAGATGCAATAACTTTTATTCAGTAATTTGATGGTATGGTTAGGCTCCTGCAGAAACAGAAGGCAAATTCAGGAGTGCTTACAACTCTGAAAAAAAGATCTTTCCATAATATGCTTCTTCTACCTACATGTAAAATTAGCTGAAATCTTCCTGTGAAGCACCACCATTTTTAAATTCTATGCCCTGATGTGTTTTTTAATAGGCAAATATTCTACCAACTAATTGGGAGGTAAAACATAAACATATATTGAACTATCAGGGGATAAGAATGAGTATTACCAGAGGGAAAATTATAGCTGTAGGAAAGGAATATAGGAAAAATATCTGATACAAATTCATAGCTTTGCCTTAGGCTGGTCTCAACAGAACAATATATGAAATTATGCAAACTGAAGCTTTTCTCAGTCAACTTGAAATTGGTTGTTTCAAACATGCATCTCTTCTGCAACCTGATTCCACCATGGTCATCAATTAGGATTATTTTCAAAAGTATCCTTCCTAAGTTGCTTGATAATACATGCTGAACACATTTGTACTTTAGAAGTAAATGTGCTTTCTGTGGTTCATTAAATCACCACGTCTCCATTGCAACTGAACTTCATCCTCATGTGTACCTTAGAACTGACTCATGCATTTCTTAAAAACATTATTCCTCTTGATTATTTCACAATTGGATGAAGTTGTATTTTCTTAAAGCACAAAAAATTAAAAATTGAGTTTGTTCAATTCTGGTCTGGCTCTTCTATGAGCTAGATGTAGGGTCCTCTACTTATTTAATGATGCTACTAGTAAAAAAATGTTGAAATGTAACTTTAAATCTATACACAGAGAGATAGAGAGGGAGGTAAGGAGGGAGAGAGAGTGAGAGAAAGAGAGAGAGGGAGAGAGAGAGAGAGAGAGAGAGAGAGAGAGAGAGAGAGAGAATTCAAACCCTCCCAATTTCCACTGATGACTCTACAGGGCTAGTGCATTCTAAGCTGGCTGTTGATATTGTGATATTGTGAGTCAACCAGACACATTATCCCTGAAAAAGCTGAGCCACAAAAGTACAGGGGTCCATGGGGCTTCTCTGTCTTCCTGGAATGACAATATAGAGGCATAAGACATCTGATAACCTCCAGGAGCCTTGGAATTGCAGGAGGCCAGAGCACTCAACAGCTGAGTCTTCTAGTGAATATTATGGAAAAATATGGGGTATTTTAGGCAAAAAAATGTTTATAGTGCCAATAAACATAGTATATCCTCACAGAACTGAAAAATTCCTTTTTCGTTCCAGAGGTAATTTGTAATTTTATTTCTTAAATGATTCCAAGCATTTTTTACCCTACCACTGACAGATTCATCATATTCTATCTTTTCTTTGATATGATATTGCTTAACACCTACTAAATTCCATTAGAAAAGGGGAGAATTCTTTTTGAAAGTTATACGTGTTCACTCATTCAGCATATGTATATAGTGAGTGTTTCCCATGCTGTGAAGTTCTAGGTGCTTCTGAAAGACTTTGTGCCCAAGGATGAAGATCAATGTTAAAGAATTAGATCAAGAAGTAAATCATAGTTTTAGAAACGAAATGTTAAAAAGAATAAATGAGATGCTAAGATAGAGACACTACTGAATATGGTCAAGTAAAGTGTCTTTGAAGACAAGTTGCCATTTGAGTAGCACTCTAAGGATAGGAAGAAGTAGACTGTAGGAGGAAGTCTCAGATATAATGATCTAGGGGGCCAGCCAAACAGCTCAGTGTATTAAAGCACCTGCAAGCAGGCACAGGGGCTGGGGTTCAATCCCTGGGCCTGCCTGCTGGCCCAGCCCCTGGTGGGCATTGAGAGGACAATTGAGACAGGACGTGGTGGCATGCGCCTGTAATCCCAGCTCTTGGGGGGCTGTAAACAGGAGAATCACTATGAGTGTGATCTAGCAGTGAGACCCTGAACACCCTGTGGACCCATCCCTAAAATACAGAAGAAGAAAAAAAGAAAGATATAATGATCTAAGTCCTTTGAATGGGAAGAGTAGAAATGAGATGATATTTCAAGGAATGCAAAAGCTTGTGTGGTAGGGTGTGTTGAATGAGATAGAGAATGGTAGAAGATGAAATGGATAAAGCAGGGTGAGAGTAACAAATCAAAGTACAGCCTTGTAAGAATTTGAAGCTTTTCTAATTAAGTACATCATTAGATTATTATTTTGCATCCCAAATCTCTTCCCAGAAGCAAGTATTATCCTGATTCCAAAATGAGAAGACACAACCAAAGAAGAAAACTACAGGCCAATATCCTTAATGAGTAAGACACAAAAATCCTCAATAAGATACTGGCAAACAGAATGTAGCAAGTCATGAGGGAGATTTTACACTATGACCAAGTAAGATTCATCCCAGGGATTCAGGGGTGGTACAACATATTCAGATAAATAAATGTAACATACCATATTAAAAAAACCAAATAAGAATCACTTGATCATCTCAATAGATGCAGAAAAGACAGTTGACAAAGTCCAACATCATTCATTATAAAAAAATAAGAAAATTGGAATTGATGACCTTTATATCAATCTGATAAATACCACCACAACAAAACAATAGCTAATATCATACTACATGGCCAAAAAATTAAGCATTTCACTTTAAAATCAAGAATAAGACTAGGATGTCCATTATCACCTCTCTTTTTCAATATAGTTCTTGAAACTCAGCCAGAGCAATTAGGTAAGTGGAAAAAATAGAAGGAATAAGAATAGGAAAGAAAGAATTTAAATTACGAATATTTGCAGATGACAGTATAGAAGATCCTGAAAACTCCACCAAAGACCTCTAAATTTAATAATCAAATTCAGTAATATAGCTGTATACAAAGTCAGCCTACAAAAATCAACAGCATTCCTGTACCCAAGCAACCAACTCACAGAGAGAGAGAGAGAGAGAGAGAGAGAGAGAGAGAGAGAGAGAGAGAGAGAGAGAAATTAGGGAAACCACACCTTTACAATAGCATCCAAAATCATGAAGCACTTAGGAATTAATCTAACAGTGGAAATAAAAGAACTATACATTAAAAATTACACTACTCAGAAAACAAAGATTAAAGAAGACATAAAAAATGGGAAAGACATCCCTTACTCATGAATAGGAAGAACTAACAGTGAAAAATGGCTCTACTCCCAAAACAAATTTAATGCAGTTTATACAGATTTAATGCAATCTCAATCAAAGTACCATTAGCCTACCTCCCAGAATTTGAGTGCTGCTTCTTAGTTTTTTTTTTTCACACATGAATTGCTGTGGCACAAAAGAGTGCACTACCATTATTCTGTTCTGCCTTGTGCAGAGGAAAGAAACCAGCTGGTGGCTCTTAGCCATTGTACATCAGGCGCCAGCAGGGAAAAAGAAGATCCATTTCACATGATTTCTTGGCATAATTTTCAGGCAGATACAATTTGCAGATCATAGAATTTTTGTTTATATATCTAACTTTCTAAGAGAGGGAAAAGGTACGGAAATAAGGCAAGGTCTAGAGGCATGTTTTCGTTATGCTCTTCACCATGAGTAGGTGCATAATTTTAGAAAAGAGGAACCACGTATCTGAACCTTAGATTCCATCTCTTTAAAGAAAAAGAATACTACTAGTGAAATTATACATATGACAGTGATTTACAAAATTTGCAGTGTTAAATAGTCATTAGACATTTTGATAATGGAGAATAGATTGACTTATATTTCATATAGTACAAGTGAAAAATATTTATTTATTCACTCATTTATTGTTTGTGGTACTGGGAATTGAACTTGGGACCTTATGCTTGTCAAGCAGGCACTTATGCCATTGAAGTATCTCCCCAGCCTGTGTTGAAAATATATTAAGGTTAATTATTGTACACAAAATTGAGTCTCTGAGACCGAGTCCCACTTCTCTTCTGGAGTATCCTTTAAACCCTAAAGTCAGTGCAAAATGGTATTTAAAATAGGAGATACAATCACATTTAAGTAAAAATTTAGTAAGGGAATTTGAAGCATCCTGTACTCCATGGTTTGGAAACTTTTTCTATAAAGGGAAAGAAAGGAGATGTTTCAGTTTTTGTTGATCATACACTCTGTATCAACTGGTTAATTTTTCTCTCCTAGTACATAAGAAGCAATAGATCACACAGTAAAAAAGAATGTCTGTGTTCTAATATAACTTTATTTGTGGAGCTCTAAATCTGAAACTCACAGAAGCTGCATGCATGGGTCAAATGTATTCCCTTTTTTTTGACAGTTTTTCAAGTATTTAAAATTATAACAGCCCTTTTTATTTTAAGGGCCACACAGAAATAAGAGGTGTGATGGATTTGATCCAAGGATCATGGTTTGCCAACTCTTGGTTTACTTTGTTTGTCTCTATCTTGGATTCATTGTGATGGAAAATTCAAATCTACTAGCTGCTAATTTCTCTGTTAGTGATACATGAGAAGACAGGATAATTAGAACTTCACAAGGAGAGACTATCATTGAAAAATCAAATAATAAAAACCCTATTCATACAGAGAATTTGAAAAAGAGTTTCTTTCAATAAAGTGAGTGATTTACAGACAATGTTCCCCAGAAAATGCAGACATATGTGGGTTCTTCCCTAATAAGAGCGTCCAGCTAGATGAAGAAGCTTGCTAATTGACACATGTAAGTTTATGAAAGATAAATGGAGCTTCACTTGTATCACACATAGGCTGAGTTGTTACGCACAGACAGACCAAGCTTGCTGTTGCTAAGAATGCTGTCAGATTAAATCAACCTTCAAATATATAATTGTGACATCTTGTTCTCTTTGGTACAGTGTGTGCCACTGTATTCATTATCTCAAAGTTCTTTCACTCTGAGGAGCATCAGTGTTTAATTATATTCTTTTATGAGACCTCATTTGTAGACATCATCCCTTTTCAGAGTTGGCTTTGCAGAGGAAAGTAGGTCATTATTTCTAAGACTGTCCCCAGCAGTACTGCACATTAAGCCTCTCAGCAGTGTGCTTTTAAATACAGCATCTTGTGGAACCAAAACTCTATGTCCTTGTAGCAAATTCTTCAGCTTCCAGTTGGCAGATGACTGTGTTGCCCAATTCCTCAGGCCCCCACAGGTCCTCACAGGCCCTCACAGGCCCTCACAGGCCCTCACAGGAAGGTCTACTTGAAGATGATGGGCCTGTGGCCTGATCCATCCAGCACATGTTGTATTCTTCATAGCAAATGGTAGGAGATGTATTTTATATCTCCATTTCAGATAAAAAGATAGAACTATCAATTATTTGGGACTAATTTCAAGAATCTCTATGAGAAAGGGAATCACAATTAACACATTACTTGAGGGATGCTGAAAGTCAGGGTTTGACGGTGGCCTATGGACCAAGCCAGACCTATTGTGTATTTGGATAACATTATTGCTTGCTGGAACACAGTTCTGTGCATGTATTTATATTTCTTTTATTCATGCATTTGTGCATTCATTTATCTCTAGCTGTTCTGTTAATACAGTGGCAGAATTGAGGAGAACTACTGCCTATAACATCTCAATTATTTACTGGTCTTTCATAGAACGACTTTGCCCATTCCTGCTATAGGCTATCAAAATTACAATGTTAAAAATAAAAAATACACCTGAGCTATCGGGGTGTTTTACAGTATTCAAGGAATATTTTCAAGATTAATTTCTAACATGCTATCTTCAACTCCAAATGAGACAAAGTGCCTAAAGTGCTATTATATCCAGGTGTTTAGCTAAATCAATTCTCCAGCAGGGAGTATTATGTATTTTCTTGACTTCTCAAATACTATCCATTCTGGCTATATGCATGTATGTGTTTATTTGTGTGGTTATGTATTTAATAGATCAAAGTTTCTGAATTTTTCAATTTTAATTTGGAAAATATCTGCATTCATGTCATCAAACCTAATATACTCAACCTGGCTGTTCATTAATATGCATCAAATTTGGGAAGATAAGTTAGTTTTCTATGTAAGAAATTCCTCACACACTTGATTAAGAATAAATTAGTGCTTTTTCCACAGTGGCTAAGAATAGAAATCATGGTAGTATGAAGATGAGGTTCATTCTGGAGAGGGATAGTATGGGTGCTACTGAATGTATCTCATAGAAAGTTCTTCCTGAGCCTAATCACCTGTTTTATTTTTTCTTGAATAGGGTCAACACATACTCACATACCACAGTATTCTGAGAAAAAGGATAACCTACTTATAAATGGATTGTTAGGGTCAACACATACTCATATACCACAGTATTCTGAGAAAAAGGATAACCTACTTATAAATGGATTGTTAGACTCAGAAACATATAACTCTTACCGGGGATTGAACTCAGGCCCTTGCACTTGCCAGGGAAGCTCTTATTCCACTGAGCCATCTCCCCTGCTCATAGATTCAGAAACAAGCAAACAAACAATTGATGTTTTTTAATTCAGATAAGATAGAATTATTTTCCTTTTTGTTTTACAGATTCTCTTTATATGCATATAGCCTTACAAAGTGCTACCCGCGTTCTCTCTCCACCAGTCAGCACGTAGGTGGACAGAAAATTTCACATAGCAGTTATTGAATAACTATATTCAAGAATGGATACCTATGGTATATTTTTGAGTTTTAAACATACACTGTACTTCTTAAAAGAAAATTTCCCAAGTAGAATCTAAATGCCAAATTAAATATTGTTATAAAATATAGAAAACAAGTATAAAGGAACAATTAAGAATCTCTTCTTGAATTTCTTATTTGTCTCAAATTCCATTTTCTGTTGAAAGTCCCAAATAAATCCAAACACCCATCACCTAAGACAATGAATACCTCCCCCTAACTCTGCTTTACTTATAAAGGTCCTCTGTTAAGAGAACAAGGGCTCAGTATGTTCAGTGGCAGCTTGAGTTTTCTCCTTTTGACATCTGTTAAAAATGAACTATGATATAATAAATCATATGAACTCTGTGGTATTGTGCTATTCCTTGGGTGTTCCCAGATTTCACCTGACAGCTTCTTCTAGAATTCAAACTATAAACACTTCCTCCAGAGACTGTAATGAGAGGCATAGTTATAAACCCAGGGAAATGGTCTTAATTAAAAAATACTTAACTTCTATACTCTCTCTTTTCTCAAATGGCCAGCTTAATTGTTTACCATAAATTCTTACCAATAGAAACAAGTAGAACCAAAAAAATCTGAACAATTGTATGATTGAATATCCAAAATCATTTGGAACAATATTGAGTTTGTCTTTAAGTGATATAAAGCATATAAGAAAATATTAATTATAAATTTGAAAAGAATAAAATAAGCTACAATAATAAATCAGCATGGACAAGTCATAATTTTATTTAATAATAAGATATTTTATTTTCAATTGCTAGTAATATTCCATTTCTACCATAAGGAACAGTAATGAAAATAATTGTTTTAAAATACTAAATTTTAGGGCCGGTGAGATAGCTCAGCAGACTAAGTGCCTGCTTAGGCAAGCACAAGGACAGGGTTCGATCCCTGGCACCCCCTGCTGTTCTTGCCCCACCTCTGGGCTTCATGAGTTGTCCCCTGAGACCGAATGTGGTGGCACATGCCTGTAATCCCAGTGCTAGGGAGGCTGAAAAGAAGGAGAATCACTATGACCCCAAGCTGCATAGTGAGACCCTGTACCAAATACATAAAAATAAATGAACAAACAAACAAATAAATAAAATATTGACTTTATAAGGAAATGTAAGTATAATTCTTCATACTTGTATCATTTCATTTTACTTTTTTGGGAGACCTATTTTCAGTCTTAAAAATTACAAAAAATAATATTCATGCAAATGTCAAAGATGTGTGTGCATGTATGTGTATGTGTGTTTGTGGGTATGTGTGTGTGTTTGAGATACTTATTTGTGCTATAAGTAGTGACATGGCATAAGAAACATTTTGTCATACAATCTACATATAGAACTGAATTTAAATTTTTCAAAATTTCAAAATATCTCAAGTCAGCTTTTGACTTGAAAAGCCTACCAACAACTGCACAGGGGAGTCTAGCTGGACATGCTCCACGTTGACTTTCCTTGAACTAAATGTCACCGTGCTAGTCCTCTGTCCAGTTCCATGAAGGAGGTCCTGCCAGTGAAATGGTTTGAGTGGAAGTGACTTGTGCCGTTTCTAGGCCTGGCCCCTAAGAATTTCCGGGTACGTCTTACTGTTTTGCCTTTCTTTTCCATGGTGACCAGGCCGCTCGTGTGGAAGATGGTCTGTGGTACCAGCTGTGTGACCATAGCCAACATGCTTCTCCCACTCACAGACGCCCATCCTGAACTTCAGATGAATGAAGAAATAAAGCTCTAAGACACGGAGATCTCAAGGAGCAATTCCAGCGGCCTTGCTAAAAAGAAGTTTGAGTAACCCTAGATATAATCCGCAATCATTATTTCTTGAGTCTGGGTGCCAAGAGATATATAGAAATGTTGGAACAAGTTATTTCCTAATAATTTCTATCTGCAATTCAAGTTAACAAAAGGCCAATCTCCACAAAAACTTCTCAGCTCTTTGATATAAGGAATTTCAATACTTTAACAATAGAAACAAATAAGTTAATTCTCAGAAGTTCATACCAGCTCTACCATCTTTCCATTGAAGAATATATTAGAAAAAATTCTAGATAATTACAGGTCCGGATCATTGCAGAGTACATTAATCTAGGCATCTTATTGAACCTTACTTGTGTGGAGACCAAAGGAAGAAATACACCGCCACAGGAAAACTTTCCAGTTCTATGTAACTTCTACCTCATGCCTATCCCCTAGTGTAACAGGACTATTTTACCTAACTAGGAGTAGTCACCATGAGGCAAAAGGGAATAAAAACCATCCTGAATGTCCCCACTACCTTTGTCCCAGTCCACCTAGATCCAAGCATGTCTTTTCCCATGGAAGCAGTCCAAGAAATACTTAGAAGAGAAAATAAAATCATACAATATCTCAGCACAATTAAATCAGCGTTGTGTCGAAGGTCACAGGGTCATGCTACACTCCACAATCCCTTTTGATGCAAAGTACAATTGCCATGGATGGTAGAAAATTTAGGGGGTTCACTCCTACTCCATAGCTAGTTTAATCTACCAATGTCCCTCTTGTACAACCCAGGTTTATTTTCTGGGCTTCCTGATCACAGAGCAGGTAGGTGATCAGGTCAACAAGCAAGATTCTTGTGGAGATTGTGGGATGTAGTTCCCCCAGTTAGTCTGGAATCTCTCTTGAAATGGTGCATGCAAACTACAGTGGCTGAGTGCAAAACTCATTTCTGTGTCCCAGGGAAAAAGATTTGGGCTTAACATTGAGAGAAGCAGAGTATTAGAGGCAGAAAGAAAGAAACAGAGACTGAATTACAGAGAAGGGATGAATGCATGAACGGATAGACAGGAAAGAGAGCCTGGATTGCTAGCAGCTTTCCTCTGCCTGATCGCAATCCTCTGCTGGAACACAGTTTCTATACTGACCCAGAATCAAAGTTCACAGGAATGGCACATTCCTGTCACCCTGGGAGAACAATCCTGGCTACCTGAACTGATATCTTTCATGGGCCTTGCTCTCTGGATCCTCCCTCCTGAACATTCAGAATATTTTTCCTTGGCTTTACTAATGTTCGAGCAAAGCATTTGCTACCTGTCAAAGAAGATCTCAGTGGAGTATCACCTTGCCTGTGAAACTTTATCAAATTCTGTTAGTCTGTGTTAGTCATGTCTGCACCTGTGTTTTCACAGTACTTTCTACATTCCTGAATTGTGACTCTGTGTTTATACAACTCTGATTATCGAGCTGGAGTGTCCCTGGGTAGGACCACACTATGAATTTCTCTGAATCTCCAGCTTTTAGCTGCACCTGATAAATAGCAGATCTCCACTAAATGTCTGAAAAATGAACAATCAAGTTTACCAATTTAGTCAATAATGTCTTTAGACACAGTGATTCCCTTTAAATGGTATTAATGGCCCTGATCTATCTACCTATTTATTTTTAATTTTTTTTTAATTTTATTTTTTTGGTACTGGGAATCAAACTCACAGTCTTGTGCTTGTCAGGCAGGTGCTATGACACTGAGGTATATCCTAGCCCTCTTCCGTGTCATTTTCAGATTATGCATTTATTTATTTATTTGCTTCTGGGGTTGACTCAGGACCTTGTGCTTGCCCGACAGGCACTTATGTCACTGAGATATATCCTAGGCCCTGCCCTGATATTTGAAGAGAACTTGTAAGGGACATGGTCCATACAAACCTTGAAGCAATATCTTTCAAGACTATTCGGTAATACACATTTTTTGTGAGGAAACTCAATTCTGCCCATAGCTAGAGTTTATTTGCAAATGAGGCTTTTAGACTTAATATATCAATTCTAGAATGAGTTTACACTTACAGAAATTATGCAGAAAAATTATTTTAAAAGCTTCGGAAACTACTATGATTTAGGTATGTTTACAACAGATAGCCTACTTTATTGTTCTACATTAACAAGACCTGCAGTTGTATCATGAAGCATGAAACTCATTTGAAGAAAAGCATGAACTTCAACACTGAGTTTTTCGAGGCTTCCAGAAACCTGGAGCAAATTATCAGAACAACAAATGAAACAACTCGAAAATCCCCTTTCAGCACTGCTAGCCCTCTATCGTATTTGTATCAAGATTTCCAGTCTCGGGCCAGGAAGATGGCTCAGTAGAATAAGTGCTTGCCTGGCAAGTGCAAGGCCTGAGTTCAATCCCTGGTTCTGGAAAAAAAAAAAAAAAAAAAAAAAAAAAATTCCAGTCTCCCATTCTGAATCCAAGGGATTGATACCCAACTGTAATCTAAGTGAGATACACATAGTTATGAGGCTTCTGATGACTTGTGGTTTCAGGTATGGGTCTCTAGCTCATGAGATTGCCAAGTACCTACCAAGGAAAAAGAGAGAGGCATAATGGATTTTTTACTGCAAGTATATATCTGTCTGTCTGCCTGTCTCTGTCTCTTGTATATGTAAAATTATATGACATTGTATACAAAGATATATACACAAGAATGCATATTCACATACATATATACATGTGTGTGTATACAGAGGTTGGAAAATATTTTCCTGATTCTTTTTCTCCAACCTTTCATAAGGTAAAGTTCCGTCAGGCCACACCATGTGATTCTCCAGGAACCTTGCTGAACAAGTCTGACTCATCGTCTGGGAATTTTAAATAGGCATGCACTTCCAAGAGGGCTAATACTTAAAAACACACATACACAAACTGGCAATGAAAGAGAGAAACAGGGGGGAAAAAAACGCAAGAGAAACTTTTGCTTGGCACAAGTCCTTGGGTCAGACACTGGCCACTCAACATTTCACAGTTAATTATCAGGTGGAATTACCTTTGGAGTGAGGCAATGTGGCAGCTGGGAGCTCAGAGGCAGGAACAGTAAGTGTGCAGGGTAGTTCATAAAGGCAGCCAGTTGGGTTAAGCTGGGAAAGGGGCTGCTCCAGAAATTGTTGACCCAAGTTCCCCTCTTTGATAGGATGATAGCCTCAGAACCAAGGACTGTGCCTGCCCACTAGTGGCCAGAAGGCAGAGCAGATTCGTGCACCTTCTCCTGGGGCTTAGGCCAGGTTCTATCTGGGTGAGCATGGTTATGGCCCTGGATACCCTCATGTGATTTTTAGTACAGAATTTTGGGGACTATCACCTCAGAGAAGTCAGCAAGAATAGCACACACTATGTCAGTCTCAAGGAAGTGCTTGTGCTTGCCAAGGTTACTTCCAATATATTTAAAACTTAGATTTGCAGTTTTCTACTAAAAACAGAAATTTATTGCCCATTATCCCAAATCAGCTGTGTCATTAGCACCAGTTAGTACTTTTATTTTTTTTCATTCTGCCAAAGTCTTCATAGGTTCCCATATTGAAATTTTTCCATTTGAAAATTACTGAATATTTTCCACCATTAATGAGACTACTTTGAAAAGTCTTGGGTTATGATTAAAAGGCTTCCATTTACAAGGTGGGATGCATCATTCTCACATTACATTCTCTCCATTACATTCATAAACAAAATCTTCATTCTATCTAAACTCAATGTTGATTGTTTTTCGTGGTTTGTCCTTCAGGCTTCACTGGTGACTGCTGACATTACCACAGTGTCTGAGTATAAGTGTAACCTTGATTGAGAGCCAAGTCATCCTCCTCTTTAGACTCTTGGACACCTAGAGACAGTAGAGAGTAGTTTTGTGAAACTTGCACTGGCCTACTTTTATTGCCAGAAATAAATTTCTATAGGAATTACGCCCATATATTTCTTCTAAACTTCCAAATGTCTAATGAAGCCATTTTAGCTTTATCCATACACTTCCTACAAAAATTAATTTTGCATCAGGAATAGAATAGACTGCTTCCTAAAGTATAACTGTTCTTTGACCTTCACTTGAGTACTGAACTGCATGATGTGTAAGTTGTCTCATTTCTAACATTTTTGAAAAATAAAAATTGGGCGTGATGACTACTTTTGGAAAACATAGACTATTTATTTAATTATTTATTGTATTTTAGGGAAGAGTACACAGGGTATTCATGGTCTCACTACTAGATAAGACTCATAGTGGTCCACCTGTTTATAGCTTCTCAAGAGCTTGGATTACAGGCACGTGCCACCATGCCCAGTCTTAATTGCAATCTCAGCTCTCCCTGGGGCTGGGGTCAGCATGGCAGGCCTGGGGAGCAAACCCCTGGCCCCTGTGTCTGCTTGCGTTTTAATCCACTGAGCTATTTGGCCGGCCCAACATAAAACAATTTTGAAGGGACTTGAAATTTTGGATGTTACAGTTTGCTTTCACCATTTTGTGCAGTGACACAGACAGCAATCAAACAATGTCATTTTGAGAATCAGCTTTCCAAAAATTTTTGAAAGTATAATCTGTAAAAGTCACCAAGCTCTATGTTTATTCTAAATGCATGATTACCAACACTGAAAGAAGATGTCTTGGTATCCCTATTCTTGGGATTTTCATGCCATGGGCTTTCCATGTTCTTCTTACCACCGGAAATAGCATCTTTAATTCTAATCATAAGAATGAACCAACTCCATAAGACCTAGAACCAATTCAGAAAACCCATTCTTAAAATCTTGAATTATTCTATCAACCAAAATGTTGGTACTAGTTCATGATCTATAAATGAGTATCGATATCTTTCTATCTAGAAATGTTATAGAGCTCACTTGATTATGTAAGATGAGACGGCCCTGCATGTGGCAGAAAAGAGACCATGGAAAGCACATTGTGTGGTTTCAGGTTAAGTGTGAAAGCCTGAAGTTCTGAGAAACTAGGTTTCAGAGGCCCAAGAACTAGTCAACAGGAAAGGAAGCCCGGGTGCTGGCTCAAGCAGTGATCCCCAGAAGGTGACCTCTCCTCTGCATTTATGTTTATTGCGTCTTTCCATAGTCACAATGAGGTCTAGTCACCCTGGAAAGGTGGGAAGGGGACAATCAGCTTCACTTGGTACACAGATTCTTGTGCTAACCTTACCTAAGACCATTGTCTCAGAAATAATGTCAAAGCAAATATTTTGGGGTAATATATAACATTAATCAGCAAAATAGCATATTTGCTATTAATGCTGACATTCTAAAAATTTTCCAATTTGAAACTCTTAATTCTTCTAACCATGTTAATCTATGCCTCAAATATTGATTCAAAGACCACTTTGTTGATTTAAAAAATTTTATGTCTTTTTAAAGAGAAAGCACTTATAGTATATTATCATGCCCATTTTCATAATTGTTAACGATAAATAATCTATTATTATTTCTATTCCTATTTGAGAGCACTTTATAATATTTTAACTAACAGAAAAACTGTTTCCAAAGAATTTTCCTTTCCTTAACATTACTTTCACTCTTCATCACAGTAACAGAACAAAGAAGTCATATTAAGAAAATTCCCATAATTTGATTTTTTGTCAATATAGGGTGGTAAGTTTTTATTTATTTGTTTGCTTACTCCCTGTCTTTGCTTTTATTATTTTTATCTCTTCTTGTTTCCCTTTTTCAATTCTCTATTTAGTTGTCTGGCTATGTGGCTATTTATTTCTTCTGAAATCAGCTTACTTCATTCCCATCATCATAATATGCCTAAAACTCAAGTTGACCTAAACATGTCAACCAGAATCCAGCTATCTGTTAGCTGCTTCAACAACTATTCATCACAAAACTTTAAAATAATAAAATCAAAACTTGCAACAAAATAATAAAACATTTGCTTAAATTTCATTATACTGCTTTAAATTCAATAGAATATAGATCAGAAAAAGAAGAGTTGAGTTATTGTACTGCTTAAAGTCTTTTCTCTAAAATATCATTAGAAATCGTACTTTAGAAAAATCATCAAAGAAATTCATCTGGTAATACTATTTGAAAATAGTTGATGACTATGATGATGGAGGTGATTTGTTATTTAAACTCTTTAAAATGTTTATTGTTTTTCTGTATAAAATAGTGTTTTAAGGTAGGAATCTTGAAAATATAGGCATAGGCAGAGAACTCTTGAACAAAAACCAAACTGAACAAAAAATACTTCAAAGAATAAGCAACTGGGATCTCATTTTCTTTAAAAGTTTTTGCACATTGAAAGAAATCAGCAAGCAAATGAAATTAAAACCCACAAACTAGGGAAAAATTTTAACTAACTGTCCCTCAAACAAAGGACTTCTGTCAAGAATATGTACCTTATAAAATCATGCATCCTAAATTCAAAGACCCGATGTAAAAATGGGCATCTGAGATGAACACAACTTCTTAGGTGAATAAATACAAATGGAAAATAAATATATGAAAAAATGTTCAGCATCATTGATCAACTGAGAAATGCAAACTACAATAAAACTGAGGTTCCATCTCACCCCAGGAAGAGTGGCTATCATCTAGAAATCAACCAGGGCCAGCCAGATAGCTCAGTGGATTAAAGCGTCTGCTTCGGCAGGTGCGGGGACTGCGGTTTGATCCTTTGGTGTGTCCCATGCCAGCCCCAACCCGGTAGCACACTGAGAAGGCAATTGAGACTGGGCGTGGTGGCGCTCACCTGCAATCCCAGGACTTGGGAGGCTGAAAATAGGAGGATCAGTACAAGTCCAATCTGTGTCGTGAGACCCTGTAGGCCTGTACTAAAAACATTTTTAAAAAAGAGAGAGAAATCAAACAATAACAAATGCTGGTGAGGCTGTCAATTAAAAGGAACCCTTGTCCACTGTTCACAGTACAGAATAGTACAACCACCATGGAAATCAGTCTGTACATTCCTCAGAAAACTAAGATTAGAGTCCCCATTCAGTCAAACTAATCCTTTTCTGGGTATTTTCCCAGTAGAATTAAAAACATCATTTTCCCCTTGTTTATTATAGCATAATGTGTAATTGCTAAAACTTGGAAACAACCCAAATGCCCATCCAGTGAGGAATGTTTAAAAAAAGATGTGGTATTTTTCTGAAATGAAGTATTACTCAGCTATAAAGAAAGATAAATTTGTGGCTTTTATAGGTAAATGGATCCAATACAGATCATATTCATAAGTGAAATAAACCAGGCTCACATATGTAGACATTGCATTATCTCCTTAGTGTAATGAGCTAAAAGAGTAAATAAGATCCCAAATGAACAATAGATATTGTGCAAAGGAAAGAAACAGCTCAAAAGGAAAGAACAATTGAATTGTGGGAAAGGAGAAAAGAAGGAAGGATATTGTTTAATCAATCTTACAAGCCTATATCTTATAATGTGAGTAACTACTTTGAAGATAACCATATGAAATATAATAAACATCATTAATTTCCTATCATCTTCTTTTAAAATTCTGTATTGTTTTCATTTTTTATTCTCTTTAAAATAAAAATCATTTTTTTATTTTAAAAAGTTTATTGAATATTTTGTGGGTTTCAGAACATGTGGGTGACATTGGTAGAAATGTGAAATAGATGCTGTAAAATATCTGGCACAAGTTACCATTCTGATCTTATAGACTTAGGGCTGTTTTATGTAGATCTATAAGAGTGGCAACTAGCATGACCCACATTCTCTTAAATTTATTATTTTTTATCTATTTATTTACTGATTGTATCACTATAATGTTCAAGGAAATGTGAATATAGTCGGTGAGAAGATTGAAGATACTTGAATAACTGATATTTAAATTGGCATATTTCATTGGTTAGTGTTTCATCCTTTATACTTGCTTAGAAATCACACAGTGCTCCTTATGAAAAACTAAAGACAGAGAGATAAAAAGGCATAACGATTTTCCATAATGCAAATGTACTAAGAATGTCTAATCTTTCTAGCTCATTGGTAAATTAACAGAGTAGGCGCAATTTACGGTCTACTATCTTGAGAAATATTTTATGAAGTTATTTAAATGAGCAGGTTGGAATCAAAAGGAATAAATGACCCCTGTACAGGGAACTTCATTAAGGAATTATTTCTGTAATTGAAAAATGAATCATAAATATGAAATAATGGAAAATAATGGATTATAGCTTATGGGTTTGGCAAGCAAGTACAATATCCCAGAGCAGGAAATTAAGGAAAAGATTATTTATTCTTATGTATATATCATACAATTACAGAATGGAATATTAGATACTGACATTTTACTGATTTGTAATACTTGTTTTATTTTGGTCGCATGGAAGTAGACGTTCAAAGAAGCACTAGAGAAGAATTTTTTATACAAATGAACAATGTATTTATTATGTAGTAACAAAATATCTAAGCTTCATATTTTTGTAGATTGTTCAACATGTGGCAATTTTTTTACCATGATATTAGTCCTAATACTAATATTAATACATAGTTATTTATAATAGTCATCCACCAATTACAGGCTAAAACATTTACATTTATCATACTTTATCAAAGTACCATAACAATAATATTAAACACTTTAAATTTCTTAGATGTCTTCTATTATAATAATTTGTTGGAAATTTATGAGGATGAGTTTCCAGTTCAATGTGATTTTGGACAGGATATCATGTCTGCATTTTGTACTATGAATAATCACTACAAAGACAACAATATACAATGTATTAATTATTGAAACTGTCCTACTAATTGCTTTTGAAACTGTCTCATTGTTCTTTTTTCTCAATAAAATTAATAAATTGATTAATTAAATATGATTTTATTATTCATTTAAAAATAAAAAACAGAAAAAATAGAGATGAGTTTTAAACATATTCTCTGGTTGATTTTCCAAAATGTATCTTAACAGCATGGAAAAAAAAATTACAGACAGAAGATAATTTATTTACCATATAAAACAATTATGTTCTTTACACATTAATGAATTGAGTTCAAATGATTCACTAAGTTATAAACATATACTACAATAATATTTTTACAGGTTTCTTTTGGGTCACAATATTTTTTTTCGCTAATACCACATTTCTCCCTCAAAAATTAGGTAGTGATAATGCCTGTATTACAGCCATCTGGATTCTAGATCAAGTCAATCAAATTATACAAAATCTTACCTTTAGCTGCTACTTCCTGTAATAAATGGACACTGCAGCTTGTTAAGTGAATGGGCTATGGGGCTATCAGTACTTGGACAACTGTAAAACAATTACCCATAGATTGAGTAGCTTAGTTACTAAATATTTATTTCTCATAATTCTGGCAGGTGGATAGTTCAAGCTGATGAGTCCCCACTTAAGGACGGTCTCTTTGGCTTTTTAAAACACATTAATTTCTTCATGGGTCTCCCTGTTTGTAACTCATTCAAACCCATCATAAAGCTCATAAAGCTCATAAAATTCTTATCTCTTAGTGCATCCGAACAGGACTTCAACAACTGAAGTGGAGTGGGAGAGGAGTGACAAACATTAAGGCTATATTTTGCTCGTGCAAGAAAATTTCCACCACAGGCCAAAATGAGGTGCATAAGAGATGGGAAACCACTTAGGTACCAAAGCGTTAATGATTGTAGTGGCCTGATGCTGCCATGATAACACTTGGACCCTAACACTAAGCACAAATAGACTTGCAATTGTAAGAAAGGCTTGGAGATGAGAGAAAGGAGAAAAGATAAGAAAAAAGAAAGGGAAAATCACATAAGGATATATTCAGGACAGCTGTGATGATTGCATTACTAATAGTACTAATTTACATCAGTTTTTGGAAAGTAGCAATTAAGGTTCAAAATTTTTCCTTTTACTAACTCTATATGCTAATAACTATAGTCTGAGCAACTACATTAAGGACAGCAATGTGCAATATCAAAACCGTGATTGAATACCTTTCATCTTTTTCTTTTAAATGTGTACCACTTCTAATGTTTTATCAATTATTATTATACTCTTTAAAATAAATTTAAAAAATAGGGAGTAAAAAGAACAAGAAAAAAATCAAGATTTATTTAAAGGAAGCATTAATGTTTAATTGCTTGACCAATCTTGTATACGTATATCTGGCAATCTGAGCAAGAAATTTGAGAATAACTTGATATGTAATATAACAACCACTGTTTAATTTTCTATTCTTATTTTGAATTTTTGGGCCATTTATGTTTTTGTATGTTGTTTGTTATTGCTTGTGCTTGTTTTTGTTATTTTTTTGTTTTGTGAGGTTTTTTTCTTCTTTAAAATAAAAAAATAAAATAAGAAAGGTTTCCTTCACACATATCAAAATGTTTGAATGTATAGTCTGATAAGGTACTATTTTATTTTTTCTCTTTAAAAATATTGCTATTTACTATTTATGATTGTAAAAATAACATACGATATGTGACAGTATTGGTTAACTGGAAAGAAAGAGAAAGAAAAGCAGAAAAGATCATTTGTAATTTCAACAAAGAAAAGAAACATTCTTTGATACAGAAACATACTTTCGGTGTTGACTGTGTGTTGTGCAACTGAGTGAAACAACCGATCACCATAGAGGAGCTTCACCAGAGAGAGCTCTGTTGAGTAACCTGACAAGTCTTTACCTCACACAAGCCACTCTCAATTTCCTCAGCGGCACTGTCTGCTGTTAATAGTCCAGGCTGAGGCTTTCTGGGATCTTTTAAATGGACACATGGCATGTTAGGTGTAAAGGAAACCATAATGCATGGATTGCCCTATAATGATTTGTTTTTCCTCTTGTGTTTTAGAACCTTCTCCAGTTCCCCTACAGATCTACCTAGTTTAATTTGACTTATAACATATTACTTATATTAATATGTGATATACATGTTCCTCATATTTTGAAATGTATACTGAAGTATTCATTTTAAGGTGAAATAATACTCAGAGAATTCTGATTCTATAAATTATTTGTTGTAATTTCACTGGCATTTCTCCATTAGAAAGGCTAACGTTATAGATAAATACAGAAATATCTAAACCCAGTGCCAAGATAAGAACAGCATGCAAATATTTGCTGGCTTTATAATTTGTTTTAGTTACAGAAAATAAAGACAGAATCTTTTTTTATAGCCAAGAGTTGGCTTTAGCTTGAGTGTGGGAAATTGTTGGCCATCACTACTGGATTTACATGTAGTGTTTACTTTTTCAATGTTTACAGGATAAATTGTCCAGCAGAGAGGTTTTCTCAACCTTGGTTTTTAATGAAGTTTCCAACAGCAAGGTGCTTAATGTATTTTAGCTTAGCTGCTCAACGTTGAAAGTCCTCCCAAAGAGAACTGCTGGTGCACACACTCTCTCTCACCAAATGACTTTCACTGGCTCAGATCCATCCATTTCACCTCGAATAATCTTTGCACTCCATAGAATACATTTCCATTAGACAGATTACAATTTTCTTTAGATACACAAATGAGACAATTTTTGAAAGAGCACAATCTAATTGAAACTGTCTTGAATGTCTTTATTCTAGGCAGCCTCTATTACAATATCTATTTTTGCATACTTTAAATTTTTCCACTTTCAAGCTGATTATGGTTTTGATGCCTGAAGTAAAATCATACCTCTTTGTTTTTTATAAAAATGTTCTGATCATCTCAATGGCCAATTTGTTTAAAAGAAATTAATTATAAGAAGGTGGTAATAAAATAACAATTTAAAAACACATATTTCCTCTCAAAACTAAGCCTATAGGGGAATGAAAAGCTGATTGATGTAGTGTGAATATTAAAATATGTAAATTTGTGGGCTATGTAAAGATTCATTTCTTTTTGTCTTAAACATGGCTTTCTTCAGTCTTAAATTTTAAAAGGATATTAATTTAAGCTCTTTTTCATTTCTTTTACACGTTTAAGGTACAGTGCTAAATCCACAAACCATCAGTGCTTCCTGCAAGCAGTACAATAAGGATATAGAACTCAGAAGAGAGTAGTAGAGATGTCAGGATCAGATTCCATTAACAGTTTCAGTCCTTTTTTAAATTCTGTTTTAAACACTTTCTACTTGACATCATTGATTCTTATCATTTTTCACTTTCCCTCCAGAGTCAGCTCCCTCTAAAACTCACTTCTTTTGGACCATTTTCTTTAAAGGCTCTATCATATCTTTTGATGTTGATTGTGTGTTACTCAACTAAGTCATGAGTAAGTGATTACCAAACAGGAATCTCATCCCTGTTGAGTAAACTGGGCAAGTCTCTCTCACATGCCACTCTCAATTTTCTCAGCAACACTGCCTGCTGTTAATAGTCCAGGCTGAGGCTTTCTGGGCTCTAATAAATGGACACATAGCATGTTAAATGTAAAGGAAACCATAGTGCATGGATTGCCCTGCAACATGGTTTTTTTTTTTTTCTCTCTCTTATGTTTTAGAATCTGTTCCAGTTCCCCCATAGGTCTATCTTGTCTCATTTGTCTTGTAATGTTCCATGGGATTCCATAGTTAGCATATGTTATTTCAAACTCTGTGTTTGATGAAGTGTATTTAGTTCTTTTATAGTTTTTGCTAGTTTAAATAGCATATGGAAAACTCGCATTTCCACTAATCCTCATGCACGTGGTTTTTTTTTTTTTTTTGAGATAGATACTTTGCAATTAAATTTGGAATCAAAATGTTAATATTTAAATTGTGATGGACACTATTTTTCATGTCAATCATGATTATATAGCAAAATTATTTTTTAAACTCTTCATGAATCTTGAAGGTTAACATAATATTAATCATAACTCAGCGGGCTCCGGTGTACTCACCTGTGGGAACTCTCCAGCCCAAAACCCAGGCATGTTGTGTGAGTGAAAACCTCTGCTGCACCTTCGGGACCCCTCCCCGCCTATGGAGCCCATTTCCCAAACCGACCAAAGGGGCACAACTGGTTCACTTCCAAGGGCTGCAGCAGGAAGGAGCAGAGCACAACAGCTAGACGCAAGGCAGGCACAACTGGATAAACTCAAATTTCATAGATTAGCAATGAAGTTTCAGTAAGTACTAAGGTTATAACTGTACCAAAGATCTACACCAGAGGTCAGAGGTCAGTGCTATACAAAATGACAAAGAGAAGGAGAAAAATGCAATCTCAGGCCTCGAGCCCGCCCAGAACAAGTACAGAAGACACTAGCTCAGAAGAAATGCATGAATTAATAGGGTCTGAAGTAAAGAAACAACAGCAGAAAGGTATTAGAGGAACTCAGAGCGGAATTAATATATGAAACAAAAAAAGAAATCTCTGAATTACTAATGTCAGAAGTAAAGAAACAACAGTAGAAAGGCATAGAGGAACTTAGATGAGAATTAATCTCTGAAATAAAATAAGAAATCTCTGAATTAATAGCATCTGAAGTAAAGAATCAAATGCAGAAACATGTGGGGAAAACTCAATATGAAAAAAATCTCTGTAGTAAAAGAATTACTAACTGCTTCTAAAGAACACATTGATTTAAAAAAATACAGGAGAGAAAAATGATGGATTCCTTGAATGAGCAATACAGGAAAAAAATAGAACGCATGAAGCAGAGTCAAAGAGATACAGAGGAACTTAAAATCTCAAGCTTGCAAAACCACTTGAGTGAAAGTGAAGACAGAGTTTCAGATCTTGAAGATGCTGATGCAGCTAGTGAAAAGGTAAGAAAGGACCTCTTAAAAACAACTAGGATGCAGGAAAAATAATTCATTACCTGCAAGACGATGCAAAGATGAACAATGTGAGACTAGCAGGGATCAACGCAAAAGAAGGAGTCAATACGAATGATATAAAAAGAATATGGGCAAAAGTAATTTCAGAAAACTTCCCAAATATGAGGAAACAATCTGACATTCAGGTAACTGAATTATACAGAATGCCAAATAACTTCAACCCAATTAAAAACACACTGAGACATATAATAGTCAAGATCCCAGAAATAAAGCATGAAGCACAAGGATAATATACTGAAAGCTGCTACAGAAAAGAAACTGATCACATTAAAAGGAAAACCCATGAGAATAATGGCACACTTCTCTCCACAAACCACGGAGCAGAGTACTTCAAGTCCTCTATGAAAAAAATTCCAGCCCAGACTACTATACCCTGCAAAACTTTCTTTGAAGTTTGATGGAGAAGTGAAATACTTTCATGACAAAGAACAGCTAAAGAATTTCATCATGACAAAGCTGACCCTACACAGACTACTAAAACATGTTCTAGAGAGGGAACAAAATGATCAGAATTCCATGAACAAGAACAGAAAGAACCCCCTAAACAGGGCAAACAATTACACACAGGTGAAAAAGGAGTAAACAACAGCAGGTAAATAACACGCCTATTGTAAATCAATACATCTCAGTTATAACCATCAATGAAAATGGATTCAGTTCACCAATTAAAAGAAATAGACTGTCACAGTGGATAAGGAAACACAATCCAACAATCTGCTGTATACAAGAAACACACTTAAATTAAAAAGAAATTCATAGGATGAAAGTCAAAGGATAGAAAAAATACTACATGCCCAAGCACCTCAGAAAAAAGCAGGGGTAGCAATCCTGCTCTCAGACAGTCTCAACCTCAAACCAAGAATGATCAAATGAAATAAAGAAGGCCACAATATACTAGTTAGGGGAAAAATTCAAGAGGAAGAGATAACACTTTTAAATGTATATGCACCAAACACGGAAGCACCCAGCTATATAAGACAAATCTTAATGAACATGAAAAGTCTAATATCCAATACCACAATCTTAACAGACCTTAACATGCCCTTATCCCCAAAAGATAGGTCAAGCAGACAAAAAATTAGCAAAGAAGTAGCAGAACTGAACCAGATCTTGGAAAAAATGGACTTAGTGGACATATACAGAGTGCTCCACCCCAAAAAACCCCCAGCTTTATACACAGTTTTTTCAGCTGCATATGGGTCACTTTCTAAAATAGACCACATACTGGTCCATAGGTCATGCTTAAGTCTGCAAGAAAACAGAAACTTTCCCATGCATGTTATCTGACCACAGTGCAATGAAACTGGAAACAAATGAGACAAGAAACAGAAAAACCCCATAAACACATGGAAATCAAACAACACCCTACTCAGCAACCAATGGGTCACAGATGAAATTAAAGAAGAAATTCAACAATATCTACAATTCAATGAAAATTCGAGCACAATTTATCAGAACTTATGGGATGCAATGAAAGAAGTTCTCAGAGGGAAATTCATAGCTGTGAACTCACACATTAGGAAGACCGAATGGGAACAAATAAATGCCCTAATGCTGCACCTCCAACATCTAGAAAAGGAAGAGCTAACCAAACCCAGAGCCCAAAGATGGGAAGAAATCATAAAGATTAGAGCAGAAATTAATGCAATTGAGACGAAGAAAACAGTTCAAAGAATTAACAAATCAAAAGCTGTTTCTTTGAAAGATTAAATAAAATTGATAGGCCCATAGCTAACCTCATCAAAAAGAGGAAATAAAAAATTTAAATACAAGCCATAAGGAACGAAAAGGCTGTAATGACCACAGACCCAGTGGAAATTCACAAGATTGTCAACAGCTACTGTGAGAACCTTTACTCTCACAGAACAGGAGACACAGAAGTAATGGACAGATTCTTATAAAGGTATAAATTACCAAAACTAAATCAAGAAGATATGTCAACTCTCAATAACCCAATAACAGCCAGTGAAATAAGAAATGTAATAAAAAGCCTATCGACAAAGAAAAATCCAGGTCCTGAAGGATTCACAGCTGAATTCTACAAGAAATTTACAGAAGATATAATCCCAATACTCCTCAAACTCTTCAATGAAACTAAAAAGGAAGCAGTCCACCCAAAATCATTCCTGAAGGCAAGTATTATACTGATACCAAAACCAGGGAAAGATGCAACTAAGAAAGAGAACTACAGGCCAATCTCCCTCACGAACATAGATACCAAAATCCTCAATAAAATACTAGCAAATAGAATACAGCAAATCAACAAGAAGATTATACACCATGACCACATAGAATTCATCCCAGGAATGCAAGGATGGTCCAAAATACGCAAATCTATAAATGTAATACATTATGTCAATAGAGTGAAATCTAAAAACCACACGATCATCTCAATTGATGCAGAAAAAGCCTTTGACAAAGTCCAACACTCATTCAAGTTCAAAGTCCTACAGAACATTGGAATAGATGGCCTTTACTTCTATTTGTTAAAAGCCATCTATGACAACCCAATGGCTAATGTAATTCTAAATGGGGGAAAGCAAATCTTTTACTCTCAGATCTGGCACAACAGTAGGATGTCCTCTATCACCCCTCCTGTTTAATATAATTCTGGAAACATTAGCTAGAGACATTAGACAAGAGAGAGAAAAGGAAAAAGAATAGATAAAGAAGTTAAATTATCATTATTTGCAGATAACATGACACTTCTCTTGGAAGACCCAAAAAACTCCACAAAAAAAGCTACTGGAATTGATGCAGAAATTCAGTAGCATATCAGGATACAAAATCAATACTCAAAAGTCAGTAGCATTCCTCTACACAGATAACAAACGCACTGAGAAGAAAATTATAGAAATAATTCCTTTTACAATAGCACCAAGGAAAATGAAATACCTTGGAATTAATCTAACTAAAGAAGTTAAAGATCTTTTTAAGGAAAATTACAGTACTCTTAAAAAAGAGATCATAGAGGATTTCAGAAAATGGAAAGATATTCCCTGCTCCTGGATAGGAAGAACCAATATTGTGAAGATAGTCATACTCTCAAAATTGCTGTATCAATTTAATGCAATCCCTGTCAAATTACTACCAATATACCTCCCAGACCTAGAGAAATTATTCCTAAAATTTATTTTGGACCAGAAAAGACCTAGAACAGCAAAAGCCATCCTGGGCAGCAAAGACAAGGCAGGAGGCATTACAATTCCTGACTTGAAATTATACTACAAACTTACTGTGATAAAATCACTATGGTGCTGGCAACAAAACAGACCTGAGGATCACTGGAATAGATTAGAAGATGCTGAGGCCTCTACTAGCACACTCAGTCACCTGATCTTCAACAAAGGGGCCAAACATGCTTACTGGAAGAAAGATAGTCTCTTTAACAAATGGTTCTGGAAAAACTACCTCTCTACATGTCAAAAACTAAAACTTGACCCAGGTCTATCACCATGCACTAAGCTAAAGTCAAAATGGATTAAATATCTAAACATTAAAACAGAAACACTAAATCTCTTGGAAGAGAAAGTAGGAAGAACTCTTGAAGACAAAGGGGTAGACAAAGAGTTCTTGAACAAAAAACAAATCACACAGGCAATACTTGAAAGAATTAACAACTGGGACCTGCTCTTACTGAGAAGTTTTTGCATGTCAAAAGAAATTACCAACAAAGTGGAAAGACAGCACACAAATTTTGAAAAAATTTTAACTAATAAACATGCAGACAAAGGTTTGCTGTCTGGAATTTATAAAGAACTAAAAAACATTAGGGCCCCTAAATTTAAAGACCCAGTGCAGAAATGGGCATCCAAGATGAACATACACTTCACAGGGGACAAAATTAAAGAAGTGAATAAATATATGAAAAAATGCTCCACATCACTAGCCAACTGTGAAATGCAAATTAAAACAAAACTGAGATTCCATCTCACCCTAGAAATAATGGCTATGATAAAGAAATAAACCAACAACAAATGTCAGAGAGGCTGTGGGGAAAAAGGAAACCTCCACTTCTGGTGGGAATGTAGACTGGTGTGATCATAATGGAAATCAGTGTGGAGACTCCTTAAAAATACTAGGACTGGTAATTCCATTGAAACCAGTTATCCCCCCTCTTGGGAATTTTCCTAGAATAACTGAAAACATCATATCATAGTGCTGTATGTGTATCTATGTCTATAGCAGCATAATTTGTGATAGCCAAATCATGGAAAAATCCAGGATGCCTGTCTCCTGACAAATGGATAAAACAGATGTGGTATTTTTGTACAATGAAGTATTATTCAGCTACAAAGAATGATAAATTCTAAGCCGTCATATTTAAGTGGATGCCACTTGAGGATATACTCAGAAGTGAAATAAACCAGACACACATGTGTAAATATCATATAGTCTTCCTAGTATAAGGACTCAAGAAAAGAAATACAAATAAAAAGGTATAACACAATTAAAAGAATGGCGAGAACTTGAGGATTGGACAGTGAGGAGAGGGGAAGGAGAAAATCAAGGAAACGTGACAGGTGCAAAACCAAACATTTATATGCACAAGATGGGTAAGGCAAGGATCCTGTGAATCTGAAGCTTGTTTTTGAAACTAGCAGTTCATTTGTAGGATTCTCACCCTGAATAACTCTATATGCTAATAACTGTGAACTAAGCTGCTGTACTGAAGATAGCAATGTGTAATGTATGGTCATGCTTGGAATGCCTGCCATTCTGGTCTTCTAAATACATACTGCTTGTCATGGCATACCAATTATTGCCATACTGTCTCTCAAGTAATTGTCTGTTTTTAAAAATAGGGTAATATATGAAAACAAAGGACAGAAAAAATGTCATAGAACAGTCCTGCTACAATGCTGTATATAGTTAGATTTCTTAATTTATGTGTAAAATTATGTAATTGTTTATTCTTTTTTTTTCGAAGTTTTTCATTTTTTAAATTTTTTTTCTTCATATTAGTCAGGGACTTGAAGTTTAGCATATCAATACTTGATGAAAAATATCTGTTCCATGATATGCCTTAGATGTTTGGTATTCAGACAAATGGTTAGGTTAAACCCAACAGCATATGTTGTAGGGTAATAATAAGCTTCTCTTCTGGAGGGTTAACAACCTAAGTTTGCACACCAAAAATCAGAGAGAAAGGAGGGCTGCAAGGACAGCCAACATTTTGGCCCTAGCCTTTCAATGTCAGTGAGGACTCAGGATATAGGAGAATCTATATTACAACATTATGTAACTCAGTTGTGTCCCAAATTTTCTGATCAAGAAGATTATGGGGCCACAGAGGAATGTGTTTGATGATATAGAGTATGCCTAAGGAGAGTCACAGGGAGAGAAAACTTTCTCTCAGGCTTTCACAGAGAGCAAATTGGTCAAGCAAGGGCCATGACTCATCCACATGGGTGACACTCACTAAGGATCTACAAACTGTGGTATAGGGTTTCAGGTTAAATCCTGATGGTATTTGACTAAGCTTTTCAGATACAAATGTTACATTTCTTGTTACATATGCCTTGCTTTATCTTGGTGCTAACCATCCAGCAGAAAAATATGAAAATGAAGTACAATAAGTGAAACCACATTAATATGCTGAGTTGTAAAAAGTTCCAGTCAATAACTTGGGACATTGCCAGTCTTACGGAAAGCCCACTACTATTATGGACTACTGGACTATATTGAGAGATTCTTATGAATTCAAGCACATACAGTATTTAAATGACAATGGAATGCCCATCTCTGACAAAATTAAACAAAAAAGTGGGATAGAAGTGAACAACCCTATTGTATCTGTACACACAAAATAGGATAAATAAACAGCTCTATTCTCTTAACTCAATGTATAGAGAGGTTTGTTATAATAATGTTTGAGACAGGATATCATGTCTGCATTTTATACAATGAATAACCACTAAGACAACAATATGCAATGTATTCACTATTGAAAATCTTCTAGTAATTGGTTGTGAAACTGTCTCATTGGTATTTGCTTCTGAATAAAATTATTGAAAAAAATTTTCAAAAGAGTACAAAATTTCAGTTATGAAAGATAAATTGTCTCTAACTTGATTGATTTATTATCATATACCTTTTAGTATATGATAATATACTCTTTACAGTGCCTATAGCTAACAATGCTATATTGTATACTTAAATAGTTTAAGTGCATAGACCTTAAGTACTCTTAGTATAAAAATTTAAGCTAATACTAACAAAGATGAAAAAAAAAGAAAGAAAACATAGCACTTAGGAAAAATGGAGTACTATTCTGCCAGAAATAATATACTTGAGACATTTGTAGGGAAATGGATACACCTTGAGACTATAATGTAAAATGAAATAAATCAGATACACAAGCTAAAAAAAAATCATGACTCAGTCATTATAATAGAAATCACGAAACCAGCTATTCCTCTACTGGGAATTTTCTCAGAGGATCTGAAAACATCATATCATAGTGATATATGTGTGCCTATGTTTATAGCATCACAATTTGTGATAGTCAAATCTTGGAAACAACCAAGATGCTCATCACCTAAGGAATGGTTGAAAAAGATGTGGTATTTTTACACAATGGAGCATTATTCAGCTATTAAGAATGATAAATTTGAACCTTTCATATTGAAGTGGATGACACTTGAACATATACTCATAAGTGAAATAAACCAGACACACATGTGTAAATATTGTATAGTTTCCCTAGTATAAGAACTCAAAAGAAGAAATACAAATAGAAAGGTATAATACAAGTAAAAGGGAAGCAGGATCTTGAGGACTAACTAATCAAGAGAGGGAAAGGCGAAGATTTAGGAAACATGACAATGTCAAGACATACAGTTATATGTAGAAGATGGGCAAGGCAATGATCCTGAGAATCTCCAGAAGATTTTTTTAATCTAGCAGTTAATTGGAAAGATTCTCACCCTAACTAACAATATATACTGATAGCTGTGAACTAAGCAAATGCACTGCAGATGGTAATCTGTAATAGTAGTTTCATATTTGGAGTGCCTGTCATTCTGGTCTTCTGAATACTCAATGCTTGTCATGACATGACAGTTGCTGCTATGAAGTCTCTTGGGTAGATGGTTGTTCAAAAAGAAGGAGATGTTGAGGTTAAGCTTAACAGCCTAAGTTGTATGGTAATAACAATAAGCTTGTCTTCTGGATGGTTAACAAAATAAGTTTGCAGGCCAAAATTAGATGAAAAGGAGGGCTGCAAGGAAAGCCAACATTTTGGCCCTAGCCTTCTAAGGTCAATTAAGACTCAGGACATATGAGAACTTGTACTACAACGTCATGTAACTCGGTAGTGTCCCAAAGTTTCTGATCAGGGAGATTATGGGGCCAAAGAGGAAAGTGATCAATGATGTAGAGTTTGCCTAAGGAGAGTCACATGGAGAGAAAACATTCTCTCAGGCTTTCTCAGAGAGCACATTGGCCAAGCAATGGTCATGACTCATCCATATTGCTGACACTGACAAACAATCTGAGGTACATGTTCGCAGGATAAATCCTGAGGGGATTTCACTGACCTTATCAGACCCAAAAGCTACATCTCTTGTTGCATAGGTCCTGCTTTACCTTGGTCTTACACATCCAGCAGAAAAGTATAAAAATGAAATATAAGAAGTAAAGCCATGCTGTTATGTTGAGCTGTAGGGGACTCAGATCAACAATTTCTGACATTGCCAGTGAAGCAGAAGACCCAATACTATTATGGACTGCTGAACTCTTTTGGATTATTTTGCTGAGTTAACACACCTATAATATTCAAATAATGGAACTTAACAAAAAAAAGGTTTACTGATGAATGTCCATTTTGTATCTGTGTATTCAAAGTGGTTGTATAGATGTATAGTTACATTCTCTTAATGAATAGAGTGATTAGTTCTAATGGTGTTTGTAGATAGGATATCATGTCTTATCTTGTACAACAATTAACCACTGGGAGGAATGTATGCAATGTGTTAATTATGGAAACTGTCCTACCAATTTGATTTGAAAAAAAAATAAAATAAATGAAAAATAAATCACACCGTTTAGTTACAAAGACAGGATACAGTACAACATGATTAAAAGGGGAGTGAGACAAACAAATGAGAAATAGATTTATCATTGCAGAAAGAAAATGTCACTCCTTTTTAGCTGTATGGAAACAAGCGAAGAAGTTGAGATTATTATCTTCTAACAGCTAAAAGTAGAGATCAGGCAGTGGTTGGATCCACCTTTCTAAAGAGGCCAGGCCACTCCCCAGGGCCAGAGAAATCCCCAAAGATTATACCTAAAGAGCTGCTAACGTCTGAAGTGAAAGTGTAAACTGTAACCCACATCTCAAGAACACGATACATTTTCCAAGCCACATGTGGTAGTGCAGACTGTAAGCCTAGTTTAGGTGGCTGAAGAAGAAAGATCATCCAGAGTTTCAAGGCATGCTGGGCTACAAAGTGAGTTCCTGAAAAGTCTGAACTATATAGAAATGTTGTGTCTCAAAACAAAACAAAAACAAACAAAGCCAAAGCCCTGCTCTTCCCAGAGTAAAGCATTATAGTTGGGCAATGTTGAAAGGCATCAACCTGGAGGGAGGGAGAGTGTGGGAGGCACAATGACTCCAGGCCTCCAATCCTATTGCAAGTGGGTTTCCGGGTTCCTGTGAAACTGCCACATCATGACTCCTTGCCACGTATCCCTTAATGGTCACCTGAGTGCCTCTGACCTATAAAATTCTCTTGGTGCATCAGTGTCATTAGTGATGCTGACTTCCTCTTCCTCTACCTCTGCTGAGCTAAGCTCCTAATTCTTCTTACCCTGCACATTTCCCATAAGTCTCCTGCTATGCCCCGGAGGTGGGACTTCCTGTCATAGCCCGGTTGCCTAGTTATTCGCGCCTTTTACCCGCCGTCATTTCCCTATGCCTCCACTATATATACCCAGAGTTTCCTTTGAATAAACAAGACTTGATCAGAATCCTGTCTTGTCTCTATTTCTGGTGTCTCCTGTCCTTTGTCCCCTGCACAATTCCCCACTCCTCTCCCAGGTGACCTTCGTTGACTGACCCGCTGGCTTGGGACAGGAGAGGACATAAGTGTGAGAGCCTTAGATCATCTTGAAAGAAATTCTATTCAAGCCAAATGGACCCTGCAAGAGTCAGATGCTAGAGCAGACTGAGTCCTATCAAAACTGATGAGAGATTTAGATGTCCTGATAAAGACCAACATGAAGAAATCTGTAGAAATGTATTTGGGAGAGGGACAAGGACAAGGCCAATCAGGCAAAGAGATGATCAAAGTAGAGTGATACGCGAGCCAGAAGGCAATCATTGTAGGATTTGCTTGGTGTAAACTGTCTGTCTCTGTGACTCAACTTGGAAAAAAAAGAGAAAGCAAACAAAGGCAACAGGGAAGCCACCTGCTGGGGTATATTTTAGTAAATTCTATTCACTGAAAAATTGGGTCCAAATCCTTCCACAGGATAATGTGTTGGAAATGACAAGGGAGGGAAGATAAAATTTTATTTGTCCACTACTCATACTTGAAAGTATCATAAAATCACATTTAAGGAAAGAAAGAAAAGACAAGTGAGCAATATTGAAAATCTTGAAGAGATAAGAGAAAAGGATTTTTGTTAAATCTTGCAGTTATCATGATTAATAAGAATAAAGTATAGAATAATGTGTTTCTGTATTAAAAAATCATGGTGAAAACATACCAAGAGAACCACATAGCTTTATGCTTATAAGTAAGATAAAATATTAAGAATAAAACACTTCTAAAAAGACATCAATAAACTGCATTTCAGATTTTCAAAACTATAACTGAAGATGTAGTAAAGGAAGCATTTGAAAAAGATGTGATATACTTGAAAAAGAATAAATCATTAATGAAGACTATGAAATACATGCTAAATTAAAAGAAGACTAGGAATAATGAACACAATGCTTATGACTTTAAGGAAAATGGTAAATAAAAGGACACTTCTGAAGGTCAAACAATATTTCCAGAAATAAATACAGGAAATAGCAAAAATTTAAAGAGAAGATGTGAAACCAGTATATGCATGTGTGCATAAGAAATGTTCCTTGAAAGGAATAATGAAAAAGCATAATTCATAAAATGTTCTTGCCATTAAGGCAATGAAATTACACATTGCAATGTACAGTATGTACCTTGAAAAACTGACTCAAAAATTACCAATTCTAACATATAATCCAGAAAATTATTGCATTTTAAGGAAAAAACAGATAATTTCTAAGCACTTAGACAAAATGAGGAATATGTAACTGATCATTACAACAAAACAAAATCATATTGCCTCCATATTTTATATCAGATGGCAAAGAGCTAACAAATTTAAGATACTCAAGAAAATGTGAAGAAATTTTCATATCTAGTCAAAATGGCTTTTAGCTCTTGAGGCCATATGCCGCCCATTATCAATAATCAAGGAATCAGGGAATATCATTCATTTTTCCCTTTGATTTAGTCATGACTCTCCAGAGAAACAAAACTAATGAGATATGTATACACCCTAATTGTGGGACATTGGCTTAGATGATTCAGAGGGTGAGAAGGCCCACAGTCTACCATGAAACACAAAAGCTGGTGATGTTATTCAGATTAAGTCCAAAGGCTTGTATATCAGGATAGCCCAATGATGACTTCCAGTTAAATATGAAAATTAAAGAACCAGAGAGAAGGAAGTGGATTATGACAGACACTATTGGAATAAATTCCAGTGTCTGAAGCCTAGAAATAAGAAATCCATAGTTTCAATTCAGAGGATGAGTGGCACTGCCCAAGAAGAGAGAAATATATTGTTGCTGTTGTTGTTTCTTGGGCCACACGAAGAACAGATGATGTCCACAGTGTCTGAGCAATGTAGACCTTCTTTGCTCAGTCCACCAAGCTGAGGGCTAGTCTTCTCCCAACTCCTTCAGAGGCTCAGGCAGAAGTAATGTACTTGTTTCCTGGACATCTCTTAGCCCACTCTAGATGACAAATCAAATGCCCATTATACTTGCCTAGAACAAGTTTCAGGAATGAAATGGTTAGAGAGGTATCAGCTAAAGGGTTACTAGATCTCCAGAAGTCATATAATTTTAAAAAATGAAAAGGGAAATAAATTCTCAAAAACTAACACCAGAAAGTTAGATTATTTTCAAATAAGTGGAGATTCAACTAACTGATGGATGTTCTTTATACCAATGGATATAAAAAAATGATACTTAATGTCTTAAATGGAAGGGATGATGAACACTATACACAGGGAAGATAACTTAAGATGCATGCCATGATAAAAGAAGGTATTTTTAGGCAATAAAACTTTTAGGAGTTTTCTTTTCTTTTCTTTCTTTGCAGAACCGGGGTAAGAGTTTTCTACTAAAAGATTTTAACCAAAAAAGTTTCTTAGAGATAGAAGAAAATGATTCTAGATGAGAGGTCTGAGACATAAGAAGGCAGAAAGTCCAAAGAAAGTGACAATGTAGACAAACAGAAAAAAAAAAGAGTAATATTGAGTTAACTGCACACATAGGCTCCCAAAATTCATAGGGGGTACATTTCTAGAGCACTTGTGAATTGTGAAGACCCACAAATTCAGATATGGTCAGGAAAATGCCTATAAATGCTTGTTTTCATACTTTAAACCCTAGATATGCAATGGCTCCTGCAGCCAGGTGAGTCAATCTAATAAAATACTGTATTAATAAAGCCAGGGAAGGTACAGAGCATTTTGGCAGAATCTTAGGGATCTTAGGGCTTTAAGAAGAATGAAACTGAGGGCACTGGAAATAGCTAAAGGTGCTGCCACTGCCTCTCATGATGAGAAGATGCTGGTGCCTCTGCTGGGGATGGGCTACAGGGTAACAGCCAACCAGTAGCAAGGAGAAGTGAACAACGCACTCTGATTGGTTATTTGCAAAACTCCCATTCCCCACGAAAACTGCGGGGGATGTTCCTGGTTTCCTCCAAATGACAAGGCTCTGCCCAACAATTATTAGTTAGGTTCTAAGGAAAAACCCGCCAACAACTGAAACCTCAGACTCTGAACCATTACTTCGCAGGTGTATACTGCAGTACAACAGTAATCCTGTACTGGGGAGTAAAACACTTAAACTTTCACATCATATCAAAACACAGCAAGAAAATAGTAAGTTTTAAAAAAGAAAGAAAGAAAATAAGTATGTCAGTAGAGGGTACGAGTGGAACACCAGTACGCAATGGTAATTGTGGTATACTCCAGTCTGCCTCTTACATTACACTTCTTACGAAATTATTTTTATTTTTGTATTAAAAAACAAATTTTAGAAGAATAAACACATAAAATTTAATGGGTTCTCACAACATAAAAATATTTAATGATTGATACAAAACATTACTATAAGATAGATTTTTTTTTTCTCCATGCATTGCCTAGTTTACCAGGTGTGATATGCAATTCAGAAATTAGGATTATTTTCAAAGATCTTGAAATATACTCAGTTAGTCAAGCCACACATAAGAAAGAAAGGAAACAAAAACAATTTCTTCTGGAAGTCTAGGCTAAAGTCAAAATGATTTAGTGTATAAACTACCCTATTTTCTACTTGATTTCTCCAGTCTGTATTTATCCTTTTTTCTATATATTAAGGTAATTACAGTCATTCGTATTACATTGCAGCAGAGAAATTATGACTATCAGAGCTTCTTATGAGCATTTTTATTGTTTTAAGGTAGCAAAAGTGAGAAAATGCCCAAGTTTGTCCTTGAAGAGCACTAACATAGTGATATTTTAAGTTAGCGAGGGGCTTGGGCAGGAGGAACAAGACAATGGAAGAGAAAGCTTGGAAGTTTTAAATGTGAAATGAACGTTAATCATGAAAAACACTGATTAAAGTGTAATGATGTAAAAGTTAATCTAGCTACTATGCAATTAACTCAAAATTACATCCATATATTGTATGTATAATCACAGCCTAAGAAACATATTACATTTAAAAAACTGAAACTACTTTAACAGGATGCTATGGGAGTCGGCTGACAGATAGTTACACCAATTCGATAATTAACTTTATAAGCCTAGTTCACATTTTGTGTGCCTAATTAATGCCTACTTAATTTTTGATATATTCTACATTAGGTTAAGTGCCAATTAAATGCTGTGCAAGCTCTAAGAGTAGAAAATGCTCTAAGCTTCAAAAACCATATGATTTTATACTAGATTGCTCAAGAGAAATCAACTAAGAATACCACTTTTTCACAGACACTATGGTACATTCATCTTTCAACAAAATTATTAAAATATAAAATGTCACTGTCTGTGAGGACCTCATGAAATCAAGTGTTCATTATAATGTAACTTCTACTTGCGTATATACTTGGAAAATATTCTTTTATAGCCTGCATAAAAATCCCTTGATAATTTCTGTAAGGGTCCATCAGATGCGTTTCATTATTTTTTCAGTTTCAAAGGAGGACAGTAGCAGATCCCAGGGTTGAAATCTTACTGAAGAGCACCACAAGAGAGTGGATGGCATACTGCACACTAGGCCAAAAAGCAGGCAGTAAAGGCTAAAACATTGGTAATGTCACTGCTTTATTCTAAGCCTCAATTTCACCCTTAATTTAATACCTACCTGCAAGAATAAATGGTGTGATCAAATTTATCCAACACATAGCAGACAACAATTACAATAAACAATATTGATAGCTAATATACATTTCCCCCATAAGTTAAAGGCATCGTACTAAATTAATGGATGCATACCCATGTGTATAGAAGCACAGTTCATAATATTGACATTTTACATAGTCTACATGTCCATCAACAGAGGAATATACAAACAGTGGAATATTTATGCACAATGGAGCTGTCTTCTATATATTTGGCATTCATTATGTGTTGATGATGTTAAGTCATCAACACATACACAGAACACATTTCAATTATTATTTTCCCTTTCCTGCCACCTGCTTTTTATGTTTGCAGCATAAGATTTATTAATTTACTTTGCAAGACCTTATATAGTTATCACATATACAGATTAAAACCAGAATAATAGACCAAAAATTATATGACATAAGAACTGTGCTAAGTTGAAGTGTACCTTTAGATATATTGTCTATGCTAACTTATAATAACTTTCCAATGTCCTTTTTCTCTATATGTCTTTTATTTCATATTCTATTTGTATATTGATATTTTCACATAAGAGAAAACATGCAGTATTTAAACCTGTGTGTCTGATTCATTTCTTTTAGCAACCCAGGTCCAATTCTCCTACAAATGACTCAAGTGAAAGCAGGTAACTTCTTTATCACAGAGCAGTACTCTGTACTAATTATTACTGTACAGTTAGATAAATTTTTAAGGTACATACATACATGAGCTAATACCGTCATCATAAGTAGATCATTATTCCCACCTCATAAGCCTCGGAACACTCTCAGATGTGACTTCTGGTCTAATGTTTATCACAAGTCTGATTTCTAATATTTCATATTAGTTTTGCCTTTGAACAATATAACCAAATGTAATCCTACTGTATGTACTGTTTTATCTTTTTATTCATTCACACAATATTTGTCAGATTTACCCTTTCAGTTGTATATAGGTGCAGCTCATTTTTTTCTTTTTGCTATATAGCACTCTATTATACGAAGCTATCAGAATTTATGAGTTGATTGTATCATTGCTGAACATTCGGACTGTTTCATTTTGAGGCCGTTGTGGCCAGTGATCTTATGAGCATTCTTATATATTTTTGTGACTATCCGCACATTTTTATTGCCTGTATCCTAGGGATGAAATTGGGATGTCACAGGGTATGTGTAAGGTGACTAAGTGTCCCGCTTTGCTAAGGTCTGGCACAACTGTAGCTCTGATGTTCTGCATCTTGGAAGATTTCTCATTCTTGGTAAACCACAACAATTGGAATTCCTGGGTAGGTGCATACTCAAGGCAATCCAGGACTTGCAATCATCTTTTCTTTATTTTCACTTTTCTACTTTAATTCATAATGGCATCTATTGTGGCTCTAGTGAATAATTGCTTCTGAAGTTTTTCATATCTTAATAGACACTTACTTCCCTTTTGCGTGAAGCCTCTATTCAAAGCATTCCATGGAATTCTTTGTCTAAATTAACTCTTGCATGGTAACTCCATGGATAAAGGAAGGCAAATCTGTGTTGCTTTTTTTTTCCCAAAATGTTGCTGCCTGAATTTAGGGTGGAGGTACAATGTGGAGCCTGGATTCCCACTTCTTTGGCATCCTTTTTGCTTTAATCATGGTTACAATAGAAATGTATTTGTAAAACTATTGCCTGAAAAATCATTTGCCTGGCTCCATCTTCCTTAACTGGAAATGCCATTCAACATTTTATGGTCTTATAATAGCAAGCAAATTCTCTCTTACACAACTGTCTTCTACTTCAATGTTTCTTTTGTTTACCTTTTTCTTTGAAATGTTAATCACTTTTCCTACCTGGGAATTCCCTTCCATCCTTTAAAGTCAATTTAAGTGTCAATTTTTTAAAGTATTGAAATAGGGTCCTATATCTTGATATAAGCATCATTTAACATATTCTTATAAGCTCTTTTGGAAATATGAATGTCATTTTTCAAGTCATAGTAAAATTAAGCTCCAGATCTTTAAGTGATGTAATACCCATTTGTTATTTCTCTAGTGTTTCTCAGAATATGAACTATATAATAGATATCAATATTGATTGAATATTGAAGATTACTACCTTGTACCCCAAAAAGTCCTACTCAAGTAACAGTAGCAAATATATAATCCTATTGCCTCATACATCTTTTCCATATTCCTTGCTACTTCAGATTAGCCAACATGCATATTCTCTCTCCTGTATATCTTCCAACCAAAAACAAAAAGAAAAATAAAAACCTCAGATGATTGTGACTAGCTTCGCTTGGTTTGAAGAAAACATTGATAGGTAAACTTATTTAATTTTAAAAATGCTTCATAAATGCTGTATCTTTTGCTCCATATGTGATTGTGGTAAAGAATACAAATGGGAATTCTCTTAATAAATTTCATGCCAAATGTTCTGTCACTATACTTACATGTAAGTGCCATATTTGAACATGACATTGAGAATTGACATCTGCATATCTTAAAAAGATTATAAATGCACAACGCTTTTCTTTAATTTGTTATTCATTTCATGTAAAACTAACCATTTGCTACTATCGCCTGGTCACATATTTTCTTGCTAGCTAATAAGAGCCAAAAAGGATTGAATTTGCACATCAAAATAATATGATTACAAATAATGAAGTCACTTTAGGATTATTATTCATGCAGAATCATTCCAAATTAATTGAAAAAGCTAAATGAGTGCAAACCAAAAAATATGAAAGCAAAAACTGTAAGTTTCCTAGAGTATTTATCATATTTTATAAATATGTTAATATGAAGAATTCATTATGACATAGCTTTTGTTTTTACGCAAATAACCAAAATAGCTATATACACTTTTCCATCATTTTACAGATGATTTTCCAGAATGACCTAGTGGATCAGGTTGGAGTAATGTTTGTTTCAGAAAGGCCAGAATAGAAGTCCTTGTGAGCGTTCTCAGTGGCATTAAAATTGGACTCTGATACGTAAACTCTTGACCTAGAAAGACTGGGCCATGGTGGGAGAAATGAGGAGTGAGCTGTCCGCATTTCTGTTGGGGAGTGAGCTCCTATGCCAGTAAACAGGGCTTCAGGATCCAGGGCCCAGAGCAGTTCCCTTAGAAAAATAAAATGTCACTTAATGAGCAGGGAAATTGCTTAAAGTCTCTGCGACTAACTCAAAGAAGTATATTCTGTAGATGGAAAAGGGAAAAAAAGGATGTAAATTTAGTGTTAATTATAAAAATGATTAAGAAGTAATAATATACAAAATTCATCCAGCTCTGTAGTAATTGACACAAAATTATATAAATTTGGGATATATAATCACAATCGAACTATTATTATAAACTTAAAACATAAATTGCTTAAAATTGATGCTTAGGTTCCACTGTGTTGACAGCTATCTACTAAATCTGTAGAGAACGCTAATTTGATAGGAATGACTTGCATTTAGAAGTCAGTTCAGATTTTAGGTTAATTGGCATCCACTTAACTTGTGGAGCCTACCTTGTTAAATATAATTTTTTTCAAAAGCTAATGCCAATAGATGTGAGAATTCCATTTAATACAAGACGGCAATTAACTACATAAAACTGAAATTTGTAAAAGTCTTGAAGTTGATGAAGGTACATACTCCTTCACTTGTTCTTGAATTTACAAATCAATCACATGTCAAAATTAAATGTATGAAAATAACCTGCCAAAGAGTATGTAAGGAAAAATGAAAACTCCAAAGGAAATGTGGGGCAAAGGCTAGAACAGAAAAGCTGTGATGCAAAGACACCAGAGACCCTAAAAACATCTCATGCCTGCACTTAGTCTACATTGAGTATTTTAATTTATTATTGTTTTACATTTTTGAGGGTTCTATCTTTTTTATGTAATTGTGCGCGCGCACGTGTGTGTGTGTGTGTGTGTGTGTGTGTGTGTGTGTGTGCATGCACACACTGATGGTGATAGAACCCAGGGCTTTCCTATTGAGCTGTATCTCCAGCCCTTTTTTTATTTTCAGGAAGGTTCTCTCTGAATTGCTAAACTGCCCAGATTGGACTTCGATTTGTGATCCTTCTCTCTCAGACTCCAACCACACAACTTTTACATCTCTGTTGATTCTTTGCATTATTATCGCAGCCTTGAGCCACACTGACTAGATGAAACACTTGGTTTTTTGGAAGCCCTAGCCGAGACCCTAAATCACCTAGACTGGGGTTGTACAAAAGACCCTCCTGCCTCCACTGCCCAGAGCACTGGGGGTACTGGTGTGAGCCACTATGCCTGCTGCCAGTATGCTTAATTTTTAACATTACATAATGTTATAATAGGTGTATATATTCAGGTTCAGGGAATAGTATTGATGAAAAGCTTCAGTACTTTCCCAAGAGCATCTCTCTCTCTCTCTCTCTCTCTCTCTCTCTCTCTCTCTCTCTCTCTCTCTCTCTCTCTCTCTGATTAATATTTGATTTTTCATGCTTCAACTCAACATATAGGCCCTCATTTATGATCCTTTGTATTTTAAACACTACAGTGGTTATGGGAAATATCTCTTTCCTCAGTCAAATATCCTCCTCATTAGAAACAAGATGATTTAACAGTCACTGGAGGTCCTAGCCTATTGGCACTTTCTTAAGAACAGAAGAGGACAAAGGGCCATAAATAATTTAGAGGTGAGTATCAAGGAGGTTGGCAGAGTATATCCAAAGGACAAATATGGAATTAAAGGTGGAGCTTAGGGAGCCTAAATGTTTTAGTCATTTTGATATCTCTTCAGGGCCCTGAGGTAGTGAGGAACATTTGCAGAGATGACTTTAGAGTTATAACCTTGTGGGAAGTGGTGACAACTGTTGGAGTGGTGACAACTACTGCAGAGTGGTTCATGTGTCCAAAGGAACAGAGGCTACATTAAATATGTTAGAAGAATAAAGAATGATAAATATGAGGCCTGAGGTAAAGGGAATAAGAGAGAGGTTTGGAGGTGGTGACAAGACCCAGATCTTTCCAGAGTTTGTTAGTTACACTGCATACTCTAGATGTTGGTCTTAAAAGAAATTTAAAATGCTAAGAAATTTAAGCATAAGAGTTTAATGACAAAAGCTGTACATTTTATTTCTTTTCTTTTTTGCAAACTAGGGAATGACTCCAAGTCCGTTGGATTGTATAACATCCCTAGATCTTTGTTATTCTTTATTTTTGACAGTCTTGCTAAGTTGTCCAGGCTGGTTCTGATCTTGTGATCCTCCTGCCTCAGCCTCTCAGAAAGCTGGAGAATTCAGGTGTGTATATAACACATCCAGCCCAAGAGTTGTAGTTTCTTTTTCCATTTCTTTTTTTTTTTCTGCTTTTTTACTTGAGTCAGGGCCTGACTATGTAGCTCGGGCTTCCCTTGAACTCACCCTGTAGTCCAATTGTCCTCAAACTTGCAGCAATACTCCTGCCTCAGTCTCCCATGTGTTGGGATTATAGGCATGCACCAACACAGCTGAATAAAATCTGTTCTTTCCTAAGGATACTTCTATTGCTTTGCACAGACTTTGGTAGAAGGTGAAAGGAGAAAAAATTAAAGAACCATTAGGAAACTTTTATAAAAACACAGGAGAGACATAACATATCCTCATCAGAGAACTGCCAGAGAAGCTAGGAAAGTTTGGTTTTAAACATTATTTAGAATGCTACATATTAAGTTTCTCACGGCCAGAAGACAAAAGAAAGACAACTACTGGGCCACTGTGCGTCAGAGTTTTAATTTTGTTTCTAATTGCTCCACATTTGTTCTTTTGTTCTTGCTAAAACTATGAATATCATTAATGTTGCTTTTAAAAAATACACCTGGACACACGCAACATTTGGACAGCTTCCCCAGAATCCTATCATTTTCAGATGGTAGAGACAAAGTCAAAATTCAGATGGAAGAACTGCAGAGCATCTTGTAAATATATCAGCAGAAACCAGAGAGAAAAATCATTTGATGACAAAAATAGAGTCAGATTTGAGATGTGACCAAAAAAATTGAAAAAAAAAAAAAAAAGCTCCTTGGAGAGTTTAACTGTAACTGAACTGGAGAAGGAGCAAGGCAATGATGTGAAGATGTGAGGATGACGCCCAGGCAGTCAAACTGGGATCTGAACCCAGCTTGTACTTGTTCTGCCCCAGGCCAGTTACTTAATTTCCCTAAAATATCTTATACTTCATGTGTCCAAAATGGTGAATACACTAGGAAGTTCCTATTAAACATTAACAGAATGGATTGGTTTGCAAACACTACATCATCTAGGAGAGTCAATATAGGACTTACTATTTTTGTTTTATTTTATTTTATTGTATTTATTTATTTGTTTGTGATACCTGGGATCAAACTCAGGACCTTGCACTTGGCAGGTGGGCACTTAGGCCACTGAGCTATATCTCCGACTCTCACTATTTTTATTTTAAATGTTATAGAAATAAGAGTACTGAGTTCAGAGAAAGAACCCCTGGGTTAGATTGTACTGGCCCTTTCAGGCTGCTATAACAAAACACCATATTCTGGAGAGCTAATAAACAAGAGAGAGCAGGGTTTTTTAGTTCTGGCAGCTGGGTCATCCTACATCAAGCGGCCTGCTCACTCTGTGTCCGTTTAGGACCAGCTTCCTGTCTGAGAGAGGACACCTTATATTTTAACACATGAAACTCAGGGGAGTGTAAACTTCTGTTTGTTGCCAGTTTCTTCCAGGTATAGATGACATTTGAAAGTGTGGTGCATAGGAAACCATGGGGTATGATTATGAAAAACTGGTCACAAAACTTAGAAAGGACAATTTGCAAGAGTTCATAAAGTGTGTGTTTTAGAACCACAACATAGAGTTAGCAGAAGGTACAGAACTTAGAGTTATATCTCTGAAAAATTTTCGCTTCTAAAAGAAAAAAATATCTATCTCGATCTTGATTTCTATATCTACAAAGGAATTGCCAGAAATTTGGCCTATGAGGCTGTGTTATGGATGTGGCAGGTGTGTCAGGGAGTGAGAGCTGGAAGAACCCTCTCCTCAACACCCTGATGACAATTATTTTCAAGTTAAAAGTCCACATCCAGCTAAAATATCAAGCAAATGTGAGAGTAAATGTGTTTATCCTATCCAGTGACTTCTCATTTGTTGTTTCATAAGATGTATATTAAAAGTCTTTTCTAAAAACTAGAGAAAAACACCAAGAAATAGAAGTTCATAGGGAAAGAAAAGAAACAGGCCACATTCAAGGAAAATTTTTTGTGTTAAATAAATTAATATGAATTAAGAAAAGTCCTAATTAAAAGCTTAGAAAAAGGGTAAGTACAAGAATAGAGAGAAAGAAGTAATGAAGTATATATAAATATGTTAGAAATAATATTTGTAAAGTGATGAATGTGAATAGTAGGCTTTTTTTTTGGAAAAAGGTACAATATCACCTTATCTAAGGGATCAATAGAAAGTTATTAGATAGGATACAGAAGACTGAAAAAATGTCAATCTAAAAAATAGAAAATTTTATGTAGAAATGAACAAATCTAAAGACATTTCAGGAAACAATAATAAGTTAAAGTTTCAATGGTTTATAAATGATGAAAGCATTATTAAAATAGATACAGTTTCAGAAATTATAAAAAGAATGTTTTTGTAAAAGTTTCTATTGAAGGAAGGACCATCTAGAGCCAGAGCAATTTTATTTTAAATTATATCAAAACTTTTAAGAGTAGATAATTCTAGTGCTATTTTGATTGTTCCAGAAAGTAAGAGAAGTAAAGCTTCTAAAACATTTTATTTAAATTGATAGACTTAATAAAACATGAATATATTTGTATATGACAAAACAGTTTGATAAACTTCAAAATTTTTTATTTTAAAAACTCTGATTTTCCTAACATGTCAAATGATTTTTCAATCTCTGCGTGGTACAATTTACAGAAACAAACACTAAGGTCAGGAATAAGACAGATTGCCATTATTAGCATTACTATTTCTTTTTTAAAAAATTAATTAAATTTTATTTTGAAAAGTAAAAATAAAAGCAAGTACAAAAATCAGAACAAAGACAGAAACAGGATAGCATACAACAATACATTTGTTACAGATTTTCAAAACAAGATTAGATGATTAACAATGATTGATATATTACCTATTTGTATCTTTAAATCTGTTGCTCAGATTAAGAGATATAGTTATGTAAGATTGGATATATGATTGCATATTGCCCCTTACTTTCAAAAAACCTTAAATTTTTGTTCTTGTCTCTATTTTTTTCTTTTTTACTTTTAAAAAAATTAAAGAGAGTATAGTAATAATTACTATGACATTGGAAATGGTCCACATGTAGAAGACCAAGAGGGTGGGGAGGATCAAAATAACAGGTATTCAAGCATGTTTTTTAAATTAACTTTATTGAGAAAAAAATAGCAATGAGACAGTTTCAAAATAGGTTAGTAGGACAGTTACAGTAATTAATACATTGCATATTTTTGTCTTCATAGTAGTTATTCATAGTATAAGATGCAGACATGATATCTTGTTTAAACATTATTAGTACAAATCTTTCTTCTTATTGAGATGTATTACACAATGCTATCCTTGATATAGTTGCTTAGATCCCAGATATCAGCACACAGAGTTAGTCACGATGAAAATTCGACATATTAACTGCAATTTTCAAATAAACTGATGAACATTTTTAGTACAATTACATCAGTCATCCTGTGTATATACTTGCATATTTTCCCTACCTTTTTTCTTAGTTTTTCTCCTCTTTTTTGTTTAATCCTTAAGTTCCATTTCTTTCCATTATACTATATCTGTTATTCCATTCAGGTTTTATTTCTTATCTTTGAATCTTACACTAGGGAGACATTATGCTTTTTACACATGTGGGTCTGGTTTATTTCATTTATGAGTATAGCCTCTAGTTGTGTGCACTTATTTACCTATGAAGGCTTTGAGTTTGACCTTCTTTATAGCTGAGTAACACTCCATTTTATAAAAAATACCATGTCTTTTTTATCCATTCCTCAGGTGGTGGGCGTTTTGGTTGCTTCAAAGATCTGGCTATGACAAACTGTGCTGGTATAAACATGGGTGCACATATATCTTTGTGGTGTGATGTTTTTAGTTCTTCTGGGAAAATACCCAGAAGAGAAATAGATGGATTGAATGGGAATTCCAGTCCTAGTTTTTGAAGAGTATCTACACTGATTTCCATAGTGATTGTACCAGTCTACATTCCCACCAGTGATGGATTCCTTTTTCCCCTCAGTCTCTCCAGCATTTGTTATTAGCTGATTTCTTTATCATACCATTCTTTCTTGGGTGAGATGGTATCTCAGTGTTGTTTTGATTTGCATTTATCAAATGACCAGTGATGTGAAGCATTTTTTCAGGTATGTATTTGCCTCTTGTATTTCTTCCTCTGAGAAGTATGTATTCATCTCAGATGCCCATTTTTGCATTGAGTTTTTAAATTTTTCAGCCCTAATTTTTTTTAGTTCTTTATGTATTCTAGATAGAAGACCTTTGTCTGAGTGATTATTGGTCAATATTTTTTTTTCCAAATTTGTGGGTTGTCTTTTCACTCTGTTGTTGATTTCTTTTGATGTGCAGAAACTTCTCACATAAGAGGAGGTCCCTGTTGTTGATTTTTTGGAGAATTTCATGTACACTTTGACTTTTGTTCATGAACTGCCTTCCTACCCCTATGTCTTCAAGATTTCTACCTACTTTCTTTAACAGGAGACTCAGAGTTTCTATTTTAATGTTTAGATCTTTAATCCATTTTGAATTTAGTTTAGTGCATTGTGATAGGCAAGAGTCTAACTTTAATTTTCACCATGTAGAAATCCAATTTTTCCAGGACCATTGTTAAAGAGGCCATTTATCTTCCAGTAAGCATGTTTGGCCCATTTGTCAAAGATAAGATGCCTAAATGTGAGTGTAGCTGTATCTGCATTGTCTAATCTGTTACGTTGATCATCAGGTCTGTTTTTCCTTTGTTTGTTTTTTCAAGTACCACGCTCATTTTATCACCATCGCTTTGTATATAATTTCAACTCAGGAATTATAGTGCCTCCTGCCTTGCCTTTCTTGCCCAATATTGCCTTTGCTATTCTAGGTCTTTTGTGGTTCCAAATAAATTTTAGGGATGTTTCTTTAGATCTGTGATGTATGTTGGTGGTATTTTGATAGGGATTGCATTGAATCTGTATAACAAGTTTGGGAGTATGGCCATTTCCACAATGTTGGCTCTTCTTATCCAAGAGCAAGGAATATCTTTCCATTTTGTGAAATCCTCTTTGATCTCCTTTTTCAGAGAACTGTAATTTTCATTGTATGGATCTTTTACTTCCTTAGTTAGATTAATTTGTAGGTATTTCATTTCTTTGGATGCTACTGTGAAGGGTATTGTTTCTCTTATTTCTCTCTCAGTGTGTTTGTTATCTGTGTAGAAGAATGTTACTGGTTTTCAGTATTAACTTTGTAACCTTCTATGTTACTGAGTTTATTTATTAATTCTAGGAGCGTCCTGGTTTTGCTTTTTAGGCTTCCAAGTAGAGTATCATGTCATCTGCAAATAATGATAGTTTAACATCATCTTTACCTATTCTTATTCCTTTTTATTTCTCTCTTTCTTGTCTTATGGCTTTAGCTAATTATCCCAGATCTCTATTGAATAGGAGTGGTGATAGAGGACATCCTTGTCTTGTACCTGATTTGAGAGTAAAGCTTTCAGTTTTTCCCCATTTAGAATTAAGTTGGTGGTTGAATTTTCATAGATGGCTTTTATGAGATTGAGGGAGAAGCTATCTATTCCAATTTTCTGTAGGGCTTTGATCATGAATGAGTGTTGGACTTTTTCAAAGGCCTTTTTTGCGTCAGTTAAGATGATCATGTCGTTTTGGCTTTGGCTCTATTGATATAGTGTAACACATTTATAGATGTGCATATATATCACAAATCTATAATACATCTCTGGGATGAATCCTACCTGGTCATGGTGTGTAATCTTCTTGATGATTTGCTGTATTCTATTTGCTAGGATTTTACTGAGGATTTTTGAATCTGTGTTCATGAGGGAGATTGTCTTGTAGTTCTCTTTTTTGGTTGAATCTTTTTCAGATTTTGGTGTTAGTATAATACTTGCCTCCAGAAATGATTTTGGGAGGATTATTTCCTTCATTTTTTATGTTATTTATTTTTTGTCATACTGGGGATCAAACTCAGGAGCTTGCGTTTGCCAGGCAGGCGCATACATGGTTGAGCTACATCCCTAGCCCAGGATTATTTCCTTTTCAATTTCATTGATGAGTTTGAGGAGTACTGAGATTAAATCTTCTCTAAATTTCTTGTAGAAGTCAGCTGTGAATTCATCTGCACCTGAACTTTTCTTTGTTGGTATTTTTTTTTAAATTACTCTTTTAATTTCAGTGGATAATATTGGGTTATTCAGATTTTTTCTATCTTCTTGATGCAGTTCCGGTAGTTTGTACCTATCTAGGAATTTGTCCATTACTTCTTTGTCTTTGATTCTGTGAGAGTAAAGATTTTCAAAATAGGTATTGATGATTTTGATTTCCACAGGCTCTGTATTAATTTCATCCTTTTCATTCCTCCTTTCTCGATTTAATTTTTTTCTTTCCTTTTTATTTCATTTGTATTTTTTAGGGTCAACAGGGTCTCACTTTGCATATCGGACTTGCAGTGATCCTCCTGTTTACAGTCTCCCAAGTGCTGGGATTATAGGCTTGCACCACCACACCCAGTCTCAATTGCCATCTCAGAGTGCCTCAGGGGTAGAGCCATCATGGCAGGCTGGGAGATGGAATTCCTGATCCCTGCCTCTGCCTAAGCAGGCACTTAAATCTTCTGAGATATTTGGCTGGCCCTTGTCTTTCTTCTTTATAATAAGGTTAGGTAGGGTTTATCAATTTTATTTAATCTTTCAAAGAACCAGCTTTTTGATTCATTAATTCTTTGTATTGTTTTCTTTGTCTCAATTGCATTAACTTTTGCTCTAATATTTATGATTTCCTCCCATCTTTGGGCTTTGGGCTTGCTTTGTTCTTTTTCTAGAAGATTGAGGTGCAGCATTAGTGTATTTATTTGTTATTCTATTTTCCTAATGTGTGAGTTGACTGTTATAAATTTCCCATCAGAAGTGCTTTCATTATATACTATAAATTCTAGTAAATTGTGCTTTAATTTTCATTGGATTGAAGATATTATTTAATTTCTTGTTTAATTTTGTCTGTAACCCATTGGTTGCTGAGGATGGTGTTAATTTCCATATGTTTATGGAGTTTGTGTAGTTTCTTTTTCTTTATTTTTCCATAATTTTATTGAGAAACAAATAGCAATAAGACAGTTTCAAGTCAAATTGGTAGGACAGTTCCAATAATTAACACATTGCATACTCTCTTCCTAGTGGTTATTTGCTGTACAAGATACAGACATGACATCTTATTTACAAACACTATTACAACAAATCCCTCTATTCATTAGGAGATTGTAACTATATCTATCCTAACCATTTTGAATACACAGATACAAAATGGACATGCATCTGTATCCCCTTTTTTGTTTAGTTCTGTCATTTGAATATCATAGGTGTGTTAACTCAGCAAAATATTCTAAAAGAGTCCAGTAGTCCATAATAGTATTGGGTCTTCCACTTGACTGGCAGTGTCAGAAATTGTTGACAAGAGTTCCCTACAGCTGAATATAACACCATGGCTTTACTTCTTATACTTTGTTTTTATACTTTTCCACTGGTTGGGTAAGACCAAGATAAAGCAAGACCTATGCAACAAGAGTTGTAGCTTTTGGTTCTGATGTCAGTGAAATCCCCTCAGGATTTATCCTGAGATCCTGTACCTCAGATTGTAGATCCTTTGTCAGTGTCAGCCATGTGGATGAGTCATGGTCATTGCTTGGCCAATGTGCTCTCTGTGAAAGCCTGAGAAAATGTTTTCTCTCCATGTGACTCTCCTTAGGCATACTCTACATCATCGATCACTTTCCTCTTTGTCCCCATAATCTCCTTGACCAGAAACTTCGGGATACTACTGAGTTACGTGACATCACATTACAAGTTCTTATATGTCCTGAGTCTTAATTGACTTTGGAAGGCTAGGGCCAAAATGTTGGCTTTCCTTGTGGCCCTCCTTTCTCTCTAATTTTGGTCTGCAAACTTAGGTTGTTAACCCTCTAGATTTCCAGTCCTGTGTAGTTTCTTTTGTCATTTATTTCTGGTTTCAGTGCTCTGTGCTCAGACAATATGCATGGAATAATTTCTGTTTTCTTGCATATACTTAAGCATGACCTGTGGACTAGTATGTGGTCTATTTCAGAAAATGTCCCATGTGCAGCTGACAAGAATGTGTATTCACATGTTCTTGGGTGTAACACTGTGTATATGTCCACTAAATCCATTTGTTCAAAATTTTGGTTCAGCTGTGCTACCTCTCTGCTAATATTTTGTCTTCTTCTCCTATGTTTTTGAGGTAGATAGGTGTTAAAGTCCCCTATTAAGACTGTGATATTTGTTATTAGATTTTTAATGTCTTTAAAATTTGTCTTATATAATTGGGTGCTCCCAAGTTTGGTGCATATATATTTAGGACTGTTATCTCCTCCTGTTGAATTTTTCCCCTAACTTGTATATAGTGGCCTTCTTTATTTCGTTTGATCATTCTTGGTTTGAAGTTCAGATTGTCTGAGAACAAAATAGCTACCCCTACTTTTTTCTGAGGTCCTGGAGCATGTAGTATTGTTTTCTATCCTTTGTCTTTCAGCCTATGAATTTCTTTATAGGTTAAACGTGTTCCTTGTCTCCAGCATATTTCTGGATATTGTTTCATAATACACTCTTCTAGCCTATTTACTTTAATTGGTGAAATCAGTCCATTTATATTGGTGGTTGTAATTAATATATATTGACTTAGATTTGTCATGTTATTTTCCTATTATTGGTTTCCTATTTTTATCCTGTATTTAATAGTTTTCTGTGTTTGGTGGGTTGTTTCTACTATCATTCTTGGAATTGTGGGTATTTTGAACCCTTTCTAGAATATCTTTTGGCGTTCTTTGTAGGGTTGGTTTGGTCATGGTGAATTTCTTTAGTTGTTCTTTATCATTGCAGTATTTCACTTCTCCATTAAAGTTGAAAGAGAGTTTTGCTGGGTATATCAGTCTAGGTTGGCATTTGTTTCTTAGAGGACTTAAAGTACTTCATTCCATTCTCTTGTTGACTCAATGGTTTGTGAAGAGAAATCTGCTGTTATTCTAATGGATTTTTCTTTAAATGTGATCTGTTTCTTTTCTCTAGTGTCTTTTAGTATATTGTTCTTATACTGAATTTCTGGGATCTTGACTATTATATGTCTGGGTGTAGTTTTAACTGGTTTGATATTATTTAGAGTTCTATATGATTCAATTACCTGAATGTCAGTTTGTTTTGTCATATTTGGGAAGTTTTCTGCTGTTACTTCTTCCCATATTCTTTTTAGGTTGTTTGTGTTACATTCATCATTCTCACTGATGCCTATTACTCTTATCTTCTTCATCTTTGCATCATCTTGAAGATGGTGAATTATTATCTCCTGGATCCTAGTTGCTTTTAGGAGATCTTTCCTTACCTTTTCACTAGCTGTAACAGTGTCAAAAAGATCTGAAAGTCTTTCTTCACTTTCACTCAAACGGTCTTGCCAACTTGTAATTGAGTTTTTAATTTCCTGTATATCTCTTTGAATCTGCTTCATGCATTCTATTTCTTTCCTATATTTCTCATGTAAGATTTCCATAGCTTTTTTTAAATCTCCTCTATTTTTTATCAGTGTCTTCTTTAGAAATTCTTAGTTGTTCTTTCATTGTAGTTATCGTGTGTTTTTTTTTACCTGTGAGATTATCTCTGATAATTTCCTCTATGCTCTGCTGCAGTTGTTTCTTTACTTCAGTTGCTTTTATTTCAGAGATTTCAGGTGTGTGGCTTCCAATTTCTTCTATGCTAATGTCTCCTGGGTTTGTTGTGGGTGGACTCAGGGCCTGAGAATGCATTTTATTTCTTGTTTTTGTTATTTACTATTTCAGAAAGAACTATATTTTGATTTCTATGATTCCTTTTTGTGAAAGTTTCATAGTAGACAGTTGTGTCACTGGAGTTAGACCCTCTTTATAAATGGTCTGTTTTTTGGCATTTCTCCTGTCTTAGAGATTCTTGTTTTCTGTGTGTCCCAAGATTTTGCCTTCTGTTTTGATTGAGAGTGACATATTGGTTTCTGTTTGGAATTGTCCTCTGCCGTTTAGTGTAGGGTTTTGAAGTTATTACCCAAGCACCTCACAGTATCAATACCCAAGAGAAAACATGTGGTTAAGACAGATATGGCTTCCTATTTGCAGTAGTACAATTAACAATACTAATAAAAACTAGTGAAATTTAGAAATCGACACACTTTTGTAATTAATGGGTTTGTGCTTTAGACCAGAGGAGCAAACATTATAGCTGTATAACAAAGCAGATCTTAAATTGGGAATTTGTATTCAGATTAGTTCCCCTGAGTTCTGTCTGGGCATCTTTCCTTTATATACCTAGAGTCTTCCAGGCACACTAGCTCACCCCAGTTACCTGTTACACCTCTGTGTCATGAGAATGCTCCTGTACTTTTAGACCTCTGTCTGGGCCCATCTGGGCCCAGATGTTTGGCATGGGCTGGCTGTGTCTGCTGGCTTCCAGACCCACAGGTCCTTCCTGGTAGGCCCCCCAAGGTAGAATAGACCAGAATTACTATTTCATGTATGTGTAGATATATTCATCCTTATACCATTTAAAACTACCATGAAGGAAGAGCTATGTAAATAGAACCAGGAAAATGCAATACCAAGTTTACTGGAATAAATGAGTCACTCATAAACATATAAACATGCTCACATACACAATTAGTATGTAGCTCAACGTTGAAAAGAAACATATCCCTTATCTGTAGTTGCTATAAAATACATAAATAATTTAGAAATATATTGTATAAATTCTTGTAGGAGGATCTCCATGAAATTTGTCAAAATGAAAAAAAAATATATTATGCCATTTCTTTAGGAATTATAATACTGAAAATATATACCAGGTCGCTCTATGTAAGTTGATTTATGAAATTAATATAATTCCAATAATATGCTATCATGATTTTTTGAACTAGAACATCAATTTGAAAACTCTAGATTTTTGCATAATCTTACTGATTTCCACAGTGGTTGCACCAGTCTACACTCCCACCAACAATGGTAAAAAGTTTATTTTTCTTCACAAAGTGGAAACAAAGCTTTGTAAATAGGGAGGGAAGACGGATTGAAGGGAGCAGAGGGGCTGGGGAAAAGGAGGAATCAAAATATATCATGTACAGGCACAAATTCTCAAGGATGAATATGATCATTGTGCATATCTATAATGTGCCAATAAATTTTTAAAAGAATGAAACTTTAGAAGAGGGATCCACAGAAAAATGTACAGAATAAAATGAAAGATGTGGACCAATCTTATCTGATATTGAAACATACTGCAAGGCATTGATGCCGTATGGTCAGAAAAGCTGAACAGAAAGATATATCATTAACATAGAAAGCCCCAGAACAATGTCTGTTGTGCTTATAGCTCAGGATCAGGCCTGTCCCCATGCAGAGGATTGATCCCAGGGCCTTACTGGCAATGCGCTACTGTAGAGATATATCCCTAGACCCTGGCTCAGTTTTGTATACAACATAGCTGGCATCTCAAATCACTGAGGAAAAGATGGGTTAATAAAATGTTAATAGAAGGGTGACTGCATTGACAACTCATGTCTTTGCTTGTATAAATATCCAATTAATCACATGTTTAAAAGAAAAATAACAAACAAATGAAATATTTTAAAAGAAAATAAGGAGTACTTATTGCAGTAGAGAAGTAGAGTAGGTCTTCCAATCTTTATCAAAAAGAAAAAAATATATAGCCATAAAGAAAAATATTTATAAATTCGGAAACACAGATACTACATTTAAAAAAAAAACTTTCTAGATAACAATATTTTTCTAGATAGAAATTTTAAAACTCAAATGTGTAAGTGAAAAAAGTACAATGAAATGATAAACTAGTAAATATTATTGTAGTTTGTATCATCAAGCTCAATGATTCTCCCTAATGTGTCAAAAACTAATATTTCAATTAGAAGTTGAAATGAAAAAATAACTTTAATAATTCAATAGTAGACTAGGTAAAATATATGCACAATTCAAGAAAAATAAATGGTCAATTTTTAATCTGAATCAGAATGAGATAAATATGAAGAAGAGATATAATTTTTAACATATAAAATTAACCACAGTATAAAAGATTAAGTAGCATAGTCTATTGCGAAAGATCAGGGACTATCATACATTTCTATTAAATGTACACTCTTACAAACCTAATAAAAATAAATTTGACAATATCTACCAATATTTAAAGAACTCTGCATTTTATAGCTAGGTGAAATTACACAAAGCAATGCTTTCAGAATGATATCTAATAGCTGTCAGTTATTATTGCTAATATTAGAAAGGTATTCACTCATAGTGGACAGGTTTACTTAAATAAGGTACATTCTATAACAAAGAACATTACTAAAAATAAAGAGGCCATTTTTTATATACCTGCATGGTATTATGTCATGAGAATGTTGATGATGAGCCAAAAAACAGAGCAGTGTATGAACTATTCCGTATTCTGGCAGGTGACATGTAAAGTGGAAAAATAAGAATATATTTTGATCTGCTAGTTCAGAAAACAAGGCTGTAAGGACCTTCAGTTGCAATGATATTTTATTTTATCATCATCATTTTTAAATTTTTTTTCAGAACCTGGGATTGAACTCAGGCCCTTGCACTAGCCAGGCAAGCACTTATTCTACTGAGCTATCTCCCTGGCCCCTTCAGTTGCAATTATAAAGACTGTTTGACCAAGATAGTTTATTAAAGTAGGTTGAAAAGTTAAATAGGTTTGAGAAGAAGGGGAAACCACTTAGATGTTTAAAAATCACACAACTGTATTGCTTATTAAAATTTAAAAGAAAATTAAACAGTAATGAGTGGGTAACAAATATAAAAGGATTAGTAAATACCAGGGAAAAGGTGGTAAGGGGTATTTAGTGATGTCTAGGTGGCAGGGAAAATTAGAGATATAAAACCTTAATAGTGCTGGTATTGGGCTTAGAGTGTGGACTACAAAGGCACTGGCGAAACAGGTCAGCGGGAGTGCAAATACAGTCTGGTCACTCCGCCTGATGTGAAGCCTACACAGAACTTCATGGCTATGGACCAGAAGGGCTTCTCCCTGGTCCTGCTGGTCCTGACCACCAAGTGGCCTTCAGTCTTTCCAGAATGAAACAGGGTGAAAGTTACCAGGTTTTTGAAATGTCAGTCATTGAATGTGTTTCTTATCCTTGTGAGATGAATAACAACAGTTGTATTTTACTGATAAGAAAATTATAAAACCAGTGGATCAGTGTACCATCTTTTCTCTACAAAACTGACGATGAACCCTTCATTGTGGGGAAATGTGCTCTTTTTCCAAGGGATGGCAAATGTAAGGCTTCTTATTTTTAGCACTTCTTATTGTCTCACTGGATGATCTTTCTGATGATTACCGAGATTCTGACGCGATACACTTGGGTCTGGATCCTCACCCTGCTGCTTCTTCCACTTCTTGCTCTTCACATTCCATGAGTCATGGCTCACCAAATCCGGCCTGCTCCATTTCTGACATTTTTGTGTTTACATTATTATTACCTCATTTTATACTGTAATACTTTCCATCCAGACTTTATTAATGCCCTCCAAAGTGGTAATTTCCTAGTGAATTTTCCTTTGTAATCATTTTTCACTTCCCCCATTGAAGACGCTGTCACCTGGAATTAAAACAAGAAGACAGACAAAGTTATTAGGATTAAGCATTTTTTTTCCTAAAATATTCAGTGATTTCCTGAGGTGTATTCTGAAATCCTCTTCCAAGACACAGTTTTTCCCCATGGGTGGTCTGGCTAAACAATGCCAGTAATAATTCATAAATATCAGACACATTATTTCAAAATACTTTACAATTCAGGTAAAGTATTTCTCCTATAGAACTTTTTTTAGTCAAATAAATTAACAGTTCCATCAAGACTTTGGTTAATTTCTAGGCTATTTAAGAGAACAAATTGTGTTCAAGTATTTGTAGGCAATGTAGAAGAATCTATTTACATTCAAATTATTTGCTAATTACCAATCATTATTAGCTATTAACTAAGAAAAGCCACTTAGAAACAACTAGTAGGCAACACTTTGTGAGAGTGATTCTAATGATGGCAACTGGAAAATAATAAAACTGAGATTAGAAATATCTCATAATCCATATTGCATTTCATCAATTCAAATACACCCTCGTCATTTTCATCAGACCAAATGGTTGTGGTTCTATTTGACCTTGAACACATCTCTGTTCAGAATAAGATGTAAAGAGGAAGCTGATAGATAGTCTGAATTCAAGAAATCAGATCCCTCAAGGTTTGTCTCCAGCTCAGTTCTTTCCCTGGAATTTTTTTTAGGCCTCTAATCAAGGAGGTAGAACAATACAATCCCAGAAAAGACAGCTGCAGGGGAAGCCGGGATAAGCATTTGTTTTCACTTTGAAAACATGAGCTCACTGCCAACAGGTTTTGGGCTCCTGTACAAGTTTTCCATTGTGAAATCATACTGATTTCAGAGCAGAAGAGAAACAAGGGGCAAAATTACCTTTGATTTAGCACATCGTTCTTCAAGTCTGGACAGATAAAAGTCAAAATAGATGCCCCATCATCTATTTAGAGGTCAATTTAACAAAAGGAAGAAAAGAGCTTTGGCCTAGCCCTGTAATTCTGCCCAGAAGGAGGATCAGACCTACTGATTTCAGTGGAGCACAGCAATATCTCAGGATTCGTGTCAAGGCAAACAGAAGAACACCAGTGAAACCTGAGTTTTGGCACCCTCATGCCTTTGTGTGGCATTAGTCATGCCTATCTTAGGAAGTTGATGGAAAATGAGGTGAGTGAATCCCTTATATAAGTAACTCACAAACTGCGTAATACACTTCAGTTGTTAAATGACTCTGTTACCCATGGGCACAGATAAATGTATCCACCAATAATGACAAGCTAAACCATAAAACTTGGAATTAATCTTTGCAGGGGATCCTGTAAAGACATGACAAGTTATTTTTACTAAAGAGAAGTCAACATGTGAAACCTATACACTATGTAACAGCCACTAACTAAGAAAAGCCACCTAGAAACAACTAGTAGGCAACACTTTGTGAGAGTGATTCTAACGATGGCAACTGGAAAATAATAAAACTGAGATTAGAAATATCTCATAATCCATATTTCATTTCATCAATTCAAATATACCCCCATCATTTTCATCAGAAAGATGAAAGAAAGCTAAACAAGTGGTAAATAGATTTCAATATTTTATTTTTTTGTAGAATGGTGGACTCTCATGTGTTTATAACATTATTAAAACAGTTCAGCAATCAAGCAGCACTGTGCATGCAACCATAAATAGCCTGTCATAATTGACAATTGTGATTAATCCTATTCTTGGCACCAGGCGGCTCCTCTAAACATGTTAGCAAATTATTTAAGGAGGACATTTTTCCTAGAAGCAGCTAGCTTCCAACTGAGCTCCATAAAGTCATTAGTGTTTGTCAGCTGATAATATGCATTTGAATTTCTTGAGTTCTTTAATTCTTCTACTAGAAATCTCATGCTTCACTATGTTCCCCAATAGAACTGCAGTTGTGATAAGTCAACAAGTGTAAATCAGCCTTCTCAGGGATAGGATGAGCAAGAACCCACCTGATGAATGTGCTAACTGCTCTATATTGAAGGGATTAGTTCCTTGTTTGCTTTTCAGCCTGATAATAAAGCACCCTGTAGAGTCAATCAATTTGGTCAAGAAAAACTCTTAATGAAGTAATAAGGTGAACCAGTTGTTTTGAGTCACTTAACACAATAAACACTTGAATGATCAAATTTATAAACACTCAGTATGGTTGAACAAGGTTGTGCCCTTTAGCTTGTTGGTGATTACTGGGTAAAACTAACAGTGAACATTCATGTGCTTCTGTTATGGAAATCTTAGTTTGAAGGGATGGGAGGAGAGAGAATATTGAGTTTTATAAGCTCTCTTCATGGAACTTCCTTGGCTTGCTGCTGCCACATTCAGGCCTGCCATCATGGTTCACAGGCATTTCTGTTTCCTCTGTTGTCACAGGTGGTCTGCCATCAAAAATAGGACCCTGAGAACAAGTAGGGTTTCTGGCCCAAATTAAGATAGGGGACATTATTCTTATGTGAGTCAGCGTGTCTAATGTCTTAGTGAGTTCTAAGATATTTCTTTTTAACTTTTAAAAAAGATTTATAGCACATCCCTGCAGGACATAATGTTTCCATCTACTGTACAAAGTTAGTGCATGGACAAAGCACATGTGAATAATTCCTTTTCCATCCCCTTTCCCTCCTCCAATTATTGATCCCCTGTCCATTTGAGAAAGGTTGCGCTCTCCCTACTTCCTATTGTCTACCTTTATTCTGTTCTATATAACATGAGTGTCTCACATAAAATAAGCCAGACAATATTTGATTTATTTCACATTATGGTCTCCAGGTATAGCATGAGATAAGTAATGTTAATCTTATCTAAAAAATGTGAGATGATAATGGACACATTTTAAGACATTAGTCTACTGAATTGCTGCAAAAAATCGGAGAAAGTTAGGAGAAAAATGTAACGTCAAAGCCATAGCTGTTATCCATCTGGGCAGCTACACTGTTTTGTCATGTTGAGGGAGGAGACACAATCCATGACTCTTGACAGAAACCTAAGCCAAGATTGGAAGCTGGAGCTAGGGTGACTGAGCCATCAGTCCCAATATATAGCTGGCCTAAGACTTAAAGCTGTTCTTCCAAAGGTTTTCTGAAATTTCCTTAGCAATTTATAATTTTGAAATCTCATGAATGACTTTGAGAAATCCTACATAATGAAAACATAAAATTTTGTTGATTCCAGAGTGTTTCTAAGCCCATTTAAGTGGAATCCTAGATTTTGGAAAACCTCTTGACTTTTAATGAAACTGTATCTATTGGATATCCACAAATAATTTATATGATTTTTTTGGGTTAGTGCAGGTTCACTAAGGGACAGATGTGACGTAAAATATATGTAACAAGATTTGCCAGGTAGGATTATTGGATTGGGAATGGAAGAGTTCTGGTGGCCATCTGCCAGATCATCTGTGGAAGACACAGAATGGCTGCTTGTGTGCTGGACGGCTCATGGTCTTAGTGAAGGCTTGGACTCTCACTTTAGTGTGTGATACAAGTCTATGTCAGAAAGCCAAATGTTCAGGAATGGAAAGCTCAAGACTGTACTGGGAGCTCTACTGGAGAGAAGGGGCTCCAAATGGAATGTTAAAGACAGGTAATCACCTGCAGAAAAAGACCAGACTTCCTTTCCAAATTCTTTATTCTACCTGAGTGTAGTAGTTGATGTCACTCTCATCTGAGGCAGGCTTTCGCTCCTCAGTTTGCAGTCAGTTAGCCACAGTCACCCTCAGAGTGTTACTCATCTGCAAGGTGGTCCGTACTCAAGTCAAGTTGATATATCTCAATTATGACAATGAGAAAGTGTGAGGGGAACTGCTTAGCAGGAAGGAGAACTAAGTGTAAACAGCAGCCTGTAGGTGCTACTGGTGAGAATGCCAATTAGTATGATGAGACTAAAAACAAACACTGGGTGTCTTTAGTTGAGCTGTCTTGTCTGACTCAATTGAAAATGTTTATTCTTTATTCTTTCCTAATTCTTTATCTATGAATATCTTGGGAGATTGCTTCTGGCATGAACTCTTTTTCTCAAAACTCTTCCTTAAAACATCCCAATGCTCTGCGCATGAATAGAGCCATTTCTGTTTCATGCCGCCACCTGGCTATGGACTCTACTAAGGTTTTCTGAAACTCACTGATGATCTTTACCTCTCTGGATTGCTAAATAATTGCAGAGTGTAGTTTAACAGTTTAGGGCCAGTCCCAGCGGGCACTCTGGAAGAACCAAGGAGAATGTCAAGCACTGCATTTTATACTCTTGATTTAGAGCTTGCATATGTAGGTAAAATACATAGTAGAATGCAAACAAGAGTCTAGATAGCATTTTTTGAAGTAGTTGCTTCTCTCCAAAGCATAGATTTAGTATCAAAGTTCTTAGAATTTCGTGAAAAACAATGAGAAACTGCTGGGGAAATTTGCCCCGTTGTGTGAATTTTCCAAGTATTTCCCACTATATTTATGAATCCCAACAAATATGATTCATATTGATTCCTTATGCAAGTTTTAATCAAAGTTGCCCCCCCCCCAGGTACACTATGAAGGAGAGACAGGGATTGGGTCAAGAGAGAACACATTTCCTCTTTATTTCTTCTTTTTACATTAAAACAATCACTTTCCTTAAGAAAAAACATTCAAATTACAACTCAAAATACCTGCAGAAATTGCCCTTCCTGGAAGCAAAGCTTTGATGTGCTTAATGATGAGTTACTCTGTGTCTGCCAGTGAAGGAAAATGATGCAAATGTCTATCACTAGGAGTAGCTTTCCCTCAAGGTTTCTGACTTGGGAAGCTCTCCGTCCTGAACCAAATCTTTAAAGTGTATGTATCATAAAAATGTGTCACGCATAGAGTATATAACTACATGTTTCCATAACATAAATGAGTAATAAAATAATTGCTATGCATAATATTAAAATAATTAGTGCAGGTAACATTGACAAATACATAAAGTGGACTGGGTAAAAACTGGGTAATGACATGGACTAAGACTTCAAAGGAGGGTTTAAATTTCTGACTCCTACAGGCCTGACCATTTTCCTATCTGGGTTTCTCCCACACAGGTAGCCAACAGATCACACTTCCATTTTCCCTCTTCAGGGCTCTTTCCCTTGAATACCTATTTATTAATTGAAAATTATATTGATAGGATTCTCTCCCAAAAATAATATTGGTACCTTGAGACAATAAGACTTAGTCATGTGGTACCAGGATGTAAGTGGCCACCTGAAAGAGTCACCATGGACTTAACCTTGAATACTCAGTTCCATGTTCTGATATATTTATTCCCTAGCCACTGAAATTAAGATGTGGCATATGCAATACAAGAAATCCCTTAAAGTGCTGCTAGTCCTTTCAAAATTAATGATGATTACATTAATAAGTTGAGAAAGCTAAAACATATCGATTGTATTATTCTGAGCAAGCAGTTCAGGGAGTAGCCAGTCATAGTGTCTTTTGTGTCACACTTGGGCTGTTACAGCTCGAGGTTAGACTTTTGTAGGTCTGATGTCCTACATAGTCTCCACCCCTGCAATATCTGAGAATGATGTTTTCAAAACACAGATAAGAAATGAATGACAAAAGTGGCCGAAAGCTTTTGTCACAATGGGTGCACGGTGATATGTCAGTGCATAAGCTTAATGTGTTCTGTGATTTGGGGGAAGGAGACCATGTTTGTACCTGTAAGGGAAAGATGGCTGCTGTAGTGTTGTCACCTATGCAAAGTCTGCACACATAGACACAATTTTGCCAACTGCTTCTGTTTGAGAACTGAATGTTTGGCCAAGAAAAGCATCTGTGAAGCAAGCCACTACGGCCTATCCTTTCTGCCAAAGTGAGGAGGAGCAAGCTGCTGTGCAGGAGGTAGCCGTGCCTGAGTGCTCTGGAACAGGCCCTCAAGACTGCTGCAGTTCCAGGGGTGGCTCCTTCTCTAAATTCATGTGTGAGCTTTATTTTACTCTCTTATGCTTTTTTCTCCATGCATAAAATATGCATGAAAGTATTGCTCAATTTATGGGGATGAAGGAAAGGGAAATGCAAAGGGTGAGTGTGTGTTGATAATGTAAGAAATGCTTTTCTTTTTTTTTTTTTTTTTGGCAGAACCAGGGATTGAACTCAGACCCTTGTGCTTGCCAGGGAAGCGCTTATCCTACTGAGCTGTCTCCTTGGTTCCAGAAATGCTTTTCATTTTGTTTATTTTAAAGAGAAAAAGGCAAACAATGAAACAGGTTAGTACTTTTAATTAGCAGTGATTGTAACCATTTGAGGAAATACAACACTAGGCACACTGCCAAAATTGCGCTGTGCTTAATGTTGACCCAAGTAAAGAACCAAGTAGAAAATATTAAGTTTAATGGATTTTGGGGTTGATTTTGTTTTCTGCAGTGTTGGGGGAATTTCATTCAATTGGATCCAGTTTTGAACCCACTAATAAGGTCTTAAAATTCTATAGAATAACTTAAGAAATGTGTAATTGTTATCTGAAGATCATTGTTTTTATATATTTATATAATATATGTATATTTACTTTGTATTTCTATACATATATTAATATTATATATATAATAAAATATACTGTTGGTTCACTACAAATCATTACTATCCCAAACATGCTTGTATGAATCAGGTATAATATAATTTTCACATTGTTGATTTTTAAAATGTAATATAAATGTTATTTTTATTTCTAAACATTTTACTGTTATTGACTTAATAAAATGAAAATCAAGAATTTTGAAAACCAAGACATATTTTGTCAAATGGCAATGAAAAAATCTTTGCAATGGTCTGAAAAATCAAGCCACTCCTTTCTTGTCCTTTGATGCGGTGTGGCATATAAGTGAGATATATTATTCTTCACTTAGAACCTAGACCATGAAATGTTTTCATAACATGCTCTGTAATGCTTAATCGGACTTTTGAAAAGTATCTTTGGTTTTACTCATCAGAGCTGTTATCAGTATATGTTGTACAGCTAATAGTTAGGAGAAACTGCTAGGTATTGTTTGCGCTGTAGTAGTTCATATTTTTAGTGTGTAGTGTCTATATTTTTATAAGGAGTTGTTACACATACACAACACATCTTAATTTCCTTCATCACTTACTTTCTCTTCTCTCCTTCCTCCTTTTTCCATTGGAGAAAGAAAGAGCTAGTTTTATTATAACATAAACAAGTAAAGAAGATTTAAAACTACCATGAGGCTAGGAATGTAGCTCAGTAGTAGAGTGCTACCTGAGCATGTACAAGGGCCTTCGTTTGTCCCCAAATGAAGGGGACAAAAAAAAGCAAACATAAACCTTAATATTTTTCACCCAGTTCTTTAAATGGGTCAGTGCTATACATATGTGTTTACTTTTAATGATCCCATAATCAATTCACATATATACAGTTAGTAGGACCATCTCTTGTGGCTGGCTATGCAGGGAAGAATCAAGACTGCTCTCAAATGCCCAAATATTGTTCCATTCTAGTCCTAGGGATCAAAACCTGCTTATGAGCATTGAATACTGTGGAATCCCATGACTTCTTAACTAGCTCCTTCTTTTCCTTCTGCAAGCCTGAAGAATATTTTACAATTTAGGAAAAATGCAATGTGAAAAGGCCTTTCTTTCAGCTTGCTCCTCGTAACATGTGTGTATAATCTCTGGCTTTGATTCATGCTTGCTTTCTGTGATACAGGATAGACAGAGTGCCAGAACTGCAGGGAATGTCCCAAAGCCACTGAGGTCACTTCAAAAACAGCCTGTGTTTAATGTCGGGTTAGAGCGATCCTTGGAAATGTAAGCCACAGTGAGCTTCTGCCCAGGCAAAAGTCAACTCCCCCCCCCCATTGCCTAATTGTCTCTTGCTCAATCCATGGAAAAAGATTCAATCAGACAAGTTGCTGAGTTTAAGGTCAAATTGAAATTCTTTACCCACCTCTTTTCATTTTTTCCAAGCCAAACATTTCTCTGGCTCCAATGCAGACACATAGAAGTTTATCCTCACTTGCCCCAAACCTTGTTATTTTCATCTGAAATAAGCATTTTTTGTGCCCAGAGCTTTTAACTCAGAGTTCAGTTTTGCTGGATTTTCTTTCCCCTGATTTGTCTCAATTTGTACTGTTTTAGGTTATAGAAACACAAGTCAATATGCCCACTTTTTCTTAACTACATACAACCAGCTACCAAACTCTATTTAGAGGGTTCTCCGGCATTTTTCCCCCCAATTTTCACCTCCTACAAGATCATCTACAGAGCCAGGCTAAATAATTTTATCTGTCATTTTTTTTTCTTTAGTATATACTGACTGGATTTTGTTCTTACAACTGAATTGTTATTTCAAAAGTTAATCTATGACCTTCCTCTTACAAAAGCCAATCACCATGAATATAAAATGTAAAAGGAGAGGATACATAATAAAAACTTAGTGAACTTGGGTTAGGTAGGCAAAATTTTCTTAGCTAGGACAGGAAGTAAAAGTAGCACATTAGAACTGTGTCAAACCCAAAACTTCCACTCTTTGTGAAATACGTTAAGAGAATGAAGAGAAAAGCCATAGATGGGAAGAAAATTTCCAAAGGACATACCTCGTGAAAGCCTAGTGTCGAATAGAATATATAACGGACATTCATCTCTACAAGTGAAGAAATAACCCAATTAAAATTGCTAAATTATTCAAAGCTCTATTCTGTCTAAAAAGAAAACAGAAATAGGAGAAAAGTACGTTAAAGGATGCCTGGTATCAGTAGTCATTAGAGAAATGGAAGTTAAAACAATGACATAATGCCCACTGGAATATCCAGAATTAAAAGAAAACCAGAGTAGCTGGAATTCTTATATGTTGCTTGTAGAAACAAAAATGATTCAATGACTTTGGAAAGGATTTTGCATGTAAAGCATTTTATGAACTGAACATACAATAATCATATGACATAGCAATTCTTCTCCTAAGTATTTACTCATGCAAAATTGAAGCCTCTTTGTGAATATTTATTCTAGATTTATTTGTAATCTGTAGTTATTGCAAAGAGGCTTCATGAATAAACCAGTGGCAGTGTATCCATCCAGTGCAATGTGATGCATATTATAATAGACCAATCTCAAATACTTCATGCTAAGAAAGTCAGAGATACAGTGTCCATACCATCGAGCTCCATTTGTACAGCACACCTGCAAAACTGCAGTGACAGAAAGCAATCTGCGACTATATGTGGGGGAAGGAACTGCTTACCAGTAGACAGAAATTTGGGGTTCTGATGAGAAAATTTTATCTCGTGATTTTGATAGTGACAACAGAATTGCATATGTTTCTTTAAAATTACAGGATTTTAATCCTGTAATTGCTAAAACAGATGACTATAAGTTGATTTTTATTATATCTGAGTTTTAACAAAAGGAAATATGCATATTTCCACCGTAAACACCTTTCATGACTAATTATTGTCCCAAAGTAACTTCATGGTCACTTCTAAGTCTGGACTTTATCTGACCTCTCCAAGGTTTGGCAGAGGTGGCCACTTCCCTCCCTTCAGGAGTTTCTTTTTGCTTTATTTTGGTTAAATTTGGCTTCACAGATCACACACTTTTCTTGTTTTCCTTTGACTCCCCTGACTGCTCCTCCACAATCCCATCTGCTTGCTCTTGAGCCCCACCTTTCCTCTAAGTGGTAGCACTTGGGCGACACTTTCAGACAGGAAAGTCAGCCCAGATTTTGTGCAGGAGGTGCAGGCTGGACAGATATAAGTGCAAAGGGGAAGAACGACTCTTTCTCTGGGGGACTGAGGAGATAACTTGTGGAGCTCTGTGTTCAGTGAAAATGCAGGGCCAGTGAAAAGCAAAGAGTTGCAAGGTGGCCAGAGTACAGCTCAAGTGCTGGGTCCCCCAGGCTGCAGGCGCCCAAGGAGAGCAATGCCAGGAAGCTGTGCCTCCTACTGCTCTTCAGCACGGCCTTGGCGAAAGTCCCCATCAGAGTCACCTTTCCCTGAATGCTTCTAATCCCTTCACAGCTGTTCTGCTGGATTTAGCTCTTTTTTTTAAATAAAAAAAAAAAGTAAAGAAAGGAAGAAAGAAAGAAAGAAAGAAAGAAAGAATCAAATTATTGTGCATCTCTGCTCAAAGATGTTCAGTGGTTTTCTGTCACTTTCTAAATAAGATCCCTAAGCTATGCAAGGCTATGGCCTTCCTGATCCGGCCTGTAACTTTCTGACCTCATCCATTAGCTTGTTACATGGCACACTGTTTTTCCTAGTTCTTTGCAAGATTGTCTTGCAGTTTTCAGAGTTGAGTTCATTCCTGGTATCCATAGTGAGGCCTTCCTTGGTGATGCTGTACATGGTCACAGTTCCTTCCTGCCTGTGATACCCACCGTGGGTGTATTCATGTTCTTTTTCACTGAACAATTCATTCTTTCACAGCACTAATTAATTTGGAATTATCTTACATAACACTTTGTTTATGGACCATTTTCCCTGTGGACATGTAACCTTCATATGAATAGGTGCTTTTGATTGCCAGGCCTGCCATGCCAGCCCCACCGCTCCCCCCAGGGCAAGCTGAGATGGCCACTGAGGCTGGGCATGGTGTTGTGCACCTGTAATCCCAGTACTTAGGAGGCTGTAAACAGGAGAATCACTACAAGTCCGATCTAGTAGTGAGATCCTGAATACCACCTAGGCCCTTCCCTAAAAAGTACAGAAAAAAAATAGGTGCTTATCTGGCTCCTTGCTGTATAGGTGATATATTTGAAAATCTCCTGTAAAAATTAGCCAAGATTTCTGTACCTGTGTGCATGTACACACACACACACACACACACGCACATGCACACATGCACGCACATGCACGTATGCACCCCTCTAGTCCTTTTTCTATTTGCTATATTTTTCTTGCTCTTTCCTTCATCCATAAGCAAATTAATAGTACATTAAAACAAAAAAATGTTGAAATTGTCAATATTTTATCATGTTGGTAACCCAAACAGTAGATTCATGCAGTTCAAAGTAACGACACTATATAAAGGCAATAAAAAAATGAATGCACCAAGGACAACTGATTAAGATAACAAAGATATCTGATAGGAGAGATCAAACGTCATGATCAGAATATCATTCCATATAAATAACACCTGGCATTGCAGCTGTGATGTGTCTACCTTGCCACAAAGTTCGTAAGTCGGTAAAGAGGGACAGCATGCCTGTTTCCTGAGTGATAAGAAGAAACGAATGGATTTCTCAGTGACAGCTTATTAATCCATTACCGGGCAATCACAACACCAGAGACCAATCCCCATGTTCAAAAATCCATGTTCTCTCTTGAAGTCTCAGTCAAATAATACTGAGCAATCTGTGAGGGAAGCCCAACCAGAGACATGCATAAAAATAATAGCATGCACTAAGATTAGTTCTTTCTGTACTAATCCAGAGAAAGGATTTTACTTTTATTTTCTTTCTTTTCAGCATGCTTGTCTATTATCAGGCATAAACAGTATAAAACTAATGCCTTTTTCTCAATTTCTGAGAACTGAAACACATAATCCCACAGTGTTTATGCACTGCACTTAATTGCAGATGACTATCAGCAGTGTAAGTCTTAGATTAACATGCTAGTTTCAATGAGATCTTTTTGTATTTTCTCACCTCTAGTACTGTAGATAGTTTAATAATAATAATCTTCATGATTTGATAATTTTGCTCATTTTTACCCCTTTAGGTTTTTAACCAAAAATTTATAAGAAGATTCATAAGTGTATTAAATCTATCCGTGTCCAAAGCTCATCTGACCTGAGATTTAATGGAGCTGATATCAATATTAGAGGTCCAACAATTGAGCATAAAACGAGGGTTTTCTTTCCTTATCCCCTTTCTCATTTTGTCTTGTTAATTAATGTAAATGTAATTAATGCAACGCAAGTGAAATTTGTTAGTAAATGTTTTTCAGAGCATACTCAAAGTCTGATGTGTATGATTTGAAAAGTATGGAGTTGATCCCTTGCCTTTCTACACTCGATCTTAGCCAAAAGGCCGAGAAGCGATGATCCCTTACCTTTCTGAAAAGTGCCATTGTTTATATCTACACGTCCCCTAAGGCCGTGTGTGTGTGTGTGTGTGTGTGTGTGTGTGTGTGTGTGTGTGGCTTTTGTCAAGTGCCTGGATTATGGGGATTTTAGAGCTCATTTGCTGTTAGGAGACAGGGCCTATTTGGACGAGGATCACTGGGAGTGTGGCCTACAAGGTTCGCCTCTGTCCCCAGCTCCTCTTTCACTCTCTGCCCCCTGCTAATCATGCCCTGAGTAGGTCTGCTCTATGTTACATCACATTACCTTGGAGGCAGCCAACTGTGGATTGAAACGGGAGCCAAAATAAACCTCTCCTCCGCTCATTGGTGTCAAGTATTTTATTCCAGTGAGAAGAAAAGTGACTATGATAACCACTCAGTTTAAGTCACAGCCATAAAACCTTGCTACTTCTATCAGTGCTACATAGACTCTTACTATTAAATGTGCAAATTCTCTTGGTGATTAAATAGCCACTGAAGTAATGAAAGGTTGGCAATAAGGAGGAAAATAATTTAGTTCAAAGGAAAGCCGTGTTCTTGCTTATGTGAATTATAGATTCCTTAAAACCATAATAATAGGAACACAGAATTTCATTTTATACAGATCTTCTACCCGTTTTTTTTTTTTTTTTTAAATCTATTTACAACAGGATCTATAGTGTGTTCAGGGTCTCACTTCATAGATGGGACTCGTAGTGATTCTCCTGTTTTCAGCCTCCCAAACGCTGGGATCACAGGTGCGCACCACCATGCCCAGTCTCAATCGCCCTCTCAGCACGCCTCCAGGGGCCGGCGTGGAACACAGGGAATCAAACCCTGGTCACTGCGCTCTGCCTACACAGGTGCTTTAATCTGCTGAGATATCTGACCGGCCCTGATCTATGACCAGTTTTGAACAAATCTTGGCAAAGTGGTTGCATTGATTAAAACATCCCTATAAAACCTTATTAAGCTTTACCAAAGGTTATCAAGGAATTAATCATGTTGAATATTTTTGGATTAGTATTATTTAACTTTTTATTTGTAACAGTTATGTTATACGTGTGATGTGTTTGTGAATGTATGTTTTGTGAGTGTAAAGAGAAATGCATATACAGATATATATATTTTTTTCACTACAAAATGGTCCTTTACTTATATCCCCCTTTTTTGTTTACTTTTGTCAGAGATGAGTGTTCCACTGCCATTCAAATATTGTAGGTGTGTGAATTCAGCAAAGTAATCCAATATAGTCCAGTAGTCCATAATAGTAGTAGGTTATCCATAGGACTGGCAATGTCAGAAGTTGTTGACTTCAGCTTTTTATAGCTCAGCATATTAATATGGCTTTACTTTTTATACCTCATTTTTATACTTTTCTGCTGGATAGTTAAGACCAAGATAAAGAAAGACCCATTTAACAAGAAATATAACTTTTGTATCTGACAAGGTCAGTCAAATCCCCTCAGGATTTACCCTGAAACCCTGTACATCAGTTTGTGTAGATATACAGCTACTTTCTCTTAGTTCAATGAAAGGAAAGATTTGTACTAATAGTGTTTAGACAAGATATCATGTCTGCATCTTATACTATGTATTACTACTATGAAGACAACAATATGCAATGTATTAATTATTGTAATTGCCCTACATCGTGTTTTGAAACTGTCTCATTGCTATTTCTTTCTCAATAAAGTTAATAGAAAAGATTTAAAAACGAGAAATGCAAATGGCAGAAATATGGTGTAATGTATCTGTGTCCAATAATAAGAGAAAATAAAGACAATATTTTTGTTAAAGAAATTCTTCACAAGATTCTAACACATAGTGAAGGCCAAGGACAGCCATACTAAATGCCAATTGTCCCTAATATCATTTTCTCTATTTTGATTATATTGTGAGAAATGACAAATGAATATATATTAAATGCATATTGTCTGTTGGTAATAGCCCAAGTATTTTATCATTATGGTTACCATGTAGAATAGTTAGCATTGCAACATTTCGTGTGATTGATGAAGCAGTCCCTAAATGAGATGGCTTCATTTGTGAAAACGGGATCATTGAAATGATGATCCTAGAGGGCAAACCCAGGTCAGCACTGTGTTAAAAGGTCAAACTGGATTAGATACATTTACGTTTGACTACCAGGTCCACCCCTTCCCAAAGATTTGGCCTTGAGCTAGCTGGTTCAGTGTCTCATCAATAAAAGGAAAACCACAGTGTCATACAGCCCATTTACCCATGTTTTCACAAAAAATAAGACTTAGCCTGAACATAACAGCCTTCAAAACTGAAGGTCAAAAATGCCAGCTAGTCAAACTACATTTGCCTTCCTTGCCGTCCAGAGACGCTCCTGAGCAAGACTACTTCCTTCCCATCTAACTCCTATGTTAAGAGGGTTGATTTAAAGTTTATATGCAAATGACTTGCAGTAAGCTATTACATTATGGCTTATTATAATATTATAGCTAGTATTAATGTTTTTCACGATATTGGGGCTTATACCCAGAGCCTTCATATTGAGGTACATTCACAGCTCTTTCTATTTTGAAATAGGATGTGGCAAAGTTGTCCTGGTAGGACTCAAACTCATGATCTTCCTGCATCAAGTACTGGAAGCCAATGGACCTAGCTCATGGGTAGCACTGGTCTTAGATCTAATTCCAGACTTGAATTTTTTACCAACTCAAACTATTTATGAAGGGGGCCTGCCCCTTAGCTCAGTTCTTTAGGTGGCTGCTTCAATAAAACAGTCAGGCTCAGGTTGCTGTGGTTTGATCCCCAGAACTCAAGCCAGCCAAACCTGCCCTGAAGGCATTCAGAGCCTGACAGGAAAAAAAAAAAAAATCCTTCAAACTACTTATGAAATACCAAAATGCGGAAGCCCAGCTTATAGGTATTTGCCAGATCATTTTGCAGTGAATATTTGTCTTAATTTACAAGAGGATTGTGGGATATGGCAAAGGTAACAGAGGGCAGATGAGCACACTGTATCCATTAGTGTGTCCTCATGTCCTGAAAACACAGAAGACTCCTTATACCTTGATTAGGTTAGCCATAGAAGCATTGATTTAAACTTGGAAGAACTTGGGCCAGCCAAATAGCTCAGCGGATTAAAGAGCCTGTTTAGGAAGACACAGCAGCCTGGGTTTGATCCATGGCTTGCAGTGCCCGCCCCACCCCCAGAGCACACTGAGATGGTGTTTGAGTCTGGGCATGGCAGCACACGCCTGTAATCCCAGCTCTTGGGAGACTGTAAACAGGAGAATCGCTATGAGTCCGATATAGTGGTGGGCCCCTGAACACCCAGTAGACCCTTCTTAAAAATACAAATAAATAAATAAACTCGAAGAACCTCAGTTGACAGACCATCCAATACTGAAGAAAAACACATGAAGTTATCAATTAGTAATGAAATTAACATGCTGATTTATAAAAGTTTTGTAGTTCTTCTCTTATCTACTGAAGATAAATATAGAAATATTTATGCATACATATATAACTACAAATACACAAATCTTTTTACACAGGTAAGTTTTATAAATAGACAAGGAAACTGTGATAATTAAAACAATCCATGGGGATTTCCTCTCCTGCTCCCCAGAGACTGAGTTTACTCAGGAACAGGACATAGAAGATGTCAAGCGATACTCTTGATGAGGAAAATACCATGATGTCACTGCTGCTCCTTCTGGTCCTGAAACAAAAGCGAGGTACAGAGAATTGTGTGACTCTGAGTCAGATACCTCTGCCTCACTGAGCGGGACAGGTAGGGGATTTCCACGGTAGTTCCTGCAAGACCTCATGAACCCTAGTGAGCCCGATCTCCCCACTTGGCCTACTGCTTCTTGGAGTTACATGACTTGTATGTGATTTTTGGAAAAAAAAAAAGAAGAAAGAAAAGGAAAAATAAACAAGTGGGGTGATTAATGATCCCTTTTGACAGGAGTTTCCCTTTCTGCTTTGTATTGTTTGGAGACAAAGTCTAACAGATTCTTTTAAAATTTCCTCTGTTAGATAAGTCTAGTGTGCTTGTGCTAGAAGCTCCATTTTTTAAAAAAAACTTAATTAATTAGTTTATTTATTTATTTATTTGTTTATTTGGTACAGGGTCTCTCTACACAGCTTGAAACTTGTAGGGATCCTCCTCTGTAAGCCTCCCCAGTACTGGGATTACAGGTGTGTGCTACCACACCCTATTTCAGGATGGCAAGGTGCACCCGGGTTATGCAGCAGGTATGGCACGCCGTCCTGGGAAGCAAAACCAGGTCCTTCCACTTGCCAGGCAGGCACCCCATCTTAGAGGTCCCATAATTAAGAAAACAAGCAAAGCAGATGACGCTTGACATCTGTTGAGTCTTTTAGACCTCTTGTTTCATTTATAAAATCTCAGGTTTTCTGTGTAGTTTACCTTTGGAAGTAAAAGGACGAAACTCAGGATGGTCACAGTGGTTTGTTTGTCTGTGAGTTTTATTTATGCATTGATGTTAACCTGGGACTTCCTAGACAACCCAACCAGACAGTAGTTAAAGAATTGGAAAGTTCCTGTGATACCGTAGTATCAACAGAACTTCAAACAGTGACATCCACCGCTGTAGAGCTCTTAGTAAGATCCAGGATCTAATGCGGTTCTCTGGAGTTTATTAGACTAGTTCATAAATTTTTATTATTATAGTCTAATAGGTTAAGAGCTAGAAAGTGTTCTAATATCAAATATTTGTTCTTAAGTATATAATTTAAAATGAGTTATAATTAAATGTGGAGTGTCATACAGAGAAATTGACAAACCTTTATTGAATAGGAGTTTGAAAGACTAATAAAAATTTTCCATTTCATTGGATTTTCAGAACAGCATATGATGGCTCTAAACTATTAAAAAGTGTGCTTTAATAGTCCAGGTAATTTTATGTAATCAGCTTGTCACAAGGATGTACCAGAACAGAGGTGTAAAAGTTGGCTGAATGAGAGGCTGAAGCAGGAGGACCTACAACTTCCAGAGCACTCTAGGCAGCATAGAAATTTAGTGAGATCCTGTCTTAAAAATGAAATACAAAGTGCTGGGGTTGTAGTCCAATGGGAAGATCTTAGATTTAATCTCTGGTGCCAAAAACAAAGAAAAAAGTTGCATAGAAAAGTTTACATGGTTTTTAAAATGCAAGGTAGTAGTGTAGTTACTGCTCTTTGAGAAGGTTAGATTGATTCCATAGTAGTATCTAATCACTGATGAAAGTTTTAGCACAATAGTCATTTTCAGTCATTTTAGACAATCTCATTATGACAGTGTCACTGTGAGACACAGTCTGGACACAGGTTAGAACTTGGCCTTGCTGTGTTTTGGTCAGTTCAGGGACTCAGGTTCATAACCTTGATTAACATCCAAGTTGAGAGAAATGATAACACTTTTCTTTAGTTAGGAAATCTAACAGCCACCATACAACTGTGTCTCCCCAGAGTTCATTGCACACAACTTTAATCTAAAGCAGGATTTCTTGACTGAGGCACCACTGACACCTCAGGCTGGAGGATCCTTGCTGAGGTGCTGTGCTGTGACTCCCAGGGTGCTTAGCCTCTCCCACTAGGGGACAACAGCGCCCACACCATCATGACCAAAAGGGTTTCTCAGCCATTTGTGGGGAAGAAGAGAATGTGTTTTGACTAAGAGTCACTTTCTCAATCTCTTGTCCTTCCTGAATGATTTTATAATGGAACTAACTGCATGTTAGTGACAAAACGACTCCTAATGGTGCACATTTCACAAGAGCACATTAAAGATTCTGAACATTCCTACCGCAATGAATCAAATTACTCTTGTTTAATTTAAAATTTCCCAAATATTTTGACTGCAGAATCATGCATATCTCAGTGATATCTATTTTAAATTTTTCTACTTGTTTCAAAACACATGAGAATGTCCTGTTAAAATTAGGTGTTTACTCAAATACTTATTTTGCTTATAAAAATACACTTAAGCCTTCACAGTTCTTTTACTAATTGATGTATTTCTGTACCTTTAAGTTAGAAACTTAATTTAAGTAATGATAATTTTGTAATATAAACTAGAATAAGCTTGTCTTTTAGTTTATTTTTGTAAAAGTTATTTGGAAGATGTTCTTCATTTTTTGAAGAATAGGTATTAGTATTATTCTTGGGCTAAGGATCAAAAGTAGTTGTTTTTTCTTTTCTTTCACACAATGTTTCACTATGTGGCCTCGACTGGCCTTGAACTCACAATTGGTTTGCTTCAGCCTCCCAAGTGGAGGGATTAAAGTCACATACCATCAATGCTGGGTTTTAAGGAAATAGGCTTAAAACAGCACAGTGACTTACCTATACTTTTAGAACTGCAGAAGTAGGAGGAGAAATCCTGAGGACATTCTCAGAGTGCACACCTGTGGTTGTTTTGTCACCTGTCGTGGTACACATTGTAGAAGCAGTCACCTCAGGATACTGACATCTCTCCACAGAAAGGACCAGTCATACGGTGAGGATAGGATAGTGGTCCTCTACACATGTGAGGAGGAGATTGGGATCAATTACTCAGCCTACACCAACTGATACCCACAGTAGTTGACTCGGTTACAAAACAGCCTTGTAAGGTCTAAATTGTGCTGTACATGGTTTTGGGATGAATCTTGTAAGAGTCTGCTTATTTATTTATTTGTGGTACTGGGGAATGAACTCAGGACCTTGCACTTGCCAGGCAGACATGCTGCCAAGCTGAATCCCCAGCCCCAAGATTCTGCTCATTTAGGACCAACTGAGTTGGTCCACTCAGTCAGAGACCCAGGACTTCAATGTCACAGCTGATGGAATGAAGATTCTTTAGTCAGGCCGAGCAAAGAGTTGTTTGAGAAATCAGTTAGTGGTACAGATGTGAGGGCTTTACTGCTGTAGCCTTGTTGATGCCATATGGAAAAATCACTCAGGAAAAATCTCACACATGGAGGACGACTGAATTAGAGACACCCAGAGTGAGAGAAAGGCATAGTTACAATCCAGTAGCCCAGAGTTCAGTCTACCACTGGACATTTCCAGCCATTCAATAGTTCCTTTAGTGTTCAGCAGCCCATTTTATGTTTAGGTTTCTGTCGGTTACAATAGAAACCATTCTTAGCAATATTAAAGCAGAAAATGAAACCAAAGCATTTTGCAAATTAGGTTTGACAGTGGAAAGCAAGATATTTCACTGAAGGTTGTTTTATAAAAGCTAGGCCATCAGGTATTAATATCAGAACTTCTAGCTTACATCTTGCTGAGCATAACACCATCAACCACAAGCTCCAAGAGAGAATTAAAAAAACAAATAAATTGCAGGTGATATGGTTAGACATTATTAATATGGCAATTATAGAGGAATGCTACAGAAAACTAGTCAAAAGCCAGAAATAAAAAAGAAAATATCTGGAGATAATGGTACGGGTGTAGCTTCCTAAAAGGAGAAAAGTCACAGGGAACAAAGAATTTAGTGTAATGGTATTCAGGAAATTCATCTGAAATGCTAGCACAACAGATATCAGTTACATTATTTTTGAGAAATAGATGAACAATACTTCTAATTATTTAATTTGCTGTGGTGAAGTTGGAATCAGAGAAATGCATAAAATCAAACTGGCATTTTTTTTTTTTTTGGTTCTCTGTAAATAGAGCCCTGTAAGAACTGTTTCTCTTTGAATTCCATTTCCAAGGTCTATTTTGTGCAAGGTTTCTTCCTTCATTACTCCTGCAGCTAATCGTTATTCTAATTTGGATAGCTTTCATTCTTTGAAGCCCAGACAAGTGCATAGAATTAAGATAACAAAGAATACCTCTTCAAAGACTGGCACACATCAGTATCACTGTAAGAAATGCCTGTGGTACTTCTGTCAGAATCCCACACTGACTAACCCTTGCCTTCAAGGAGCTACGAAAAGAATAGCTAAGAGAGCTCTTAACTTAAGACAATAAAACTAGGTTCTGAAAGATTCTGATTGCATCTTTGTATTGTCTCCGGTTGAAGCTTTTCTTTATAAGGAAAAAAATTAAAAGCTCAAATAAATGGTATATGATATGATTCTTATAAAATGGAATTTTGAAGACAGATTCCTGAATGCCTGATGTTTACAGAGGTGTCCAGAGCAATAATTTGAGGGTTTTACCGTACTCCCTGCAGTCACAACAGTGTGCATCTAATACTCTCCACATGCTTGCTTTTAATGTCCTTGAAAACATCTTACTTTCTACTTTACATTTCTCTTTTATCTAATTGCTCTGCTTACTCATAATTTCTGTTACCTCATCACTTTGGCAAAGCCCATTATGGTCTTTCCAGGGCAATTTCTACAACATTTAATTTTGGTTCCTGCTGTTAAGTGACTCATTCCCTGAGAATTTTCTTGTTCTGATTCTCAGAAGTTCACTTGCTGAGCTCTGCTCTCCCAGTCAGGCCATTTCTAATCTCCTCATCAGCTTTTAGATGGGATCAGCTGCCTTCCTGGGTCTGGCAGTACACTTCTTGGTCCAAGTGGATAAGAAGGTGAAAGCCTTCAGCAGTAAGATTTTGTGAAGCAATCTGTCTTCCTAAACTATGTACCTATGGTGAGCAAGACAAATGATACAGCTAGTACTGTCTAGCGCCTGCTAATCAGCAGGGTACACTGCCTGCATTTCATGTATCTCATCTCACACAAACACTGTAAAAATACTTTACAAGTAGGATGCAGTTAATCTTGTATCGACTCCTCCTCCTACTTCCAGAGGCATTACCCAACAGTCATATTAAAACCTGCTTGATGATTTTGGAATTCACTAGGTAATGATCAAAGTTATTGGTTTAAAGTCAATGCCTGGTGATGATACCTAGCTGTAATATATAATATTGGAAAAGTTTCTTAGCTCTTTTTTATTTCCCAATGTTTTCAATCTTTAAATTGTCTATGCTTCTTAATCTATCTGGTCAGATGTTAAAGGTTAAGTGAATTTATAAATTTATAAGTACGTTAGTACTTAGAAGAGTACTTCTAAGACAGAAAACTGTTACCTTTCTTTCTTCACATGTGAGTCCTGGTTGACACACCATAACGAAAGACAGGTCAACAAGAACAAAGTAAAACAAACCTAATTTGCCATCGATTTTACATGCCATGGGTGCTTTCAGAATGAAGACTCAAAAATACAGAGAAAACTAGCTGATTTTACAGTTAGGTACAAGGAAGCAGGAACAGTGGTGTAGACGTAGACAAAAAGGTATGGGATGACCTAATGCCATGTGAGAAAACTAGCCTAGCCTGTCTGCTTGGATTCTTGTTGACTTTTCTTTCCTGGCATTCTTCCTTTCAAGTTGTGGGTTGGGAACCTTTCCAGAGTGAGTGTGGTCCTTAAGACTCAAGAAAGGTAGGTCAGAAGGTTTCTTGGTGCTCAGCTCTTACACTCAATGGCCAAGATGAGGTTTGTTCTCTTTTTTAACGTTTTAGATTTTACTACTCTGTTTGGGAAAGAGTCTATTTTCTATTTTTCTTCCAACTTTGTGAGGAGAATTCTAATATCTATATCTTCCTTTCAGCAGAATGGGAGAACGAGGCACAAGAGGGCTGGAGAAACTCAGACATGGTATTTGCTTTTGAGGATGTATGTGATGTCTCCCATTTTCTTCAGCCCAACCCTGATTTCTGAAATTGGGTAGCAGATGCCCACATGCATGTGTGCTGAAGTGTCAATTGATGGGTGAGTTTTACCCACTTTATGCATCATGTTACATTGTTTTGTTCTGTTTTATTAAACGTTTCACTTTTTTTCTTGTAGAATTATTTTCTTGTAGTATAATTTCTTTTCTTTTTTTTTCAGAACTGGGGATTAAACTCAGGCCCTTCTGCTTGCCAGGGAAGCGCTTATTCCACTGAGCCATCCTCCCGGTTCTTGTAGTATAATTTCACATAAAAATTCACTACTACAAGTTTGGGAGGAGGTTGAAAGTGAGGCATCAGGTGACTGGGTTAAGTTGGATCATGTGAGCCAGAGAAGTAGTGACAGGGAGGTAGAGCAAGGTGTGGCAGAAAGGCAAGTAGGAATGGAGGCCTTGATTCAGTGAGAGAGAGAGAACAGCAGTGCAAATAAATATTTGAACGATGCATGTGGAGGCACACTTGTAATCCCAGCCCTCTGGAGGCTGAGGCAGGAGGATCACTGCGAGTTTAAGGCCAACCTGGGCTGCAAAGTGAATTCAAGGCCAGCCTAAACTTCCTAGAGAAGCTTTGTGTTTAAAAAGACAAGTAAATACATAAAAAAATATTTGACTAGTGAAAATGCTAAAAAATGTCCATGTGAAAAAAAAATGTCCATGTGTACCTGTATGATCCAATATTTGAAGTAGACTGTAAAGTGCTATTCGACTCTTGCTAGGGCTGAAACCTATTGGATGTAATTCCAATACTGATTCACTGTTGGAAGTTGTTTGTAATGGTATGTTACGAGGTGTTTTAATATACACTAATGGTGCCATACAAGGAAAATGTTCTGTATGCACCAATGGTAACATTCAGAAATGTGTTCAGTGTGACACCCCACATCCTGAAGTAAGGCCTTCATCCATGGCTGGACTTTATCATTTTAATCCTCAGAATCTAAAGGATTTATGGAGCAGTGACAGGTGTGGGGTTGAGATGTTTACAACAATAATGACACTCAAGAGATTTGGTTTCTTTCAAAATTGTCTACATTTGATGACAAAAACACCTGCCATGCAGGAAACAAAACTGCAAAATCTGATTGCTATTTGCTCATATTTTGAAAGCTTTGTTTTGAAATGTCAAGCAATTTATACACCATCCAAATACATGACAATTGATGAAGAACTTGCATCATTTTGTGGATGTTGAAGGTGTTGCCAGTAAATGCCAAATAAACCTTCCAAACATGGTATAAAAACCTAAGCCCTGGGACATGCAAAGACATTTTACATCCTGAATTTATGAATGGACCCTGGAACCTGGCCACCAGATCTTTATTTATGCAGTAATAAACCATATGACCTTCTGAATAGACTTGTTGGTTGCACCTATTTAAAAAAGTGACAAAAATGTCACATTTTACAATTAACTTTCTAGTTACCCACTGATGCTATATTTACAAAAAGGACACCAGCTGACCAGCACAGGAACCACTCACAAGAACAAAGTAGAGATTCCTGAAAAATAATGTTGCCAATTCACAATAAAGAAATGCAAAGTATATTCTTTGGTTTTCAGAAAGACATAACATTGGCCTAGGTGTAATAAATAAAGATTATTTTTGTGGTACAGTTATTATTTGTATTTTCATTATGGTTCATATAGTCATTTATTTCTGTTATTTTTTAGATTTAGAAAACAAACCAACACTTCATGCAGAAAACGTTGGTGTTTGTTCTAAACACTTAGTATATATCTGAGATTTCATTTTATTGATGTTTTATTTTCCTGTTAAGTGCATATTGTATGATATGCTAGTGTCTCAGTTACTCTACTTTCATTGCTGGGACAAAATACCTGACACCCAAAATGAAGGAAAGAAAGGTTTATTTAGTTCACATTTACTAGAGATTTCAGTCCATACTTATCTGGCTCCAAGGTAGAACGGCACAGGGCAGAGAGCATTGAGTTCTGGGCAGTGGAATAACAACAATGGTAACAGACCAACAATAGCAACAGAGAGAGTCCTTCTCTCTGTCTCTCTTATATTGTGTTCAGGCTCTCTGCCCCAGGTGTTGGATGTAGCACTCACACCCATAATCTCAGCAATACTAAAACCTATAATCCCAGTGGACTGCACATAATCCCAGTGGATCATGAGTAAATCTCAAACTCTAGAAGTCCCCTCTCCATGACTGCATGAGGCTTTGGGGGGACCATGAGACACAAACCATAACAAGTAGAAGCTCCTGACAAAAGGGAAGACAAGAGTGGTGACAAGCATGGCATGCCCAACAAGAAAGGAACGTGAAGCACATGTGTTGTCAGTGTGAGGAGACTTGTGTGTGGTGCATGTGTGAAAGCTGGCTTAAGGGGATGATTGAAACAAGGAATATTTCTGTGGTGGTTTTGCTTGTAATTGTATTGTAGCGCAAATATGAATTTATTTCTGTTGGTATTTTTTAGGTCTTGTCAGCAAGTAAATAGTTTATGCTGAAATATTGACGTTTATCCTAAATAGTCATTATATCATTATATTTTAAAACTTCAACTTTATTTTATTTGTGTTTTTCCTGTTAGGTATGCACTTCTTAATACAATGTAAATCATAAAATTAATATAAGTACTTCATCCATAGAAATATGCCTTAAAATTAAATGTGGGTAATATATACCCATTTTAGTGCTTCTATTAAAGTCTTATCTTGGGGAACCATGTTCTGACTCCCACCAGTACTTTGCACGCAAAATTGTAGTTACTATTTTAACTACTATCATTGGAAACGTTGTTTTATTTTTCTTCTGTCTGCAAGCCATAACTATACAACTCAATGAATCTCACATAATAACTAAAAACACCAAAACCTGTCCTGACAGCTAACTTCTGTAAACACAAATGTGTGAAGAAACATTGTTCCTCAGTATTTAAGATCTCCCCACTTATTAGTCTGATCCTAACCATTTCTCACTTTCTGGAAGAGTTCACAACTTTGAAATACGTGCTTTCATGCCTAGTACTCTAGGACCATTGGGCCTTGGCTAGTGAACTAGTGAACAAAAGGAGTAACTACAACGATGTTAGCTTGCTTCCAACGTTATTTTGTAGTGACATTAATCCATACTCCAGAGATCACAGACTATGCCTTTATGAGTTATCTGAGATAGAACAAATAGAGCGAAAACTAAAAACCACAGGATCATCTCAATTGAAGCAGAAAAGGCTTTTGACAAAGTCCAACACTCATTCATGTTCAAAGTCCTACAGAAAATTGGAATAGATAGCCTCTATTTCAATCTGGTAAAATCCATTTATGAAAATCCTAAATGGGGAAAAACTGAAATCCTAAATGGGGAAAAACTGAAATCTTTTACTCTTAGATATGGGACAAGACAAGGATGTCCTCTATCACCACTCCTATTCAATATAGTTCTGGAATCATTAGCTACAGCCATTAGACAAGAGAAAGAACTAAAAGGAATAAGAATAGGTAAAGAAGAAGTTAAATTATCATTATTTGCAGATGAGATGATACTTTACTTGGAAGACCCAAAAA
>NW_004524695.1:4798046-4812753 GCF_000260255.1 Octodon degus | reverse complement strand
CCCAAAATTTAAAGACCCAATCCAGAAATGGGCATCTGCGATGAACACATGCTTCTCAGAGTATGAAATTAAAGAAGCGAATAAATATATGAGAAAATGTTCCACATCACTAGCCATCCACGAAATATAAATTAAGACAACATTGAGATATTATCTCACCCCAGAAAGAATGGCTATCATAAAGAAATCAACCAACAACAAATATTGGAGAGGCTGTGGGGAAAAAGGAACCCTTCTCCACTGCAAGTGGGAATGTAGACTGGTGCAACCATTATGGAAATCAGTGTTGGAGACTCCTTAGAAAAGTTGGACTGGAAATCCCATTTAAACCAGCTATTCCTGTACTGGGAATTTCCCCGGAGGATCTGAAAACATCATATCATAGGGATATATGTGTGCCTATGTTTACAGCAGTACAATTTGTGATAGCCAAATCTTGGAAATGACCAAGATGCCCATCACCTGATTAATGGTTGAAAAGGATGTGGTATTTTTACACAATGGAGTATTATTCAGCTATTAAGAATGATAAACTGGAAGCCTTTATATTGAAGTGGATGCCACTTGAACATATACTCATAAGTGAAATAAACCAGACACACATGTGTAAATATATAGTTTCCCTAGTATAAGAACTGAAAAGAAGAAATAAAAATAGAAAGGTATAATAAAATTAAAAGGAAAACAGGAACTCGAGGACTAACTAATGAAGAGAGGGAAAGGAGAAGAGCGAGGAAACATGATAGTAACAAGCCATACAGTTATATATACAAGATGGGCAAGGCAATGATCCTGAGAGTCTCCAAATGATTTTTGAATCTAGCAGTTAATTGGAAAGATTCCCTCTTTGACTAAATGTATACACTGATACCTGTGAACTAAGCAACTGCACTGAAGATGGTAATCTGTAGTAGTTGGTTCAGGCTTAGATTGCCTGTCATTCTGGTCTTCTGAATACGAGCTGCTTGTCATGATATGCCATTTGCTGCTGTGCTGTCTCTCGGGTTGATGATTGTTCAAAAAGAAGGGGGTGGTGAACGAAGGCAAGAGACAGGAAAAGGAATGTTGTAGGACACTCCTGCTTCAAGGTTGTATATGGTTAGATTTTTAGACTTACGTGTAAACATAAGAATTATATAATTATTTGTGCCTATTTTTTAAAATATATTCTAATTTTTAAATGTTTTTTCATTGTATTCTGTAGGGACTTAAAGTTCAACATATCAATACTTGATGAAAATACCTGTTCCATGTTATGCCTATGATGTTTGATATGCAGACAGATAGTGAAGTTAAGCTTAACAGCCTAGGTTGTATGGTAATAACAATAAGCTTGTCTTGTGGATGGTTAACAACCTAAGTTTGCAGACCAAAATTAGATGAAAAGGAGGGCTACAAGGAAAGCCAACATTTTGGCCCTAGCCTTCCAAGGTCAATTAAGACTCAGGACATATGAGAACTTGTACTGTAACGTCATATAATTCGGTAGTGTCCCAAATTTTCTGATTAAGGAGATTATGGGGCCAAAGAGGAAAGTGATTGATGATGTAGAATGTGCCTAAGGAGAGTCACATGGAGAGAAAACTTTCTCTCAGGCTTTCACAGAGAGCACATTGGCCAAGCAATGGCCGTGACTCATCCACATGGCTGACACTGACAAAGATTCTACAATCTGAGGTACAAGATCTCAGAATAAATCCTGAGGGGATTTCACTGACCTTATCAGACCCAAAAGCTACAAGTCTTGTTGCATAGGTCCTGCTTTACCTTGGTCTTAACCATCCAGCAGAAAAGTATATAAACGAAGTATAAGAAGTAAAACCATGCTGTTATGTTGAGCTGTAGGGGACTCAGGTCAACAATTTCTGACATTGCCAGTTAAGCGGAAGACCCAATACTATTATGGGCTACTGGACTCTTTTAGAATATTTTGCTGAGTTAACACACCTATAATATTCAAGTATCAGAACTTAATAAAAAAAGAAGATACAGATGAATGTCCCTTTTGTATCTAAGTATTCAGAATGGTTAGGATAGATACATAGTTACATTCTCTTAATGAGTAGAGGGATTTGTTCTAACAGTGTTTGTAAATAGAATATCACGTCCACGTCTTGTATGGCAATTAACCACTCGGGAGAATGTATGCAATGTGTTAATTATTGAATCTGTCCTACCAATTTGGTTTGAAATTGTCTCATTGCTATTTGTCTCTCAATAAAATTATGGAAAAAAAGAGATAGAACAACATGCCAATATTTCATTCCAGGATCAGAGCCTTTCCAATGATTTATGTAATTCTAGTTATCTCAGTATTTCCATTTGCATAGACCTCATTCCTGGTACAAAATTTTATTTTACTTAAAATATTTTGCTTCCTTAAGGTATTTTTTCAATTAACCACTCCCACTGAAGTGGCCTCAACCAACATAGACTTTCTTTTAGAGTATCTGTGCTCATAATCAAGTCCAGAGCTTCACTGCTCTGTCTGTATATCTCTGATAAAGGAGAATAGAAAGCTTAAGGTCTTTGATTTTCTTTCTCAGTTTGTATACTTGCCTAGATTCAGTTTGCCATATTTTCTCAAGGACTTGACACGGCTTTATGATTTCTCTGCTTCTTTGAACCTTCAGCAGCGATTAGTGATTGCTTAATTTCCCCCACACCTCTCCATTAAAGTCCCAGAGGGAGTGGAGTTCAATGGCTTAGTTTAATGTGGCATAGTTTCTCTGAAGCTAGTATACTTGTGTTCAACATGTACTCCTGTCTAATGATTTGTAAAGAACAAGGAGAAATTTCACCATTTTACGTGGGTCTTGTTCTTCGACCACAGCTGTGAGCAGAAACTGTAACTTTTTAAGGCTTATGAGTTCATAGAAGGTGTTTTGAGTAAAATATTCATACTCTGGAAAGAGAAACAGCTTTATTCTCTGTGACATAGTATTAATACCCAAATCTGGTGGGGAGAAAAGCAAAACAACAGCAATGACAACAACGTAACAAAAACTTTGCATTTAGTACTCTGAATTTGGTAGCTTGAAATGATCCAAAAGGGAAATATCTTACATATTTACTCTATAGGAAATCAACAAACACTAAAGCTAGGACTTTCCACTTCATGCTCTCCTATCCTCTAACACTACACACAACTGGCACCCACTCTGTGGTCTTAAAAAACTAAAATAAAATCAAAATGTCCCAATACATTCTCCTATCAGGCGCCCATGTTAACCGGAAAGTGGATTAAGAAATTTGTCTTGGCCTAAATTTCACATTTTTTCATGGTGTAAGAGCATTGGACATCACACTAGAACCTCAAAACAAAGCAGTACAAAACAAAAAAACAGAAAAGTCTTCACAATAATATTGAGATTGCTTTAAAAAACCAAATAAACAAAAAATAAAAAAGCCAACAACACCAACAGCCATAAATACTCAACATGCAAAAATCAGAAAGCAAGATTTTTGGAGAATCTAAGATATGTTTTGATCAGTAACATAAAATGGCATTGACAAAGCAGTTAAGGCCACGAAAAGCTAAAAATACTTAAGGATTGATTCATGCAGAATTTTATTCTGCATTCCAAGTAAAATTCCTCATGTAATTTAGCTCACTTTATGGCCAGGGAGATAGCTCAGCAGCTTACGCACCTGCCTGGCCAGCAAAGGTCCTGAGATCTATCCTCGATAGTCCCCCCCCCACCACAAAACAAGAAAAATTTAGCTCAATTTATTACAGCTTTCCTAAAATAAAATATGTATCCACTTTATGTAAGAAAATATAAAAATTGGACAAGCTTTCTGCTCATATTTAAACTGCTAATTTTTACAAAGTAAAAATGATATTATGTATATTTTATTATTCTCATTTTGTATAAATCAGCTATTAATTATAAATAGACCACTCAGTCTTATAATGACTTCAACACTCCCCTAAATGCTCCAAAATGAGATCATATGTATGTGCATTCAGTGAAGAAAATGTGATAGTATTCAATGGCTACAACTCATTCATGTGTCCCTAGTGAAGCTCTACTGATTTGCCCCAAATAAGGAGTGGGCACTGACCATGCTTCTTAAAGTGAGTAGTGGAAGACTGAATAACATGTGCTGGGTATTTCCTATGGAAACCAGTCCAATAATTAGGTGTGCATGACCAAAAACCTCATGCTTCCTGAGTGGAATAAAATGAAAATACAGACAATATAATACTTGGGAATATTTTACTGGTCCCAGCTGATGCTAAATGTTGCCACAATACGTGGGAGTTCAAAGGTTCTTATGTAATGCCACAACTGTATTTCACCTCCTTCATGTTTTGATAAAGCATGGAAGACAAATATGGATGACAGTTGACCTTGGCATAGATTTTCACCCTGCCTAAACAAAAGATACTTTTTATTTCTCTTTATTCTATATTTTTAAATTCTCCTTCAACTGAAATAAGAATTTGTTCTCTTAAGGTAGAATAATAGAAGTGATAGATGGAAACCAAGATGCAGACCATTCCTTACAGGCCTTCCACACATCTTAGCTTCAGGTTTTCCATAAACAAGAGGTGGATTTTTTATTTTTTTTGGTGGAACCAGGGATTGAACTCAGGCCCTTAAGCATGTCAAGCAAGCAAGTGCTTAAGAGGTAGATTTTTATATGTCCCAGGAAAATGCTATATAGATAGATAGATAGATAGATAGATAGATAGATAGATAGATAGATAGAGAGACCTGCAGTGAATTAAAGATATCAAGCGATCACCCAATGCTAATCCTTTATCTTTTTTGTAATTTTTTAAATCTTAAATTAATTTGGTACAAGGTCTTTCTGCACTGCTTGGACTCATAGTGACCCTCCTGTGTCAGCCTCCCCAATCATGCCTGAGATTACAGGCATGCACCACCATGCTCCATTTCAGTGGTTGGCACAGTTCTCTTGGAGTTTCAGGGCTGGTATGGCATGTAGTACCAAGGATTGAACCTGGGTCCTTGAACTTGCCAGGCAGGTGTTTAGACAGCTGAGCTATTTCCCCAGCCCTAGCTCTTTATCTTTAAATACTTTTTGAGTATTTTATGGGTAAAAAGAACGAACAACACCACCATAATTATTGATAAAAGGGCTGGCCAAATAGCTCAGCGGATTAAAGCACCTGCAAGCTGGTACAGGGACTGCAGGTTCGAGCCCCTGGGCCTGCTGTGCTGGCCCCACCTCAGGGCACAGTGAGATGGTGACTGAGACTGTGCATGGTGGCGCGCACCTGTAATCCCAGCTCTTGGGAGGCTGTAAATAGGCAGATCACTGCAAGTCCGATCTAGTAGTGAGACCCTGAACACTCTGTAGACTCTTCCCTAAAATTACAGAAAAAAACTGTTGATAAAAACTCAACCAAACTAAATCAACTAATTTTCCATTAAGCACAGTTAATAGAAAATTAGTGCTAACGCCACTTGGTCTACAAAGAGAATACCCAACAACAGTGTGCATTCCCCATGGCCTTTTCATTCTTGCTACAGAATTGACGCCAGTGTGGGTCCTTTCATCCCCATAGCAATGGAAACCCCACCTCCTGGGGAGCCTGAGGGTTACATGAGAGCTTTCCCCTTGCTAAGATCTTTGCTGAAAAGAAAGGTCATGAAACCTGCATACCAGCCACATTCTAAACCCTCGTGCGTGGGCCCCAGTGGAAGCCCTGGGTAATGAGCCTGTAAATTCCGACTTCCCCTTTTGACAGTTGTAAAGAGAATCACCTCATGGTGACCATGCAAAACCACTGCAGCAGCCACCAGCACCTCTCTTAGGGGGCAATGTTTCACAACCCCTGTGGATCACGATGGGTAGCGGCAAGTGAGCTTACTTTCGTTTCCTTTTTTCTTTTGGGAGAGCTATATACAGAGAAAAGTTAAAATGTCCAGAAAGAAATGATTAACTGGAGGAGGCCTAAAATGTTTCATTTAACAAAATTGGTGGCAGCATGAGTGTGTATGTGTGTGTACTGTGTGTATGTGTGTGTACTGTGTGTGTGTGTGTGTGTGTGTGTGTGTGTGTGCTGGGGATCAAACAAATCCAGGGGTTGGTTTGTGTTAAGCATGCTAAGCATGAATTCTACCCTGGACAACACTCCCTGCCTAGTGATAAAATATATGTATCCATACCCTGAACTCACCCACTTATACTACCTCAATATTTGTAAAATATCCTTTTTGTTTTTCAACTTAGGGTAAAAATGGCAGTTGGATATTAAACATTCAATTCATTTGGAAAAAAAAAGGTTTAATTTTGACAAAAATCCAAACGGTAGCCAGATAGATGTTGTTTATTCATAATTATAAAATAATATGTGATATGCAAATATTCACTGGTGGAGGAATCTAATAATAACATGCATTTTAGTTAAATATCCAAGTCATCAGGGTGATGTCATACAGGAGGTTTGCCTTTGCTAGGCCGACACATTCTAATTGAAGCTGTGTGTCTGTTTTAATTTCAGCTAGATTCTCTACCTACCTGTGTGACTGCTTTATATTTGAGACTTTAATCAAGTGATTTAGTATGTGATCCGGTGAACAGTGACTTTTAAAGACGCCCATGATCCGATCTCTAGAATCGGTGGCTTTGTTGCCATACACCACAGAAGGGAATTTGCAGATTATGACTAGATATTTTTAAAATGAACAGATTTTTCTAACTTATCTGGGTGGGCCCAATGAACTTTCTCAATGTCATTTTTTTTTTTTTTAATTTGCGTGTAAAAATAGGTCTCACTATGGTACTTCCATACCTGCTCGTCTCATGCATTCTTTATGTCGGGTCTTCCTTTTACATTTTCTGACCTTGCCACCCTCTCTCTTTTGCCAGCACCCTTCCTTTTTCCTTTTTTTTCCCTCTGTATACCCTTTTATTGTTAAGTTCTGTTATTTGAATATTATAGGTGTGTAAACTCAGCAAACTATTCTAAAAGAGTCCAGTAGTCAATAATAGTATTGGGTCTTCCGCTTCACTGGCAATGTCAGAAATTGTTGACCTGAGTCCCCTACAGCTCAACCTAACAGCATGGCTTTACTTCTTATACTTCATTTATATACTTTTCTGCTGGATGGTTAAGACCAAGGTAAAGCAGGACCTATGCAACAAGAGTTGTAGCTTTTGGGTCTGATAAGGTCAGTGAAATCCCCTCAGGATTTATCCTGAGATCCTGTACCTCAGATTGTAGAACCTTTGTCAGTGCAGCCATGTGGATGAGTCACGGCCATTGCTTGGCCAATGTGCTCTCTGTGAAAGCCTGAGAGAATGTTTTCTCTCCATGTGACTCTCCTTAGGCACATTCTACATCATTGATCAATTTTCTCTTTGGCCCCATAATCTCCTTGATCAGAAATTTTGGGACACTACTGAGTTATATGACATTACAGTACAAGTTCTCATATGTCCTGAGCCTTAACTGACCTTGGAAGACTAGGGCCAAAATGTTGGCTTTCCTTGTGGCCATCCTTTTTCTCTAATTTTGGTCTGCAAACTTCGCTACTGCACTGCAGATGGTAATCTGTAATAGTAGTTTCATGCTTGGAGTGTCTGTCATTCTGGTCTTCTGAATATGGGCTGCTTGTCATGACATGCAAGTTGCTGTATGATGTCTCTCGGGTAGATGGTTGTTCAAAAAGAAGGGGGTGGTGAATGAAAGCAAGAGACAGGAAAAGGAATATTGTGGGACTGTCCTGCTTCAAGATTGTATATGGTGAGTTTTTTGGACTTATGTGTAAACATAAGAAGTATATAATTCTTTATGCCTATTTTAAAAAAGTATTCTAATTTTTAAATTTTTTATCATATTCTGTAGGGATTTAAGTTCAACATATCAATACTTGATGAAAAAACCTGTTCCATATTATGCCCAAGATGTTTGATATGCAGACAGATAGTGAGGTTAAGCTTAACAGCCTAAGTTGTATGGTAATAACAATAAGCTTGTCTTCTGGATGGTTAACAACACTTCCTATTTCCTAATGGTCCTGTGAGGCCCAATATTAGATTAATAAACGTTGGAGGAATCACAGCACATTTTTAGAAAGGTGCATTTTGAAGGTGTAAAATGCCCATGTTTATTTTTTAGGAGTGTTTCTAATAAAGAAGTACTTTTTAAATTTTATGAAATTTATTTACATTTACCATGTATAATTGATAAGAAAACACAATATGAATAAAATACAATATTACACTTTCAATGTGTAATGTTCAGAATAAATACCAATATTTTAAAACTTTTGGTCAGAGACACCAACTATTCACTTGCTAACAAGATTTAAAAAGTAAATCTTTTATATTTATAGTTATGTACATTGCTGTGTCTTCCTTATGTATGAGATGTTTGGAACAAAAATGACACTCGAAATGATTTGGCTTCTTTCAAAATTGTCTACATTTTGATGAGAAAAACATCTGTCAAGATAGAAAAACCTCTGCCAAGCAATTATGCATACACCTTGCTCTTCCTCTAGCAAGTGGCTATGCCAAAATTGCTTCTTCTATTTCCCCAATACACTTCCTTGCATGCATAGTCCTCTACCACTGTGCTAAAGTACATATTTTCTTTTAAAAATGTTTGCTAGGCATCTTTTCCCACACTGATGTTGCTCGGTCAGCCCAGAGCCTAAGAACTACATGAAAAATATACAGCTTTTTTTTTCCTTCCCCTCTCCTCCCATCCACGCTCTTCTTTCCCTCCTTTCCTTCCACATCCATTTCCATTCCTCTTCTTGTGTTTCCTCTTTCTTTTCTTTATTGGTCAGTTATGATCATTACAGCATTTGGTTTCTAATTTTAGCCCATGTGGAGCAGGAAGATGGCTCAGTGGTCTGATTGCTTGCCTGGCAAGTACAAGTACCCAGCTTCGATTCCTGGTACTGCATGCCATGTGGGCCCCTGCACTGCACTGGCCACCAAAACTGGGCATGGTGGTGCATGCCTGTAATCCTAGCACTGGGGAGACTAAAACAGGAGGATCACTGCGAGTCTGAGCTGCATAGTGAGACCCTGTAACAAATAAATACATAAAGATTAAAATAAAAATTTAGCCCAAGATAACATAACCTTCTATGAGCAACTAGAACCCAACACATACAAAACTCAAAACATGGGTGAGCATTTGAAAAGAAAAACTCAAAGCCTATAAAGAAACTCAATAGAAACATTTAGCTAGGGAGAGAAAACAAAAATATTCTCTTTGAAGTTAGTAAAACCGTCCCATTTCCATGTAAAAGAACATGACCTTGGATAAAAGAATGAATACTCCTTGAATATCTTAGTTTACGCAAAAGCTCCCTGAGACCTTCAGTGCAGCTGCTATCTTGGTGCTTGCCCACCTTCGTGCTCGAAGTCATCTCTCCCAACTGCGGTATGTTACTTTGCAAAACTCTGCCTCTACTCTGTACATAAATAGTTGATCTGTCTTGTCTGAAACTTTTGGTCAGAGACACCAAAAACCAAGGAGTTCATGTTACTGTTTCCTTGTGGTGTGAGGGTCTCGCCTCCTGAGGAAACTCACCCTTCCAATTCCAGGTCATGTGTTATTTGTTTAGCTCTAGTTTCCACATAAGAAAGAAAACATGTGTGACTCGTTTTCCTTACCTGCCTTTCTGCACTTCACATGGAAGAAGCATTTGAAAGGACTAGGAGGTGGCACAGGAGAAGGAAAGCCGGCGTGGTGAGGTCGCCGTCTCCCAAGCCCAGGCAGGTGGGCGGGCAGGCACAGGGACGCCAGACAGAGCAACTCTCCAAGGATCGTCGTGCGGGGCGCACCCTGCAGACGAGATCTAGTTCACTTATGATTCCATGAAGAGCAAATTGATAGAACTGTATACTTCAGTACCCTAATTTTGTGGAAAAAGGAGACCAATAGTCTAATAGCTTTATTACTATATTATGATATAAATATAAATATATAATATAAACTTGAATATATTTATTATAAATATTAAATCATAAGTATTAAATCATTACATAAAGTATGTAAACTACATAACTTACTGCTAAATTCATTGTTAAAACACTGAATCTCAGTTGATTCGTCTTTCTTTACAAATGATTAGACTACATTTACACTCAGTGAAAACCCAGGAATAGAATATCAAAGTATTTATTTCCTATTTATACTCAGTATAATCCATGTACCTGAAATTATTTGCAATTATTTTTAATTTTAGAGAAAAAATACAGTGGTATAAAATTTCAGAATGAGATTATAGGAGAGTAACAATGGTTACTACACTGTGCATTGTTGAAACTTCATTTAATATTAGCTAATTTGTTGTTTTCAAGCCCATAAAACATTATTTAAAAAGGCCCGGGGAATTGAAATCCTTTTTCATTTTTAATTTTGCGTAGGTTACGCAGATCTCTTTGTTGATTTGAGGAACTAAAACTAGAATAAATTCACATCTGAAAACAGTTGAATGGGCAGGGGATATAGGTCAGTGGCACAGCACCCGGCTGGTCCAGGCAAGGACCTGTGTTTGATTCCCAGTACTGAAATAAATAAGTAAAGGAATTGAATAACTTTTTAAGCTCCTCAAAATTGACTAATTTATTTAAATATACAATGGAGGAAAACAAAATTATGTAATAAATACGCCTGTATATTCATTTTATACTAATTTATTTGTTGCAACATATGTACTACATACATATAATATATAATGTATATTATGTATATCATATTTATTATATATTAATAATATAATAGGTTAATATATATTAATATTATATGCATATGGAGAGAGAGAAAATAGAGAGAGGAAAGAGAGAAATCCAGGGAAAGGGATCTAAGTCCAAGTATAAAATTCATTCATTTTTCCTGTTGACTTTATACACATAGGTTAGGTGAAGATAATTTTATGCATATTTTTAGTTTAGCTGTGTCTTGCACACTAAGGTATATCTCACACAACTTTTTTTTTATTGTGACAAAGTCTCATAAAGATTCTAAGTGGCCCTGTCTAGGCTTGAACTTGTGATCCTCCCTCTTCAACCTGACAGAGTGCTAGGATTATAGGTACATACTACTGTACTTGGTTTATGCCTACATTTTAACTGTAACCAGTTCTGAGGTCAGTTGTAAAATTTCCCACCTTGTGGCATAATATTGGTGTTCAAATTTTTCAGATTTTGGAACATTTTGAATTTTAGACTTTTGGATTGACAATGATCAACCTACACTCCTTTGTAGCCTACCTTTTTCCTCTGATTCAACATATCATTCTTCCTTCAACGGCACTGATCTGTTCCTGCTTAGTTTGCTACCATGGTAAAAGCCATGAAATGAAAGCATATTTCCATTATTTTTGCTCTGAATAACCCTATGTCAGCCAATTAAATAAAAAATGGAATCAAGAACTTATCAATAAAGAAAAGCCTAGGTTTGATGAATTCACAGATGAATTCTACATCATTTTTGGAGTAAAAATATGTTATATTTCACTCTAACCCGTATTTTACTACAGAAAATATTTTACTTTCAAAAATATATAAGCAATGAACAATTTGAAAGTAATTATACTTTGTACATAAAATATAATGCAAAGAAATTTATTTTAATCACCTGCAGAGTAATGGAAGCCCGTGTGATGGGCTGCAGGTTGCACAGTAGAGGTATGGATGTGTTGCCATGGAGCTGTTTCCTGTCCACAGTGTGTTACTGGGAAGCACTTCCTGTCTCCAGCATGGCCCTAGGGAAGTATTTCCTGAGTAAATCATTCCGTTCAGGTCTTTAATCTTTATGTCTCATGAGCATTATTCACTCCAACTTGATTTAGAAATAAGATTCTTTATGCATAGAAAAACACAGTAAAGCAAAGAGTTTTAAAAATGAGAGTTCTTGAAAACATGGAGAAGGGGTAGATGCCCAAGTTTCAAGGGTGTGCATGGCATTCTTTCCTTGCCTTCATGGGCATCACGTCATTTTTTCACAGTTTGAAACACTTTCTTTTTAAAGTTTTGGTTCCAAAGTGTTTTGCTAAGCTCCAGGCCAACCATGGTGATGTGAGCCATTGAAACAGAGCACACAATGCCCAGTTATTTCATAAAATAACCTTTGACCACACTCTTAAATTTTCAAGTTACCTATCTTTTTCTGAAACTATTTTTAATTAAAACATTTAATAAAAGTTGGGCTGGGGGTATAGCTCAGTGTCATGGTGCCTGGCTGGCAAGCACAAGGTTCTGAGTTTGAGTCCTAATATCAAATAAATACATAAATATTTAATAAAAGTTGTATACATTTGAGATATACAGCACAAAATTTATATGTGTGTATAATAAAATAATTGCAGTACTCAAGCTAATTAACATATCTATCTCCTCACAGAGTTACCATTTTGTGCATATGGTCAGAGCACATGAAATGGACCTTATCAGCAAAATCGAGGATACAATACAGTGTCATTAACTATAGCCACTACCCTGTATAGATCCCCAGACTTCTATGTCCTATGTAGCTGAAGTTCTATGGCTTTAAACAATTGTCTCCCCCATGTCTAAAACTACTGTGGTGGAATATTTTTTCTTATGGGGTAGTATATAGTATGTTTTCAGATAAATTCTCTCTTACTGAAGGAATGGTGTCAGGGTGGCATAATTGTTAAAAATTTCAGAGTTAGGGACAACCAAATAGCTCAGCAGATTAAAGTACCTGCAAGCAGGTGCATTATCTGGGGGTTTGATCCCTGGGCCTGCAGCGCTAGCCCCACCCCCAGGGTGCACTGAGATGGCATTTGAGACTGGACATGGTGGTGTGTGCCTGTAATCCCAGTGCTTGGGAACCTGTAAACAGGTTGATCACTAGGAGTCCGATCTAGTAGTGAGACCCTGAACACCCTGTAGACCTTTCCCTAACATAAAAAAGGCAGTGTTAGCTAATCAAGCGCTTGGAGAAAGAAGTTACTGACTGAATAGTCTATGAGATAATTATGTAGTAAACATTAATAAAGATATTACTGAAGATACAGATCATGATCTCATTCCTCAAGGGGGAATTCTTGTTGAACAAACAAGGTGATAACTCATCTGTGCACAATATGTAAATATAGTAAACTAAGCTATACAGAACATACAGCAATTAAAGATTAGAAAAAAGGCTAAATGAATAGTCATTACCTTAGACCCAATAATTCTGTTTTAGAAAGCCTCCCAAATAACAAGAAATTTAGGGGCTTATAAGATCATTGTTGCATTCTTCTAATAGTGGAAAATGTGGAATCTTCCACATGTATAAAGGCAATATGCAGACTTTGTTACAAATGGCAGGCATTGAACCCAGGTCATGAGCATGGTAGATGACCACTGTTCTATTGACCTACACACTCAGGCCGCCAGTGTGGAGAGGGAAGCAACTTAGGGTACATCCATATGCTACAATAATTCAAGTCATTAAAACATCTTAAATATTAATTAACAGATTAAAATATACTTGATGTATTCACAATTTTATTAAAATTCATAGCAGTATATTTATTTAATATTGATTTTATAAAATAAGTCCCAATATAAATTTATTATGTGGAAATTTGCATAGGAATAAATGAAATACATACATTGCGTTTTGCAGCTGAGGTTTGAAATATTGGGTGGTTAAATCTCTATTCTTTTTTGTTTATTTTTTAATGTATTGAGTACAGGGTCTACAGGGTCTCACTATGTATATTGGACTCGTAGTGATCCTCCTGTGTACAGCATCCCAAGGGCTGCGATTACAGGCGTGCGCCACCACACCCAGTCTCAATCGCTGTTGCAGTGCGCCCTGGGGTGGGGTCAGCCCGGCACAAAGGGGCTCGAATCTCAGTCCCTGCATCTGCCTAAGCAGAGATGCTTTATCTGACCAGCCCTTCTTTTCTTTTCTATATTCCCTAATTTATCAACAATTAAAATACTTAAGGTTATTTTGGTAAAGGAGACAGAAGTTGTTTTTAAACAACTTCATTTACATCATTTGATATAGATGAAGACAAAAACTTAAGAATTAGACTAAAGTGAGCAATCCACGTGTGTACGCATAGTATCATCTCCCTGGTGTAAGAACCTGAAGGAGTCAATAGATCTGAAATGTGCAACGGATACTAGAGAGTGAAAGTAACTGTTCCAAGGGAAGGAACAAATGAAATGAGGGAAAGGAGAAAAGAAAGAAGGAAGGTGAAAAGAAATAGATGATAGATAGATAGATAGATAGATAGATAGATAGATAGATAGACAGACAGACAGACATGTAGATAGACCAGCTTAGATAATTGTACTGCTGATTTCTCCTGGTCCATTGAAAATAGTTAAATCTGAATTTTTTTTCTCTTTCCTTTTCAAATTTTTTTGACCAATCATACAGGCATATATCTGCTAGTCTAAAGAGCTAATTTAAAGACAACAAATGTAGAATATATAGTAACCATATTGAATTCCTATCATTTTGTTTAGTGAAATTTTGTATCATTTTTTTCTTTTTCTTTTAAGTATTTTTTTGTATTAACTTTTTAAAAAATCTACTTTTGAGAAAGGTCGGCTTACTCTGCTAAGGTACTGTTTAAGGAATTCACACTAAGAAAGGGGCACGTTCCTAGAAAATTACAAAGGCAAAATTTATCCAACTCTATCAGTAAAAACTTATCCAAGTGCTTACAAGACCAGAGATTGAACATTTACTTTTTTTAAATTTTTTAATTTTTTTATTTTTCAACAA
>NW_004524695.1:4777090-4787864 GCF_000260255.1 Octodon degus | reverse complement strand
CACACTCACCGGACCTGGGCTAGGACTGGGTCTGGGGGTTCCCGGAAGTCGGCAGAAATTCCTACTCGGCAGGAGGGGTGCGGGGAGGCCCGAGGGGGCGGGAGAGGGTCTGGCCCACGCTGCGCCTGGTCCCGCAGGTGCAGGGTAGCAGGAAGCTCTCCACACACTCCCCGGACCTGGGCTAGCACTGGGTCTACCACTTACTTTTGAAAACAAGAAAAAGAAAGGTTAAATTCTGCTTGCTGACACATTTTTTCATTTTGGATAATTACATAATTCTAAAATCTCTAGACCTTTTACGTGCCTTCCAGCCTAAGCCTGAGTAATTTTTCATTGTGAAATTGTATGAAAGGGGCATCCTAGAGCCTCATTCAGAATTACTCGTGAGGTCAGCATGTACCTTTCATCGCTGGAAAGGCCTGTACTTCACTCACTGATGCCCACATCCTTGAAGGTTTTTTTTTGTTCTTGTCAAGGTGACTTATAGTAGAAGGCGATTTGCTGCTCTTCTCTATTTGCATATAATATTATGTGTCTTCCACCTTGTCCTATTTTATTTTATGAAAGTAAATACAGGGGCAATTTATTAAATATTTCTAAAACAGTCAACTCTTTTAGGAAATGTGTACTATTTTGAATTAAAGCCCTTAGAACACATAGATATGAAATTTAAAAAACAACATTCAATTTAGAGGGTTTTATTGGTTCAATATTGAAATTAATGTGGTGTACATTAAGGTCTAGTTTCAAAAGTTCAATGAGCTGGATTTTTTAACAAGACTACATTAAATGGTGCACTGAGATTTCATCTGCCCAAAGTTCATAATTATCTCAAGCAATCTTTTCACTTCAGGGCACCTGGAGGCCAAATTATAAAGCAGGGAAACTTTGCATTTAGCATTTCCTTTCTTATTACCTTTCACCTTTAGGGATCAATCTATTACCATAAGCGCTGAGCTATCCCTATGTGTTCATCCATAGCCTATTATTCCTCTGAAGTCATTTTTTCTGTCTATTGCACAAAATTCAGGCTCTTTTCTCTTGATAATCCCAATTTGGGGGTAGCTAATGGTTCTTTCCTGTTAAGTTCCAGTACATGTTTCCTGTCTGAAATGGAGTTATTCAGATATTTATTGATTTCCCCCCAGCACAAGCAACACAGCTTATACTGCTTATGTAGGATCAGAAGTTGCCTGAAATAAATATAAACTCTAAGCTAAGTACACTAAGCTTAAATGTCAAAATGAGAAATTTTCTTTGAATGCTTATAGCTCAGTAGCTCGGATGGGTTTCCATAAAAGAGTTAATACAGTAAGTAGTTCAACTAATGGTACTTTAACTGATAGAACTGAGCTTCGAATGCCCAAGACACCACAGACACAAGTTTAAGTTTCCTGTAGTTCACCACTGTTCTTGCTTTTCCTGCCTTTTCTAGTGCAATGAAAGCAGAGTTATCCCAAGGGATCAACTTACCATTCTGTTCTCGTTGGACCACAGCTTTAAACTAGTGTTGGACTTTCCATGTTTTGTGTGTGTGTGTGTGTGTGTGTGTGTGTGTGTGTGTGGTGTTGTTCATTTATTTTTAGCATGAATGCGGTTTAGAGAGATGGAAAACACAAGGGCATTTGAGGCTACTTGCAAAGACCTAACACAACTGTGTCACATTAATTTTAAAGGCAAAATAGATGACAGGAGCAATGATAAATGATCAAAATAAGCTACATTTGGTCCAGTGACCTTTGTCACTAGCTGAAATGCTGAGAACTTTATGCTGCATTTGTGCTTTCAGTTCATTCCCCCACGCTCCCCTCTTACTATCTCTTTGGCTTGTCTTGGTCTTAAAAGGATTCGTGTGTACACAGATGGCAAATCTCAGCTACTGTAGCCACGGCCATAGCCTTGTTTTCTTCTGCCACATGGCTCTGCTGTAGTGTTCAGTCATTGTCTTCTCAGTATGTCTCAGTTGACAAGATTATGTACAAATGAAATCCTTAGGAAGGTGAAGTGAAACTATTTTCTCCTTCAAGGTCTGAATTTAGGAACCTGTCTTTCCTCATAACAGCTGATGACATCTCCAGTGTCTAGGAACAGAAGGGAGAATCCATCTGTTGGCAGGAAGAGGAAAAAGGATGTACACAACTCAATGCATATTTGCAATTTATTTCAAACACTGGAGACAGGAAGAGTTTGAGCTGAGGTGGCAAAGCTGAATGCCTGGCTGTATGTTCTCTATTATTGCATGTAAAAGTCACATTGAAGTGTGAACTTAAGAGGTGGTACTTTGAATAGTCTCTTTTCCTTTCCCAAAGCTGTTTTTCAGAAAAGCATAATTTATGATATTAAAGCTAGTGACAAGTTAAAAAGCTAAAATATATGGTGCACATTAAAATGATCACTGCCATTTAGTCTGTTCTCACTATCATTTTAGATTACCTGATGTGGAGAGAAATACATATTGAAATATGCCCTTTAACTGAAGAACCTTAGGATATTTCTCATTCTATTCTTGGAGCTTTAAAAATATTAATTTAGTAGTAAACTGTGCATTGCAGGCCCACAGAACGGATAGAAGCAACAGAGTAACCTGTCTGGCTACCGTGTAGCACAAGTTCATCATTACCTACAAACTTGGCTCTTGCAAGCTGCCTGGCTTGGATCATTTTAATGATGTGTTACAAAATGTATCTGAGCTGCTATAAATAATCCCCTCTTTGTTTAAGGGAAAGAAAAAGAAAGAGAACAAGAGAAAGTGAAATGCTTCCTGCTGCAAAGTGACTGCTCTCAAGAACCATTCCTGCACTTCTGACAATACTCCCCATTGGCTAACTCCCAGCAGCCACTGAGTGTACACGCATGTTCATGTGTCCTCAGCGTGGTCGCTGAAGTCTTCTTGATGGTTCTCCATGTGGCTGAAAAATTATGATTATCCAAAACTGGTCCCATTTGTATTTTAAGGTGAAAAGAAATTAAATGGCCTGAAGAACACTTATAAAGAATGGAAGCTTTAGCTTTGTCAGATTTTATGCAGTGCAAAAAGCACTGGGCTCTTTTCTTTTTTCTTTCCTTTTTTTTGGTACAGGGTATTGAACTCAGGACCTTGTACTTGCCAGGCAGGTGCTTATGCCATTGTACTGTCTCCCTGGCCCTGAGAAAATCAATTAATAAAAATAAATGAAATCAATTACATATATTTTATAGAATTCATGAAAATGAATGCACATCTAGTACATTCCAGGTGCTCTACCATGGTGGTTGATTAAATCTGGTTTGGAATTGAATCTATTATTCACTGTTGAAATCAAAACAGTTCAAATGTTTGAACCCAAAACCAAAAAAGAAAGAGAAAAATAGAAAATTCTAATGGACACACACATACACCAACATCTGCACACATCTTTAAACAGTATCTAATTTTAATTCAAAGCAAAATTCTAATAAAAACACTCAGAGCATAATCACTGGGACTGAATACATACCTGTTTTCTTTTCTTTTCATTCCTTTTTTTTTTTTTTTTTTTGTGGAACCAGGGATTGAACTCATGTCCTTGTGCTTGCCAGGGAAGCACTTATTCTACTGAACCATCTCCCCAGCACTGAATACTTATCTTTTGTTTAATTGCTCTAACTCAGTAGGGTGACACTATGACACTCTAGTTTTGAACTTGGTTTTCATCTTGTTAAAGCTCTTTGCTGAATAAACTAAAGAGCTAGGCTGAGGGGGACTTACACTGTACACTTTCTTTGTTCATCTCCAGCTTAGCCATTATAAGGTGAGTGGGATGGGATTTAGTTAATAATAGAAAACTGAATGTTTTTCTTAGACTTGAGCTTTAGCTGCATTGAGGGAAAACGTAGCTTCTAACTCTTAGATAATAATTGAAATTAACTTTTCTTGGAATAATTTTACATTTTATCTGCTTTTATGTAAATGAGAGAAAAAGACACCTGCTAATTTTTCCCTTCATTTTTGAAGTTGCTGTTGTATCCTATACCTACCTTCTTTATTTCTATCTTATCATTTTTGATTTTAAAGGGAATAAAAAATAATAATAAAAGCATTAGAAACAATACAGAATTTTACTAAACAAAATTGAAGGAATTTCAGCAATGGTAGTTGCATTGCATATTGTTATCTTTAAATTAGTTGCTCAGATTACCAGATATAAGCATGTAAAATTGGTCAAAATTACAAAAATAAAAAAGGAGAGAGAAAATATGAATTCTTTTCAGTCAGCATTTCTGTGACACATGGTCATATTTGAAATATAAAAAATATTATATGTGCACGCTTTTCATGGATGAGCCAGGAGAAGAATCAGGATGCAAAGTTTTTGATGTCAGCTTAAGGGGTCACGTAGCGTCGGTCACCAGCTGAGACTCCTTCTGGCAGGACACCACTTATGCACTATCTGAAGACCACATTTTCAATACGAATGAAACAATAAGATCGTTAGAGGAGATCACCTATGAAATCCTTTTTTCTTCTAATTTTCAGTAATGCTGAATGTGCACAGAAGAAATTCTGTAAGAACGGACCTTTGCTGTCAGTCTGCTGCACCTGGTAAACTGAGCAGTGTTCCTTAGGTCTCATCCTCCACTAGAATCCTGGCAATAGGTACACAAATCAATATTCCAGAGTTCCCCCTAGACCTCTGGGAAGAAGAAAGGGGACACACACACACACACACACACACACACACACACACACTAGGTTATGGCTCTGTATGCACTGTAGAATTATTATGGTTATCTAATATGGCTGAAGCCCTTAAAACAACAGCTCATCTTCCCAGAGACCACCTCCCCCCTTCTTCTCCAACTCAGTCCAGGATACAGTTTCCTTTTACCTTTCCCGCCACCTCAGGCAAGGTCTCAATCAGCTCCTCAGGTGTATCTAAACATTCCCCCAAACCCCACCCCTTGCAAAAGGTCATAAAAGCCTCAGGCTCCCTTTGCTCCAATCCAGAGAATTTCTTATCTGCCCAAATCCTCTCTGTGTCTTCCAAGATAATGAAGCCCCTTTCCCTTTATAATAAAGGCCCTTTCCCTTTTTCTTTCTGCCTGTTTCTCTGCTGTGACACTGTTGAAAAATCACCATCACCCCTGCTGGATGAACCCTGACAACAAGCACACATACTCCCTGTACTCTACTCTACCTTCTCCATCCCACCGACTGTCTGCTACGTGGCATAAGACGGGACCTCTGCTGGGCAACTATTTCCCAGGGGAGCTTGTTTTTGTTTCAGTCAAAGGTGAGTGGGTACATACTGTGTGCCATTGCCTGGAATCAATCAAATAATAAACAAATACTTTGAAGATTCTGATAACCACAACCATTAACAATTTCTTCCACAGCAGTACTCCTCAGACCTTACTGTTAGCAATTATCTAGGGATTAGGTTATGAGGCAGATTCTGATACATTAAGGTTTGGAGAAAAACCTAGATCCAGTACTTCTTATATGTTCCTCAGTGCGGCTCTTTAATCCAGTTCCCAGCGGTTGTGGGAAGAACCCAGCTCTGGAATACCTTGAAGGTACGTTTTCTGCGGAGCTAGCCTGTGAAAAATATCATCCCAAAGAGCACTTCCTAAGAGGGTTTCACTAGGAGTCATTAGTTGTATTGCAGAGTCTGAGAAATGGCACATAGATGGCTTTCTCACCTAGATTTTGCTGTGCATTGAGACAGAGAAGGCATGAGACCTTGTGTCCTTGCTGGCTCTGAGTAAGTCTTTATGTTACCCAGGAGTGCTTTCCTTGCCTGCTATTTGAAAGTTGAGGTCTCTCAGCCTCCCAGTAGTGCCCAGAACCACCTTCAACATGCCACTCCTGATCCTTTCATAGTGCACAGTGGACACCAGAAAGGATGAATCCCGACAGTGACCTTGATCCCTGCTATCTCTAGAAGATTTTGTTTTTTTATTTAACATGTTGAATGCCATCTGCAAAGCCCATAAAGTTGTGTCCAGAACTGAAGTCAGCAGATTCACAGCACTAACATCTTCTTAACCAACTGTTTCCACTTTAACAATTATTAACACCCTCTATGTAAGACTGTCTCCCCCTGATGTTATCTACCTCTATCTATTCTTATTCATTGTTGTGTATTGATTTCCAGGCCTCTCCTTTCCAAATAGTGTAGATGCTGGTGCCCATCTATTGGTTTCTGTGTGTACATATATAACCCACCAGCCTTTTATTGCCCCTCGTCATAGGAATGCCCATTTTCTAATCAGATTTCAAATAACCATTATTCTCTTGTGCCCCATAGAAGTGGAATTTTTCCTAATCATAACAAAGATCTTAGTCTCATAGTTCAGAGAGGGCATTTTATTTCTCAATCTGATTAATGTATCTGCATCTTCTTTCTTCTCTTCTTTATGTCTTTTCATCTCAGGATAGATTTCTCCTCTATGCAAGGTTTATAGCTGCACTTGATACCAATGCTATCAGTATCCGTCTCTGCAGCTCACCAGTTGTGTATTTTTTCATGTAGTTCATAACTCTCTGCCCTTCTCCTGTTCAGCTTATTTTCAGCAGTATCTAAACATGTGCCAAATCTCCCTAATAAAAGCTTGATGATTTTCATTTTTAACAATTACACATTTTTCTCCTTTCTTGACAGAGAAAGAGCAATATGAACTTGAAACATAGCTCTCTGACTTTCATTTTGTATGTGTCATCTCAAAAAGCCTGGTCTTGTCATTGCTATCAAAGAGTGTAGCTACTAAGTACAGTGGCTAATTTTAAGCCATTTCCTTGAAATTTCTGAAAAGTTAAGGTGCAAAGAATGTCTTCATGTTTAAAATTTCCTCACTACTTTAGAGTTATCACTTTTTCCTAAAGTTTCTTTTCTACTTCATTTATTTATTTATTTATTTGCATTACCGGGGATTGAACTCAGGATCCCATGCTTGCCAGGCAAGTGCTTATTCTATTGAGCTAGTTCCCTGGCCCCTTTCTTTTCTACTTCTGATCAATTTGTTATTGCTTAAATTTATGTAAGGGAGAGCTTCACAACAGGTGATTGGGCAGGCTGCTGTGGTGCAGCTGGGTTTCACTGACGGAATGAATGCTGTTACAGAACTTACGGCCGGCGTGCTCAGCGAGTCAGCTGTGGACATATCACAAGAAGAAATGCTTATTTTGTGTGTGTGTCTTGATGGGGATTTCCAGGCTTTCCAGTATCAGCTCTTGCGAATATCAAGAGTTGAGGTCCTTCAAAGAGCTTCCTTTCTTCTCACTTGCTGACTGCTCTGGAGTGGCCTCCCTGCTCCTGTGCCTAATGTTTCCACATCTAATCCTGAGCACCATCCCGGACTTGTACAACTACTGCCTCTCCACATTTCCCAGTCAAATAAGAATCTTCAAAATGTCCCTAAGTAAACTTACTGCCCTTTCCCCAACCCCAACTGAACTTTTGGCTTCCAATTATCCAGGCTATTTACCTGTTTCCAAAATCAGACCCAGACGATCTTCTTTTGTATTACCATCTTCCCTGCCACATTTCATTCATTTCATTCTATCTTTAATTATATCTTACCTATAACCCTACACACTTCTTAGTATGTCAGCCTTTAGTTTAAAAATCCCTCAGCAATTCCCCATTGTCATTAAGAATGAATCCCAAACTCTTGGAAGGTATAGAAAGCCTTCCTTGGCTTTGACCCTTGTTACCTTAGCTCTCCTTCTCAGCACACTCTCATCAACACTTAGATGCACTAAGCTCTACTCATCCTCACATTCTTGTCAATTGTACCATATTTTTTCACTCTCCCTTTTGTCTTTTGCTTGCTGTCACTCACTAGATTGCGTTATTTTAGTTTTCATGGCTTACCTAAATGTTCAAGTTGTATTTCTTGAAAAAAAAATCTCCTGGAGCCTCCTTAAGATCCTGTACATCATTTCCCCCAAATTTTGCCACTCTGTGCTGTAATTGTTCATTTACATTCAGGTCTATTTAGATAGACTCTGCAGCCCTTGATGGGAAGGATAACATCCCACTCCTAAATGCATCTCTTGATTTCATGGTAAAAACAAATGATATGGCTTTACGTTCACCCAGCATTCCCCTGGGGAAGAGGAAATGGACATTGAAGTCTTCACTACTGGCATCTCCAAAGGAGACCTTATCTGGAAGTAAGATCTTTCCAGAGTTGAACAAGTTAACATGCTGCCATTATGGCTGGCTCTAATCCAATATAGTTAGATTATATTCATGTCAAAAGAGGAATTTAAGATACCAACACATGTAGCAAAAGCAATGTGAAGAAGCAGAGAGAGAACGCTGTGTAGTGATGAAGACACAGACTACATTCACATTTCTGCAAATCAAAGTGTGCAGAGTTGCCCACAGACTATTAAAATTTAGAGAGGGAGGGAAAATTCCAGAAGGAGGATGACCCTACGAGGGCCTGGCTTTTGGATTTCCAGCTGCCAGAATGATCAGACAATATATTTATGCTCCTTGCAGCTATTCATTTTGTTACCATAGAGATAGGAAAGTAATACAATACACTGAAAAAAATAGGTGGACTCATGTGCTATACACAGTGCAAGCACAAAGGTGCCAAGTTCTTGGGACCTCGGCTTCTGTCCTTTGGCAAGAAGATGATATGGTTTTCTCTGTGCACCAACTGCACTTGATGAGGACGATGATCTTAATTTCCTGAGATAGTGGTGGTGGTCAGATATGAAAATATACATGAATCAATTTGATCACATTTGATCATTTTCCCACAGGGCATTTGGGAGGGTGCCTTTGCGCCTGAATACTTGAACTTGGGTCACAAGATCCTGCCATGTGGTCCTCCACCTGCTTTCTCAGCTTCTGCATGCTGTGACTGGGAGATGCTGCAGCAGTCAGGGGCAGGAGGATGCTGCAAGTTGGCACAGGGCTTGGCTGGGGGCAATGTTTCTTCCCCCTTGAAAAAGTAATGCAAACTAGGGAAGCACATCGTTCACTTTTGATGCACACAGTATTGATTTTCCAAATAACTACTCAGAAATTAAGTCTTTTATCAAAGTAAACTTGCCAACAAAAATCCAGATTACAGAAAATAGAGTGATTATTCATATCATGTAAGAATATTCTTCTAATAAAATTTTGTTTAACAAGATACAGAACTTCTTTGAGATTGAACAAGAACATGAGTGTATATAAAATTATTATCTGATGATCTGCTCCACAGAGTTGATATGTGATTCCAGCCACAGATAAAATATTAATGATGTTGCTAATTGCTGCTTGCTTCCTCTTCTCAAAAGTGCGGCCTCCTTCATTTAAAGAATCAGGAACTAATATTTTCCTAGATTTCCTAGGCCTTTATTAAGTCCTATTTATAAAATTGGAAACTAATCATCTAAAATTTTTGAACTATAAATGTCAAGTTAAAATTTTTGCCATTTCTAGGAATGTAGGAGTCATTAAATGGTCCAGCAAGCATTTTCATTTAGCCCAGGAACCTTCGAGAACACAGAATAGGAGGCCAGTCATTCCACATGCTTGTATGGTGACCTGGAGATTGAGCTCACTGAAAATTGCAGCAGTGAGTGAAACCATGATGTTGCAAATATTATTTTACTGTATCCATTCTTGAAGATTTTATCCAATACCGGTTCTCCAAGTGCCTACCAGACACAAGAAACACTTTAGTGTTTAATAAAGATTCTCTTAGGTACCCAGTGTCTTTGTATCATTATTTAAAAAATATTCGGGGAAAATAAGCATTAAATGTGTTGCTTGCTTTCTGAAAATACCTTGGGAGAGGGTGCTGCAGAAAAGGAACAGACAAGCAACAGCATTGAAAGAAAGGCAAGTAAGAGAGTCCTTGTGAGAAAATAGATCACAAGGCTGGTTTTCAGCTGCTAAGGATGTCATGTGGTCTGTAATAGGCTAAACTCTTGAGGAAATATTATAAAAAGTTTATACAGAACAAATATCATTTAGTTGAAAAAGAAAGCAAGGTTAAATAAAATGAAAGGAAAACAAGAGATGGAAAACATCTTCTACTTGCCTAGTCCCATTGGCAGCATTCCACGTGACAGGAAAGGGGATTGTGAAGAAAAAGGTTAAATGGACAATTCCATTTGGATTCACATGACTATTTCCCTCTCAGTCACAACAGTATTGCTCTGAGGTCTCTGTTTGAGACCTGTGACAAGAAATAATGATAGAGGGGAGTACGTTTGTACATGCAGTGCAAAACACACCTTTCTTTGAAATTGGTGGGGACATGACTTTGCATCTACCTACAAATTATGAACAATTTCTGACAATCATGGCTATTTTTGCACAAACAATAAAAAAGAAAAGTAGTTACACTACATATATACAAGATACAAACATTGTATAAGGGACAACTGAACACAGTCATACATTATTTGTCCTTTGGTAGAAACAATTTTTTCAAGAGAAAACATTGTATTTCCAGAAAACTGACTAAAATTTTTTTTTTTTGTCCGTAGATATTTTTTTTTAATTTTTTTTATTTTTCAACAAATAATACAATGCATATATTCTTCTTAGTGGTTATTGGCTGTACAAGATGTGGACTTGTGATCCTATTTACAAACACCATTAGAACAAATCATTCTATTCATTAACAGAATGTAAATATATATCTATCCCAAACGCTTTGAATACACAGATACAAAATGGACATATATCTGTATACCCCATTTTTTCTAAGTTCCATTATTGAATATTATAGGTGTGTAAACTCAGCAAAATATTCTAAAAGAGTCCAGTAGCCCATAATAGCATTGGGTCTTCTG
>NW_004524695.1:4751469-4767466 GCF_000260255.1 Octodon degus | reverse complement strand
CACACTCACCGGACCTGGGCTAGGACTGGGTCTGGGGGTTCCCGGAAGTTGGCAGAAATTCCTACTCGGCTGGAGGGGTGGGGTGCGGCCCGAGGTGGCGGGAAAGGGTCCGGCCCAAGGTGCGCCTGGACTGGGACTGGTCCTGCCAGCGCAGGGTAGCAGGAAGCTCTCCACACACTCAGTGGACCTGGGCTAGGACTGGGTCTGGGGGTTCCCGGAAGTGGGCAGAAATTCCTACTCGGTGGGAGGGGTGGGGTGCGGCCCGAGGGGGCGGGAGAGGGTCTGGCCCAAGGTGCGCCTGGGCTGGGACTGGTCCCACCCGCACATGGTAGCAGGAAGCTCTCCACACACTCACTGGACCTGGGCTAGGACTGGGTCTACTAAAAGTTAAAAGGAGAATATAATAGTAGTGGTAACAGCCACAGTAATGTTTACTTGATTCCTGAAAAAATAAATGCCCTGCATCCTTCTGTTCTTTATAAATGCATGCTAAGTTACCACTACTATGATCCCAAATGTTATCATCATGCATGCTGAGACTAAACATGCATTCTCATTATCCTGCATTTTGCATATGAGAACAAAACAAAGTTCTTGATACAATGTTATGTAAGTACGGAAATGTACTTACATAAAATACTTACCCAGGACATGTTTGAGATCTCAAACTGGCCCAAGTGGAGTAGGAGGTACCACTTCCATATTGAGAGGGGGAGATGGCAAAAAAATATCAGCCTTTATGTCTGCTGCCCAGGAAAGGCCTGAAGTGGGTCTATGCCTCAGAACGTCTCCCTCCTTCCCATTCCCATCCCCAGCTCTGTCACATATCTGTATTTATGAACATTCCCTGTGTGTGTGTGGCATCACTTCAGGCTAAGAATAACAGACCTAGAACACAAAACTCAAACAGGCTATCAACAATCCACACTTCTTGGCAGAGTATAGCACTTTCTTAAAGCAAGAGATTTTATGCAGTAGCCGGAACAGAGCAGTTGTCTGATGACCTCTTTGGTTTCTTTCACGTCTCTTTGCTCTTTTTAAGAGGAAGAAACACAATAAGAAAATACTTCTTGGTAACATATTTTAATTAGGGCTTTATTGCTCATTTGGAGCAGTTAGATCACTTTGTTTCCTATTAGGTAATGGAAAGCACATCCCTTCCTGTTTTGTCACTCTGGTGGACACAGCATAATTTATTTTGTCCCGTAACACAGAGCCCAGTCTTTCTGGCCAGTTGCAGGTAATTTTCAACTGTGGGAATCAGAGACCCTTAAAGGAGGCCATGTCCGACAAGGCGCTAGCACATTGCTCACTGATACAGATTGCTATTTTATTTTTGGAAAATAGCCTGAAGCTATTATGGCTCTGGGTTTTTGACAGGCATCATGTACTGCTATTTCAGAAGCAAATTTAACTTTAAAAATCGAGTAGCCCGAGGGTTTGGAATTATACTTAAATTTTTAATAAGTTGTCAGAAATACTTTGCAGTATTCATTTGTAACTAGACTAAATTCTATAAATTTATGTGTAAACTATCCAACCTAATTAACACTCTACAAAAACAGCTAAAAGGCTGATTATCAGGTTTGTATTAAGAAAACTAGGAGGTGCAATTGATTTCTGTCTATACTCTCCATTCTAGACAGATATATAATATCTTCAATATTTTTTTGTCCACAACTAATTGAGATGGGCTATTTTTTAGTTGGTTTTAATTTGACCAGGCAAATAAAGTCTTCAGAACAGACTGGTTACTGATGAATCTTTTAAACACATAGAGAGAAAAAGAGAAAGGGAAATAAACAAGGAAGAAGACAGGGAGAGGAAGAAAGACGAAAGGGAGAAAAGAAAGAAAAGGAGAGACAGGGAGAAGGAGAGGGAGAGGGACAGGGAGAGGGACAGAGAGAAAGAGGGGAGGAGGAGGAGGGGGAAAGGAAAGAGAGAGACCCTTTGGTAAAAATTGAGAAAATGATTATAACAGTAATTTAGTTATTAATATAAGAACTAATTATTTGATCTCTGAAATCTTCTCAAATCCATTACCAATTAAACATAACAATCATTTGATTGATTTAAACACTGGTACTAGCATGTCTGGGGAGCTGGTAGCTCTGTCATAAGATGGGAACCATGGACATTTTGTCTGAGGAATTGATGAAATAGATTGTTTCCCAACAGAAACTTTGAAGTTCACTGTATTTTAGTGAAACAATAAAGATATAGCTTGATTTAAAGCCTCTGTCTTTCTCTTACAAGCTGTGGAAACATCTATAATTTTAATTCTTGTCATTTTAATTCATGTAAAATTTCCAAAAATTTTGAAAATAAGGATAAGTAAAAAAGGTTCTTCATCTGTAATGTAAATATATACAAGAAAATGTATAACTGTTTCTGGATTGGATAGTCATTATTTCTCTTTCTATTTACTGAGAGTTGAGTTCTTAGACCAATGGAGTGGCTTTAGAAAGTCTTTAGAATTTATTCCTGATATGTGGGCTAAAAAGTATAATGGACAAATACCCATAGAATGGTGCATGGCTGATATACTGGAGTTGGCATGTACATAGCTTGCTAGAATACAGAAAGAGACCATGGAAGTCATCTGTTTTCTGACCTGCTGGACAAAATCCCAAAATATGTTCTCCAAGAGATTGAAAACTTATCTAAAATGGAGAAATAATTTGGGAAGTTGTACTGTCATAATGCCAAATGCATGTTAAACTCATGAGTGTCTGAGAAGTTCGTGGGAGTGAGATCCTTCCCAGCCATCTAAGGTATTCTAGAGAGCCACAAAGGAATTCAAGCTGTACTATGAGGATGATTACATTTAAGAAAGTGAATGCAAAACTAAAACATCCTACAGAGTCACAAATAAACTTAGTCTGAAACATGCAAACTTTTCAGACCTATTTCAACAATAAGCCAAGTCGTTATAGTAAGCTAAAAGAATCATCCATGAAAAAAAATAGAAAAGTAATTTGAAAATGATTATTGAGAAGTCTGGCATACCAAGTAGCCTATGTTGCCTCTGAATTTTTGACCAAAGAGATGTGATTAAGAGAATGGGCCCTCACCAGACCCAGCAATGATATACAGAATGCAAGAAAGAGGAGAAGTCTTGGAAAAAAAAAATACTGGGGGCCTGGGAGATAGCTCAGTGGAATAATCGCTTTCCTGGCAAGCTTAAGGGCCTGAGTTCAATCCCTAGTTCCACCAAAAAAAAAATCATATACTGTGAACTGCAGTTTGCGTTTTACTTTAACATATATCTTTGCTTTTTGCAATATGAAAGCACTCAAGAGTTAGGGAAACATAATAAAACAAAATAGGCAAAGTGTTGATACGTTTTACACTGGATGCTACATGGGAGTTGTTTTTTAATATTATCTCTATTTTGCATGTGTTTAAAATGTTGCCATAATTTTAAAAATTTGTTAATTTTTAAATTTTTCACTTTAGACTACTATGCATAAAGACTAATGCCAAATGATGCTCTGACCAGATATCCTCACCCATTCTCAAACATGTATGTACTTTCGCAGAGTTTCATACACCTCCCTCCTCCCCTCCCTCCCGCTGAACTCTACCCATATGCTCCTGGGAGCAGCAGACTGCTTGTTTATACATAGAAAAATATCCCAAGGCAAGAATCTTGAAGACTTTAGGCTGGAACTTTGCCTCTCAAGTGCAACTCATGGTCCTCATTACTCTGAGCTTGGCTTTTGTTCAGATTGCTTTTGCCTTCTACTTTTCTCAAATGCCTTCTGCTCTTTGTCACGTAGAAATTTCTTGAGAATGACAGTGCTTCTCTATCTGTGCACTGTTTTATGAAGGGCACAAAGCCAAGGTCAAGCCAAAGTAGAGAAGTTGTTCATGATCCTGCGCTACTTGGCCACAGGACTACGGACGATAGCAGAAGCATTTTCTAAACAGCAATGAAAGGAACTTACAAATCATACCGCCAAAGACTGATATGATATAATAGACTCAAACTGACTATCCCTACATGAAAAGAAAATTAATTTGGTGGAAAGGAAGCAAAATACTTCATTACTCAAAAACTTGGATTTTGGAGTTATAATAAATGCTATTTCATGCCAGGATTCCAAAATATATTTATGTACTAAAAAACTCGCAGTTTTCTCTGAGTAAAGATTTCGAGCTTGTCAGCAAGCTATGTGCCTTCAGTGTGTCTATATATCATCATGTCATCTAAAAATCTGCTTCTCCTTAAGGTATATCTTTTCTATAGATTCCATTGATATTCTTTTTCTTCTCATAATTTTATTGATAAATAGCAATGAGACAGTTTCAAATCAAATTGGTAGGACAGTTTCAATAATTAACACATTGCATACATTCTTCCTAGTGGTTAATTGCTGTACAAGATGCAGACATGATTTCTTATTTACAAACACCATTAGAACAAATCCCTCTATTCATTAAGAGAATGTAACTATATATCTATCCTAACCATTTTGGATACACAGACACAAAATGAACCTTCATCTGTATCCCCTTCTTTTGTTAAGTTCCATTATTTGAATATTATATGTATGTTAACTCAGCAAAATATTCCATAGTAGTCCAGTAGTCCATAATAGTATTGGGTCTTCCACTTCACTGGCAATGTCATAAATTGTTGGCGTGAGTCCCCTATAGCTCAACATAACGCATGGCTTTACTTCTTTATTCTCCTTTCTCTGTACACAACCCTGGTTACCCCCAGGCCACCTGCAATATTATACTTAATAAATGAGTCTTTAGATCCCATCTAATATCACACTTTTAATTTTTACCCATTCATTATTGATCACCTCCATTAATCAGTCTTTAGCCCTTTGTTATCCCCTATGCTTCAGAACTTGAAATGCAAAGGACAAATTTATCATTTTCCGAATTGAGCTATTATTCCTACTTACTCTATTTGACAACTATTCCTAGTCTGAGTTTCTATTTTAGGAGAGGTCATTCTTTTTCTCTCTCCCTTTCTTTCTTTCTTTCTTTCTTTCTTTCTTTCTTTCTTTCTTTCTTTCTTTCTTTCTTTCTTTCTTTCTTCTTCTTTTTTCCTGTTAATGTATTTAGTACAAGATTACAGGGTCTCAATACGTAGATCAGACTCATAGTGATCGTCCTCTTTTCAGCCTCCCAAGCTCTGGGATTACAGGCATGTGCCATCATGTCCAATCTCATTCGCCATCTCAGTGTGCCCCAGGGGTGAGGCCGGCACAGTGCGCAGGGCATTGAACCTTGGTCCCTGCATCTGCCTAAGCAGGTGCTTTAATCCCTTGAGGATTCTGGTCAGCCCTATGAGTACATTTCACCCTCATCATCCATATTTCCATTACCCTTGCTGAACTGCACACATGATAGTTATTCTGATCACTCTCTCCCCTGGATGTCTAAAATAACCTGCTACCTACTTCCCCTAATCTTGTGTTTTGCTTTTTCCCAAACGTAAGCGTCTCTCAAAACATGACTTGGGACCAACCTCCATTTCCTGGACCTACCTCACTCATGTTTTATGTTTGAGACAAAAATTGAAAGTGAACATAAAAACAAAGAACATGGTCTTATTTCACCAGGTGTCAGTTTATGTCAGCTTTTCTTTGATATTAATATTCTAACTGTGCAATATTTCTTTTGATTTGTTTTCTCAAAGAGTAACTGACTTTATCTACCTTGAAAATTTTCCTTCTTTGACTAGAATGTTCAGATAACTTTGCATTTTCATTGCAGAGCTATGTCTGCCTTTCCAGTTAGATGTGAGTTTCACAGGACTAGGCATTTCATTCTATTTATGTTCTGAATTTACATTACATGGCACAAGTTAAGACCCTGGCATTTACTGTACAAAATTAAACTAAATGTGATTCCATAACCATAGACTATTTTATTTTATTTATTTTTTCAGTGGATTTGGTGCAGGTTCTCACTACGCAGCGCAGACTCATCGCCATCCTCCTGTTTCAGCCTCCTCAGTGCTATTTTTATAGACATGAGACACAATGTGCCCTGGGGTGGGATGGGCACAGCATGTGGTGCCAGGCATTGAACCTCAGTCCCTGAGCTTGCCTAAGTAGGCACTTAGTCTGTTGAGCTATCTCGCAGGCCTGACCACAGGATATTTTAAATGATGTCTCCTAGAATTATAGGGTATTTTAAAAATGCAACAATAGGTCAAAACTTTTGGAAAACATGAAGTAAAAATTTCCCAATTTTGCACATATGATCACTGACACTGTTCCAAAAGTGTCTTTTAGGCAAAAGTGTTTCCTGGTATCATTTTCTTTCTTTTTGCAGATATGTGTTTGTTTATTTACTTATGTATAAAGAGAATAAAAATTAGTAGAAAACCATTAGAAATGATACACAATTTCACTAACCAAAATGATGCGAGTCCACAATAGTTGTTATATTGTGTATTGTTGTCTTTAAATTAGTTGTTCAGATTACCAGATATAAGTATGCAGAATTGCTCAAAAAATGATCCAAAATTAAAAACAAGAATGAATACAAATTAAGCATTAACTGTTCTTTTCAATGGACCAGTTGAAATCAGTAGTACAATTATCCAAGCCGAAACCAGAAGACAAAGAGTAGTGCTAGGTTGACTACAACAGCTTTATCTTCCCCACGTACTCTCCCACTATTACCTCAATTTTAACATTTTGATGCTTTTGAAGTTCTACCAATAAAATATCGCCTGTGTCTAATAAAGGAGTCATGGTCATCAATTTATTTGTGTCAACAAGAAGTCAGAGTGATTCCTTCAAGTTGAAGACCTGAGATAGCATTAGGAAGGAGAGAATTTAATAGGTGGGGAATTGGAAAATTTAGGGGCAAGAGTAGCCTCAAGTGTGCAGGATGGAGAAGAGAGATGGATCCAAGGAGGGAGAGCAAGAACTGGGTAGACTGGGAGTAGCTGTTGGCATTGGAGGATGGGTGGTCCTTGGAGTGGAGATGGCAGGTTCTGCTTCCTGTGAAATCAGGTACCTGTCTTCCTAGGGGTGCAGAGGACCTGTTCTTGTACAGACACTGCAGGTGTCCAGGACTTCTTACAGTGTCCCTGGGGAGTGACCTTACAGTGGCAGTAGAAACTACCCTTATAGTGCTACTTGGGATATGTCTTTGGGCTGGTGCTAGGGAGGTGCCATGTTTGCTGTGTTAAATTCAGTTCTAAGCACAGGAAGTAGGAAAAAGTAAGTTTTCAAAAAAATTGAATTAACATTGGGCATGGAACAACCATCCTCTGGACAGAGAGGAAAAAAAAAGAATGAAGGTTTTTTTTTTTTTTCATCTTTAGAGGTCATTTATTATTTAGTACAAAAGGTATGGCCATTTTTCCTGTTTATTTAGTGGGAAGATTCAATAGGAGAAAGGAAGTCTTATAGTTTATGTCTAGGTGTTCCCCTCCAGTGCCTCAGGCAGCTATGGGGTGGCTCCTAAAGTTTGTGATTGATTATTGTGGGTGTGGATGCTGTACTTGCTGTGGGGCAGGTAATTTGCATTAAAATGTAAGGAGGGCAGAGAGGCTAGCTAGCTGCTGGAGCTGCTGCCACTCCCTTTGCTCTCTGCTGTTTGCTTCCACCATGAGAAGTTGCTCTCTGTCATGTACTACTCTGCCTTGGAGCCAGCTGAGTAGGAACTGAAACCACCACTAACTGTGAGCTAAATGGTTTAACAGAAAGACAGAAGAGATTCCAGAATTCATTTCTGCTTTCATGGATGCCATGGTATTTGTTCCAGCAAGGAAAGAAGAGTAACTAAGACAGAATTCAAAACAGAATTTGGTGCAAATTCTACTATAGTAAATTCTCAACTTAAAAAGCATATGTTAGAAGTGACAAAGATTCTTAATTTTCTGATACAGAAAGGATTCATTTTATATGCAGTTAGAGAAACCCACTAAATATTTGAAAGTGAGCACCTCAGTGAAAATCTGTATGTTGAAGATTATATTCAATGCAAAAAGTTATCTTGGGCTACACAGTAAAAATGTTTTTCATTTTATTATTTCTCTTACTGTAGTAACGTCAGTCCTTACAGAGTTAATTCCATAAATGAAAAGATACTTGATGGATTGATATCTTGGAATTTAGCAACTACTTTCTATGATTACCTAATGTTTTTATTGACAGTACAATGACACTGGTGATCCTTAGCTCTTGTGTCCTCATCAATTTATGCTCATAAATACTTGTCAAATCAAGGAATTGGCTCAATCCAGAACTTCAAGAAAAATTGCTTTTATTGCTCTTTTCTATATTCTAGCAGCTAAAACTAAGGCTCATTTGACATTGAGATTAGGTGAGACCCTTGTCCACTAAAAAAAAGTTAGATCCTTTCTAGATGTTTCTGAAAAGCTTATCAGTGACTGTAGCATCCATGAAAGCAGAAATGAATTCTAGAATCCATTCTGTCCTTCTCTGAAACCATGTCCAGAAACTGAACCAGGAAATGTGACCTTAAGAAGCAGGTATCCTAAAACCTAGGTTTCAGAGAAAAGCTGATTTGTTGCTATTGACTTTAAAGCTAAGGTGTGGCAAAATAATATTTGGGAAATATATCCTCAATGGTAAGAAGTAAGAGTTAAGTAGAAGGAAAGTAATCAGATGGCTACTTAAATTTTTTAAAATCCATTTGCCCATTGTTTGGCTTTATATTTAGGAAAGATGAGGCATATATTTGCAGAAGGGAGAGGCAGACCCATTCTGGATTTCTTCAAGGCTAAGTAGAGCTCTTAAGGAAATATTTCATTGGCATAGAAGTTTTCAACTAACCCAGTACATCTGAAAGGAGGTCCGAGTCAAAACATCTCATCAGCAGGTGATCAAGGCAGCCAATGGACTGTGTATATACGTACTTTCAGGAACTGAGGCACTTTAAGTTAACTGTATTTGACTGGCAGCTGTCAGTTCTCACCCAGCTCCTGGGTACAGAACAAAATTAAGAAACCAATGGTTAAAAACACCAGCTCAATATACCACTCTAGTTTGTTTTCCTGTATAATTTAAATACTGGGTTTTCAGGAAATTGAAAGGAAGTACCTAGCTATACAACTTTCCACTTACACACTTTCAGGAATTTTAATGGACCCTGACTGAAGGTTTAATTAATGCCAGCGGACAGTGGTCTAAGTATATATTTGAAATGAATAAAAACTTGGCAGGCCTATGTGTCAGAGAAAGAGTCAGCTTTGAAACATGTGCTGCATGAGGTCAAGTTAGACGACAAAGATCTCAGGAAGGTACACTTTCAGGACAGAAGCTTCCAAGGATTGATTTTAGCACCTGAGTACTGCGCACAGGAAAGCCATTCTTGCTGCTTTCTTATTTATCTTACTTCTATGTATTTATTTATTATGTATTTGGTAGAGGGTCTGCAGGGTCTACAGGGTCTCACTACGTAGACTGGACTCGTAGTGATCCTCCTGTTTTCAGCCTCCCAAGCCCTGAGATTACAGGTGCGCGCCACTACGCCCAGTCTCATTCATGGTCTCAGAGCGCCCCAGGAATGGGGCCAGCATGGCATGCCGGAGATTGAACCCCAGCTGCTACGTTCTGCCTGAGCACATTTTAGTTCAATTTAATCAAAATGTATGAAGTGAAATAATCTTTGTAGCATATAAACTGGACTAAAAACATTTTAAGGCCAATTCAATCTTGGTAATCCTTCACCTAGCTATTAAACAAAGCCCATTCAGTCAGAGTAGATGACTCATGTTTAGAGATATCTGTAATCTTTACCTAGATTCTGGGACAAACTTATGTTTGTCAGACACTTCCTGTCTAAGGCCAACACTTCAATCACTATAAATGGGTATTATTTTTCATTTGAAAGTACTAGAATATGTTTAGCATAAAGCATTAAAACCTATGTTTAAAGCACAGCTTTTCATGCAGCAAGCACAGTAATAAATACATGTCAGTGGACTAAGAGGAATAGAGAAGCTAAACTTGCAGTAGTCGCTTGAATTTTTAATATCAATAATTTATTCTGTGAACAGATAATATTTATTACTGAAATTATCCTCAAGTATTACAGAGGTACAAATTAGGAAAACCAATCTCCCTGTTTAAAGTTTTATATATACTTTTCAAATATTTATATTGATACAAAGACAAATTTTCCCCAAAAAGAACTGAGTCAAAAAGCTGAAATATGTATGCCTTTAGCTGTTGCCAAAGCAAAAACCTCACTTCAGGCTTATTGTAACCCTTAGATGCCAATTTTCAAAAGTTACCATGAAAATACTTTAGGCTAATAAACCGTTTATTTTCCAAGGAAGTAGGAAAAGACCATGTTGACTTAAATAATTTCAACTTTTTTTCTTCTTTATGTTTCTAAGTTGCAATAGCATAATGTTGCATTGATGTAATTCTTGGAGTACAGTGCTAAAGCCATTTTTTCTCTTATACTTTTAATTTGACTCAAGATCTTATTTTTTCCTTGCACCTCCATGAAAATTGGCAGAGCCTTCCGGGGTGCTTTCAGTCACATGCAAAACTTCACTTCAGAAATATCATTTTAACTTTGAATACTTTTGTTTCCTCTGTTGAATTTCTTATGATTTATTTGTTATTGTATTGTTTTTTCTTTCATTTTTTAAAATGAATCTTACTCATATATACCATAATCTGTGTAACAGTGTTTTATTTATTTATTTATTTATTTTTTGTATTTCAAGTAAGTCTCTACAGGGTCTACAGTGTCTCACTACGTAGATTGGACTCACAGTGATCCACCTGTGTTCAGATTCCCAAGAGCTGGGATTACAGGTGCGCACCACACTACCCTGTCTCAATCACCATCTCAGCACCCCCCAAGAGTGAGGCTTTCACTGCAGGCCAGGATTGAACCACAAGCTGCTGAGTCTGCCTAAGCAGGCACTTTAATCTGCTAAGCTATTTGGCTGACCCCATGAATAACACTTTTGAGGATGGAAAACTGTGATATAGCTGAATTTGTATTATTGTCTTTACTGAATTTTTGGATTGTTTCTAATTCAGCTATTTTTCATTGCTATTAGGTATTCTTTAAAACTAAGAAGATATTTTATGCTATTTTCACAACATAATATTTATGCATTTTGGCTATTTCACTTATGAGTATAGTTTCTTGTTGAATCCATTTTCCTATAAACACACCAGCTACATTCTTCTTCACAGTTGAGTAATACCTCACATTATAAAAATAAAGTATCTTACTTTTAAAAAAGAAATAAATCATCCTTCCCCTTATAAGTATGGAACAGCAAACTCGATGTGGTGTGAAGGTGTCCCCAGATGGGAAGACCGTGCCCAGAAGGGTCGGATGGAAGCACCCTTCTTCTCCACCTCAGAGGCCCTCTCTCAGCAGGTTTCTGCATACCTTATTTTTGAGTGTGGGATACAGGCAAGCTAGAGGAAAGACTCGCAGGAGAGCCCTCCCATATACAGAGAATTCTCTTGAACCGGTGTTCATCTTCTCAAGGCTTTGGATGTGTTTAAAACTAATTTTGTCCTAGAACCTATAAATGCTTTAGGCATCTGTCAGGCTCTTATTTATCTGAGCAACTTTCAAATTTACTTCCCTTGAGGATGGTTAATTTTCCTAGAATGTACTTGTAGTCCTCCATTACTCTGCCAGGGATCTCTTGGATATTCAGATTTGTGGAGTAGAAGACTTTTACATCCATTACTGTAGCAGTCACTGCACTCTCCCTGCCCACCCTTTATACATCGCAGGTATTATTCAGTTTTGCCCACTTCAAATTCCTTTGGTTACAGATTTATGGACAGGAGGATGCAAAGGTCTGTCAATGCCATCTTTAAAGCTCCATCTCTCAGAAACAAGGCATAGACATTTTCTTGTCCTCTTTGGGTTGGCAGAAATTTGAAGCACTTCTTTCTCCTAAGAAATCATTCTCGAGAATAATTTCCCCAGTTCCAAACTTCTTCGTAACCTGCAAGTGCAAAAGGAATCTCAGAATCATTCAAGTAGAGATACGCTCCATGCACTCCTGCTTGCACAGGGGTTATGTGATTGTTAAGCGGTGTCTGAGGACTTACGCACATGAAAAAAGAGAGATGGTATGAAGCAGGGAGGTTCACATTGTGGAGACAGAAAGAGGATCTGAGAAGAGAAAGAGAAAGCCAAGCAATGGAGTATGGGAGAGGAATAAAATGTTCATATGAACATGTGCTAATTCCTCCAAGCAAATGAATTCATCACCCATTGCAAACATAAACTAATACTAATAAAATAAAAAATATTATATTTGCCAACATCATCTTATAGCTCCATTTATGATTCACATTTAAGTAAAACTAAAACAATTAGTATTCAATGTAACATATCCCAGCTAACCAAAGAAATTTTTAACAAAGTTTTCTAAGTTATATTTTGTATATACCATTGTTAAAGCCATTGAATACTCTTCACGTAAGTGGAAGACTTTTCATAACAATTTTCATTTGTCAAAACAAAATCAAATATATTGTTGGTTATTTAAATATATATTGAATAATAATGTTTTACAAGGTATTCTCTGGTATTCTGGAGCTCTCCTATATACTAAGGTTGTCACTAGTCATACAATGCTATAAAAGTTCAAATTTAAATTATTTAGCTTACATAAAGTTAAGTGCACTAGTAGCATATCACATGCATAATATCCATCTTATTTGGAGAGAAACTATTATATTGGACAGTGCAAGTATGAACAATTGACATTACTCTGAATTCCTATTGGATAGTACTGCTTAGAGAAAGATGCCACAGTACAATCCATATGTGTGAAATCAAGGGAGGGCTTATGGGTCAGTTTTCTGGGAGGAGCCCTTTGAAATAGAATTCAGAGTTTATATCATGAAAATAATCAGATACTTTTCTTCTGGGACTATATATGGCTTGGTTTGGTGATTTCAGTTTGGGCAGTGAGGTATAGAACTGGATCTTCTGAATTACAAGTAAATTATCTTGATGTAACTTATCTAGACTTAACTTACTAAGAGAATCTTAATGAGAGTCTTAGAAAAGGGCAAGAGGAGGCCTGCTAGAGAAATAATTTTATCATTTCTTCGTGAAGGAAATCTACTTGAATTACAAATTTCATGTATTCTTATTGTCTTAAAGGTCCTTTAAAAAGTAATTGAAATGCCCAATCCTTTTATTAGTATAATGGGATCCATAGTTAAAGTATAAGATGTCACTGGGATTTTACTAGAGAAAGAGTAGGATGCAACTTTTTCATTTTTAAACTTTATTCTGCTTTGCTTTTTAAAACTAACTTCCTTTGTTTCCAAAGAGCAGGAAAGGATGAGATAATGAAAAATATCTGAAGATGATGAAAAAAATACATCCTGTTAGCCTTCTTTCTACTGAAAACAAAAGGTTAGAGTTATTATTTTTTTTCTTCAAAACAAAGCACATAACTCTTTGGTCATGTGTAATAGGAAAGTGCTATTTTGTACAGTTTGATGTCATGTCTACATCCCTCAGAGAAACAAATGGGCAAGTCAGAGGAAAGGGAAAAGGCAACTTTGATAAGTTGTGCCAGCCACTGGGTCTAGTAGGGACACATCCTGTCATTATGTGGCCAAAAGCAGTGGAAAGAAATTCTTTGTGATCACAGGTATCCATTCTTTTGTTATTTCCAAGGTACCTGTTGCAATTACCTAAGCAAGCAAGCTATAAGAAGGATTTCTCTTAAGTGACAATTGTGAATAAATGAGTCAACCTGGGTAAAGGTTACCTGAAAATTTTAGTTTGAGGTGGGGAAAGAATGGTTGCAAGCCTGAGAAACCTTGTGATATGAACTGTGAGCAGTCATCAAAGTCTGCTGTCACCAGATTGTCCGACCACCTTATCTATGCCATTCATTAATGCTTCTAATTAGTGTAAGTCAGTGGGTTACCTGACTCATAAAAAGTAATAGAAAACTTCATGCTTTTAAAAGATGAATTCTTTCCAAACAAGAATGGTTTTGTGGTTCTTAGGGTTGCTGTATCCCTTAATCATTCAATCATTTAAAGGAACTTCTAGCAAAATAACTTTAGGGATTGCTACCACTTGGAATTCATATCCACTCCGTGGTCTTATCTCTACTGGCCCAGGTGTGTTCCTATAACATTTATCAACACGGCATCTGTAGGGTGTCACTCCAGCAGGAGTGCATGTGCGGCAATTACAGAAGAAACAGCTCTTCACACAGCTTTATATCGCTCTATCTCTCCAGAACAGCCTCCATGCTTGGCTGTGAAAGGGAGCCCCATCTCTACAGTGGGCGCTATTTGAAGCAAAATCCTTCTGTTCTCCATAAATTTAGTATTTTAATTAATTGAAGATTATTAATCAGGGGACAACCTAGTAACTGATTTACATTCCTAATAACTTTGTTAGTGCTTGAAGAAATATGAAAAAAATATCCCAGTTAATCACCTGGATATTTGTTTTATTGTTGCCAAACATTGTGTATGTTGACACATACTGAAATGGTGATGCTTTTCAACTCCTTTTTGTCAATTTGGAATAGCCTTAGACTGTGGGCAAAAGCCATTGAAATGACTCCACAGAGCTATTTAGGCAACTAAATATCAAAGAAGAATATACTTTAAACTTCTGTCAGTTCTAGTACTATTATGGTGGATATGGAATTGCTTTGCAATTTTAAAATTTCTCTATTTTTTCTCCTATTATAGCTTCAAGCTTCCCAGAAAATTGAAAATATTCAAGTACTTAGTGTCCCTGTGGATTTGCCACTGGAAATGAACAGAAGGTCTGCGTCCCTCCCCCCTTTTCCTGTTTTCAAGTTATAAGGCTAGATATATGGGTGTGAGACAGCACAGAAGCAGTGTCAAGAAAACCATTTTACTCAAGGGACCCGGCGGCTGAACACTCCCCAGATGCTTTTATAAAGAAAACAAACCCCATATATGTATTAAACGCCAATTTTAAGGAAATCTAAATTTCTGTGGAGCCCTGATCCACCTGATGATGCCGTTCTAGACATGCACGAACATCAAATGCGGTCACCGATCAAGAAAAAGTCAGTGCCTGAAGTCTCTTGAGTTTTCTAACAAGAGATCTGGGAAATTTAAAAGCGTATCAGGTTTCTCAGAGACGGTTAACGCTGGACTGCATTGCAAAGCCTATCAAGGGCTGTGTGCTTTATACCAAACAGAAGGGGATGTGCTACCAGACTGAGCAGACAGAACTAATAAGAGCCGTAATGAATCAAATTAAGAAATATTTATTGAACATCTCTGTGTCTCCAGCACTGAGCTGTTAGTTGTGTGATATATATACAGTATAAATAAAAAGGTGTCAAAAAGCTTAAGTGAACGGAGGGAGATAAGGCAGCTGCATACAAATAAATTACAAGGAAAATTTCAATTGCAATTCAAAATATTTAGTTTAAGAAATTCCCTGAAGTATTGAAAACAGACCCAGCCAAGAGCATAAAATAAAGAAATAAATTTGTAAATGAAGAGATAGACTCATGACAATGCTGCTTTAAACATGGTAACATTAAGCCTCAACGACAGATACTTACATGTCCTCGGAGGCATCAAGGTCTGACTGAGTTCTGTAATTGTTTCCATTTAGATGCTGTGCTTGTAATAAGGGAAGTGGAGCAAAATAGTGACAGTGGTGTTGCTCATGGATGGAAGTTACGAGTGAATTATAAAATATAAAATATACTGAGAGTTAAGTCACGAATTGTAGTGTAAGATAAAATTGCTGGTGGCTCTTAAAAAATGTCATTATATGACATAGTAACTGAAGTTCTGCTTGTTTTTCAAAGTTGCTTGACTTGTCTCAATTATTTACCAAATATGTGTACTCTAAAGAAAATTCTAGTCTCTGAAAGACCTTGCTGGTTAGGAGATGAGGATGATGATGATTGTTGTTGCTGTTGTTGTTGTTATTATTATTATTTTGTACCAGGAATCGAACTCGCAACCTTGCATTTGCCAGCACTTATGCTCTCTTCCAAACTCAGTAGCAGGTT
>NW_004524695.1:4735671-4747087 GCF_000260255.1 Octodon degus | reverse complement strand
GGCCTGAGCTGTGCCTGGAGGGAGCAAGGTGAAGTTGGAGGAAGAGGAAGCTCTCCACACAGTCACCGGACCTGGGCTAGGACTGGGTCTGGAGGCTCCCGGAACTCGGCAGAAAATCCTACTCAGCAGGTGGGGTGGGGGAGGCACTGCGGAGTGGTGGGAGGCGGCCCAAGGGGCTGGGAGAGGGTCCGGCCCACTCTGCGCCTAGGCTGGGACTGGTTCTGCCGGCGCAGGGTAGCAGGAATCTCTCCACACACTCACCGGACCTGGGCTAGGACTGGGTCTCAGCAGGTTCTTGATAGTGTCCAAGCTAATCCTCAGTGGCCTTTCTCAACTGAGCACTCAACTACTGTTATTCCATTTCCGCAAGATACAACCAAGAGCTTGAAGAACCTGTCAGAGTCATGAAACTGAAGGCAAAATTAATAAATGGGGCCATGGAGATGGCTTAGTGGAGTAAGTACTTCCTTGGCAAGTGCGAGGGCCTGAGTTCAACCCCTGGTTCCACAAAAAAGAAAGAAAGAAAGAATGGAAAGGGCAAAATGTCTTGCCTTGAAAAACTATGAAGAACTATGTTTTGTTTCACATTTTTGTAGTGTTTTCTTGGTAGTTTAAAGAATGGCATTAAGACATGAAGCACTAAATCTCAAATGGAATTAAGGTTTGAGGGAGCCGGGGAGATGGCTCAGTGGAATAAGTGCTTCCCTGGCAAGTGTAAGGGCCTGAGTTCTATCCCAGGTTCTAAAAAAAAAAAAAAAATGAATTAAGGATTGAATTTGTACCTTGAAAGTCCCCGGTGAAAACAAAACTCATAGAAATATTACGGGAAAATAGAAAAAAAAAACGTAAAAGGTAATTAAATGAAAAGAAGCTAATAGAATATGCTGAAGAAATCAAAATCAAACACCATATTAGTAAGGGGTTTTCAAAAGCAGGCAAAATTGAGTGATTCAATAAAAGCACTCCTGGAAATGTCTCTGGAGGCTTAGAGATCCACCAGGGTGGATTCTGCTGGTATTGTGGGGTTAGCAATGGCAGCAAACTTTCCCATGAGCCTCAAAAATGACCCATGATCACTTTAACGATACAAAGTCTCCTAATCGCCAAGTGCAGAACACCTGTTTTTCTATTTTAAAATTCCTTCATGATATTATTAGTTGCCAAAATAAGTGCCTTACCTTTTTTTTTTTTTTTTTTTTTTGCAGAATTTATTCCTAGGTATTTATTTTTGTGTTCTTGCAAACAAAATTTACTTGATTTTATTTTTAGATTGTTTACTACTAGTTTATAGAAATATAATTGAGTTTTGTATATGGATCTTGTAGTCTAAAGCCTTGTTAGATGGATTTATTAAGTTTAACAGATTTTTGGTGGATTCTTCAGGATTTCCGAAAATATGATCATGCCAGTTAAAAGGATAGTTTTACTTCTTTACTTGAGTAGGTTTTATTCTTTTTTATCATCTAATTGCTCTCACAGCTTATGTTGAGCAGCAATAGAAATAAGGACAGCGATGGCCTATAAAGTTTTGCTGCGCTGTATGTTCATTTTCATTACTTTTAAAATATACCCTATATAATCTACTGATTTCTGTGTAGTTACAGTAATTTTTGAAACTTGGGTTGATTGACATCTACATAGTCCCCACTATATGTCTACATCTATGTGAAAATCCCAACTTTTCTTCTAAGTAGCATCTTCTATTGGTTTCTGATATTCAGTTGTGTCCAGAAAACATGGAATTTGCATAATTTCAAGTTCCCATTATTGCAGATCACTTTATGATCTGCCCTTGGGAAAGCACAGGGAGTGATGGAAAGGAATGTGCAAAGTGTATGTTTTGCGAAGCTGGGTAGGAAGCTCTGATATTTGTTAGCTCTACTTTGTTCACAGTTCGGCTCTCTTCTTTCATATTATTATTCATTTTTTGAATATTTTTTCTGTCTCTGAGAGCAGAGTGTTGAAATTGCCAAGTATGCCAACTAGTGTCATTATGATTTAGTTCTGCAGTTTTGGCTTCATGATTTTGCTTTATAAAAATAACCTCGTTAGATTCCTAAATGCTATGTTTTTCTGATATACTCATCTTTCATCATTTAAACAGCCCTACATTATTCTAGTAGCAATGTTTAATTGATGTTAGGTTTTTTTTTTCGATAGTAATAGCATTGCTTCTTGTGAAGTGTTCTTTTGCATGGTGTATCTTTTTTTCTTCCTTTTCTATTCAAACAATTGGCTCGAATGTCTAACTATGTAATATGTTTTATAAATAGACTACAATTTGATCATGTTTTTACCTAGTTTGAAAACATATAACAATTGTGGTCCTTGGTCTAATTACATTTAATTTAGTTATTAATAAAGTAAATAGATACTTTTGTGTTAAATGGATATTTTCTAATGTAACATTTAATTTTACTTACTGTTTCTTTGACTGCTTTATAGTTATTTTTCTACTAAATGCTATGAGAATTTCATTTAATATTTTAACTTAAAGAATCTAGGGGCCAGGGAGATAGCTCAGTGGAATAAAAATGTTTGCCTAGTAAGTTCAAGGTCCTGAGTTCAATACCATTATGGCACAAAAGATAATTTAGCTGAAATTGATACTGACATTTAATATTATTGAAAAAATTCAAGAATGTATAAACTTTCTTTTTTAATTCTTTTGGATGTTATTGTTATGCATATTATTTCTTTACCTCTTATAATCCAAACAATAAGTTTTACAACTTTATTTTATATAGTTATGTTTTAAACTATAAGGAAGATTGTAAGAAATATATCAAATACATTCACATTGTCTTTTATATTTATTCATGCAATTGCCCTTAGTTGTAATTTTCACAGTTTATACCTGTGATTTCTGGTTGCAATACATGAAAGTAAGAGAATAGTTACTTTAAAGATTAATGACTCCTTTAAAATATCATTGCTGGGGCTGGTGAGATGGCTTAGTGGTGTAAAGCACCTACTTAGAACAAGCTTAGCAAAGCACAGGGACCGCGGTCCAATCCCCCAGCACCACAGGCCAGCCAGCCAGGCCCCTTGGTGGGCTGAGCTGGCCACACACACACACACACACACACACACAAATAAATAAAATTTAAAAAATTAAAATATCATTGCTATTAAATAAATATTGTACAAAATTACAAATTGGTTATTTTTTAATATTTATGGTTAACAACAAAAGTTGAGATCACTCAACATTACTAAGTTAAGGAGTTCATCTTATATGTTCTAAAGTTTAGAGCTTAGAGTTACTTCAATATGCATCATTTTGCTAAACTCTAAACAGATTAATCTTTGTGTGTTACATAAACAAGATATTAAAATTAGATAAATATCTCCTAAAATTGGTTGTACATGGAAATAAATCCCATACATTAAATCTGTTCATTATTTTTGAATAGTCATGGAAATAAACAAATTACTTAAAATAGAAGTAGTTATAAGATAAAGCAAGCTTACACCTTAGACTTGGTGTGGTGGCGCGCACCTGTAATCCCAGCACTTGGGACACTGTAAACAGGAGAATCACTGTGAGTCCAATGTAGTAGTGAGATCCTGAACACTCTGTAGACCCTTCCTTAGAATACAGAAAAAATAAAGATAAAGCAAGTTTAAGGAATGCAGAAAGGAGGGAGGGGGAGAGAGAGAGAGACAGAGAGAGAGACAGAGAGAGAGACAGAGAGATAGAGAGACAGAGAAAATAGCATTTTGAGTGAATTTCTGTAAAAATGAATAAACAACATAAAAAGACCCAAAGTAGAAAAAAAAAAAGAATAACCTATAAGGCAACAAGCACAAATGAAATTATCCTTCTCAAAAGCATAATGGCAACTGAAACAGAAAAATGATGAAAAAGTTCCATGTATACAATTGAATGTGAAAACAAATTTTAAAAATTATTTTTATAATCTATAGCTAGGCTGTTTTATTCTCATAGTGCATTGGCCAGGATTTCTAAAATAATACTAAGTAGAGAGCACAGTAAATTCAACATTATCATCTGGGTTATGTGACTTTAAGCCAAACGTTTTGAACATTTCACAATTAAGCGTTAACTACATTACTTGTAATTTTTTTTTTTTAGATCAATGTCCTTACCTGATAAATGTTTCCTTATATGCGTGGCTCACAGTACTTTTTCTCTCATTCTTTTAATTCATTGAACTTTTCTACTGGATTTTTCTTCCATCATCTCTCAACAATATAGTTTTTCAAAATAACTCTTTCCAATTGGACTTTGTTTCCATGTATGTCCCAATGACAGTCTTACTTTTCCCTCAGGGCCCTTGTCACAATTTTAATGTTGTGAAAATACTTTCCTTTTATGTCTTTCATCCAGTGAACATCAGGAGATAAGGGCTATGTCTGGCATTCTTCTAACATCAATTTTCATAGAGTCCCTGGTTCATAGTGCTTGCTTGCTTGGACCTTGAAGAAAAGTGAAAGGCTAATTATAATAAAACAGCCACTTATGGTCCTTTTTTTCAAAAGGATTTCTCAGACAGTTGCATGGGGAGGGAACATTTTAACTCATTTTTTCTCCTTGCCATGGTTCCTTCTAAAAGACCTATTTTTTTAAGTGTAAAGAAATTCACTCAATTTATTTTAAACTTCACATTCCTACTCCCCTACTATCATCTATACCTTCATTTATTTTTCATTTTGCCCATCAGCTCATTGCTTTGTTTGACTGTTGTCTACAAACAGAATATAAGCATTATAAGAGGATGGATTTGATTTATTTTCTTTGTCATGGTACTACCGAAGTCTAGTAGAATGGTTTGAAGCTTTGCACTAAATGCTTTGTGATGGAGCATGAAAAATCTAAATGTATTCTTTGCATACTGGATTCTGATATGTTTCTGTACAGAAAGAAAAAAAAATGTTAATATGTGATTACATACCTTTGTATCCTTTCTATTAACATAATTTCTCCCTACAAAAACTCACCTGATATTATCAGAATTTCAAACAATTTGGTTATGGATGCTTACAGTATATCTTTCATGAAATACTTCCTTATCCTGGTAGACAACTTAGAGACCAAGAACTACACATGACCATGGGACTCTTTCACAGGAATCTTGTTTATATTAACAAATCTCTTCTGCCTCTGGTCTGAGATTTTGTCCACGTTAGCCACTCTTTAGATATGACTCTTAGTGACAAAAAAATTAGGTGCAGTTTTGTTTATACAGGTGTCGTATGTGTATATGTGTGTGTGTGTGTGTGTGTGTGTGTATGTGTGCATGTATGTAGAGACTTAGTGGAGTGAAGTAAAAATTCACAAAGGGAACATATTTGTTGCTCTCAGGGAACAGAGTTCAGTGGTGACCATAGCAGGCTAGTGCGAGGATGTAGGAGAAGAGAGAGAGAGAAGACACATGGGATTATGAATTCATTAAGGTTCACATATATTGAGCATGAGCCTTGCTGGAAAGTCTCACATAAACAGAGAACATATCTACAGGATTCTGCCTTTGACTACTAGTTTTCATCCTAGTAAGAAGCTCTGAGATGTGTTGAGCACTGGTGCATGAAGATGAGGAGCAAACAAGATATTTCTCAGACAATTGCACCAGGAGGGAACATTTTAAACAAGTTACAGGTGACAAACCACAATCAGATGAGCTTTAGTAAGCTTCTGCCAAATCAAGGTTGTAAACATATGACACAAATGTTCTCCTTTCCACTAATTCTAGAAAACAAATTCTTGGTAGTTATATAATACTGAAATTGATTTACTTGTTATATTCTGGTTAATGACATAGAAGAACAATAAAAGGGTTTAAGCTGCAGAACCCTAGTTGGTATAAATTAAGAGAATGAACCAAAAAGTGAAAAGCAGAAGAAGGAATGTTGGCATATTCTAGCTTTGGGTGGTGAGATTTGCATTGGAATTTGAATGTGGGTGAGAAGAGAATTTCAGAATTCAGGGGAAAACCTTGTGATGACAGAATGATGAATATGATTATTAATATTTTGTTAGTTTGTGCATTGTCTATAGACTCTATTCATTATTTTTCTCATGATTCATATGTAAAATTTGACATAATATGTACTAATTTTTGGTTCCAGATGAAGAGCAAGCCCCCTCAGTGACTAGCCTCCATGGACCAGTGGTTCTATTTGGGTTTATAATGAAGTCTAACCTGTGATGGTGAATTTAAAGCTCTGAGTTTTCCCTCCAACTGAAATCATGACATTGACTTGAGCCAAGAGTTTATTTTTATCAGACTTTTAGATTTTTTTCTGAAAATTACAAAAAAAAAACAAAATGAGGCTGTGATCTTAGTAAACTTCTTGAATTGTAATCATTCAAAAAAGTCAACAGAGAGAGAGAGAGAGAGAGAGAGAGAGAGAGAGAGAGAGAGAGAAACAAATGTATTGGGGTTTATACTGAGGTCAAAATTGTTGTATAGAGTTTGTGTTGCCCACAGCTATATATTCCAGAGAATGAACAGGTCCTATAAACTTGGTGTCCACCAGATAAAAGTCTTTAAAATCTTTATCTTGTATTTACTTCCTGGATTATGTAACCCAAACTCCAAGGAGCTCTGGTCCCTTAGAGATTTAAAGTCCTGTTGAGAAGTTAGGATAAGATTGACTACAGCCATGCTTGGGTTACTTCATACTTCCTGATTCCCCAAGTGAAACTAATCCCTGTGGAATGGGAATTTCCATGGGATTTTCAAATAAACAAGTTATGGAACTATTGACATACTCTAATTGCTAACAGATACTTGAGAAACTGGCAGAAGGAACCATGCCAATGAATGGTAAAAAAGTATTTGGATAGAGTGAGATGTTTAATAGCAAAGGAGAAAGTCTCAAAGGCTGACATATTTTCTTTCTATGCCAGTTAATCTTAATTATCACTTGACCAGGGTAAGAGACTCCTGGGCAGGTGACTGGACGATGGGGACCCTATATCCATCAGTGGATTAAACTCATAATACTGGACTGTACTGTTGAGGGTGGGGCCACGTTGGAGGAGGTGGGTCACTGAGCTGGTGCCCTTGAATGATGTATCTCTTTCTGGTGCTCTTCCCCTGTGTTCTGCTTCCTCACAAGAATGATGTGAACATCTCTGCTCCACCTGGCCCTTACAAAGTGATGTTTCTGCCTCAGAGACAGTGGATCGTAAGCAAAAATCTGTGGAGCTAAATACCCAGTTAACTTTCCTCCTTTAAGTTATGGTGTCATGTATTTCATCTCAATGTCAGGAAAACTGACCATGGCAGTTGCCTTTTCTGCAGTCGGGCCTTGTTATTCGGTTTTATATTTTCTGTTCTGGGTTACCTTATAGAAGCTTCAAAACTGGTCACTTATTGAATGTTAAATGATCTTAAGCAAGGAATGAAAATCTCAAGTTTACATTAAAGTCTAGGCACTGATTTATCATGGATCAGTACAGTGATCTCAGGGAGCACTATAGATGGGAGAAAACTCATAGAGCAGTAACCTTTGGTATGTATTTTTAAAATATTTCTGAAGTTTTTAACAAAACCAAAGGAATAATTTAAATATTAATTTTTGCCTCAATGTATCAATGTTTAAAAGGGGAAGACAATCCCCTTAACTGCCCTCTGAAATTTGTAGTAAGCATATCAAGGTATTATTTGCTAAGCAGTCTTTGAAGCAGATTTAATGAGGGACCCTCAGTCTCCTCCACGACTGCAGTGCTAGCAGTACAGTGAGTAGGTCAGATGGTCAATACTGATTAACACATCCCACAATGCAGATTATATCTTTTAATTTGAAAAGTCTCTAAAAAATAAGTCATAATTCTTTTAGGCACAGGTACAAGCATGTTTTAAAGTTGAATGCAACAAAAAGTTGTAGTAAATGAGGAATATGGGAAATGTTTTAATATGGTAGGAATGGATACGAGTGGATGCTCATGCTTCAAAACAGAAGTGAAAGGAATACAGAGGTTTAGGCAAGTAAAAGGAGAAAAAAGGTTTTGCAACTTGAAGATGGACATTAGTAAACCTTTAACTCAACTGATTGCCTTAATTGATAAGAAAATAATTGAGGCCACCAAGTTGTACATAATAGGTACATTGAACAGAAATTTCCAACTTAAAGCACAGAATGATTAATCTTTATATCTCAAATAATAATTCCCAAAGATTAAATAGCTAGGATCTTGACTGGGTAGCAGTAAGCGTAACAAGAAGGTGACTGACTGGAGATTTGCTTGTCTCTTTCTCCTTAAATTATTCAAACGAAAGGGATTATTCAAACGAGAGATAGATAGGGTAAGAAGATTGGAGATTTGATAGTGTATGTGGCTGGAATTCTGAGCTGAATGATGAAAGGATTGATAAGAATAAAGCTGTGATTGGAAATGGCAATAAAAGATGCTGTCTTAGTTACTTTTCTCACAGTTGAGGCAAAATAGCCAACACTCACAATGAAAGGAGTAAAGGTTTATTTGGTTCACAAACTATTTGGTTCCAGCCCATAATCAGCTGGCTCTGAAAAAGCCCCACCTCTGACTGCATGAGGCTCTATGGTGACATCAACACACAAACAGTAACATTTTGCCCTGGTTCCTGGGGACATGTTCATCTCTAAGAGGTTCATCATTGCTGAAGAGTTCAAGTTCTAATTTTTTTCTTAGACTTAACGCAAACTTTTATTTGCAAGCCCCTGTATAAATGAAAAGAAAAGCACTTCCAACATACAATGGCACAAGATATATGTCATCATCTTAAAAGATACAAAAAGGGGATACAAAAGAATGAGACCAAAACAAGTCCAGAATCCAGCAAGGTAAATATTGAATCCTATTGTTCCATGCCCAACATCCCCAGAAATCTCTGGCAAGATGTGAACTCCAAAGACCTCAGATGGCTCTGCCCTAAGGCACTACTCGTAGTTGTCACTCCCATGGCTTCTCTTCTGAGCTGACTTTGCTCCCTCCTTACAGTTTTCCTCCAACGATTCCTGATCATGGCTTCTCCAGATTTCTGGGGTCTCCACTGAATCTTTGGCTTCACCTTCACAGCTTCACACACTTCCCTTTCTGGAGTACACTGCCTGGCTCCTGGGCCTTCTGAAATCTGGTTGGAAGCCTTCCTGACCACACAGCTACAGAATTCTCCATGCACCTATGGATGATGCCAGGTTCTGCTGCCAGCTGGAGCAGGATCCTGTCTTCCTTCTCTCTTGGCTGTAGGAGTTGAATGCCTGTGAACTAAATTCTGAGCAACAATTCCCTAGGCACCTCCCATTCTGGAACAAGATATTCTGGGGTTCTCTTCTCAAAGAACACTCTTTCACTATTGCAAATATGAGGCTGTAAAGGCTGGATTCCTGTTGATTCTTGTGATGTCCTCAAAACATCTTTTCTTTGTCCTCATCTGAAATACTCAGCTTTTTATTACTAATCTTTCCAGAAACCAATTACACCTCTATTCAGTACTTGAAGGCCGCAAGCTTGCTAGAGCTTCCATTTAGTCCAAACTCTCAATGTTTTGAATCATTCTTCTGTGCTCTTTGCTCTTTATTCTCAAAATAAATTTGGCTAAAAGCCCCCAACAATAGCCATGCCACCACCTCAACATTAGACAGCCTTGAAATTTCTTCTGAAAGATGAATTAATCTATTGCTCTCAATCTTGGTCTCAGACAAAGTCCTTAGAAGGGACAAAATGCAGACAAACTTTCTGCCAAGTTATAACCCAAATCATCTGGAATCTAACAGGCAATACAGTCCTTCCCAGTGGAAGCCTCTAGAATCTGATCTTTACTGGAAGGATTTCTACAGTCTTTTGATATTCTGAGCTCTGACCAGAAACTTACATCAAGTGCAGCCACAGGCATTCTGGGGGTGTTTTTACCACCAGCATCTATGGACCATTCCAAACTCTTCCCACAATCCAATTTCAAAGGCTCCTGAACCACATGGTCAAGTACAGTCCCAGCGATGACCCATTTCTCTGGTATCAAATACTGTCATAGTTACTTTACCCATTGCTGAGGCAAAATACCCAACATCCAATGTTAAGGAAGGAAAGCTTTATTTAGTTCACAATTTGTAAAGGTTTCAATCCATAATTGGTTGATTCCATGTCAAGGTGGTGTGGCAGCCAGACAGAACAAAGGAGAAACATTTCTGAAAGAGCCCAACCTGTGAGTTTATGAAGCTCTGGGGTACATCTAGACACAAACTTTAGCAAGTACACAAAACCATTCATGAGAACTAGCTTTCACTACCAAATCTTTACAGCTTCCAAAACTTCTTTCCTGTACAAATATTGTAACACAATGAAAAGTAGCTAGTGATAGTAGCAATTAAATTTTGCCTATGACTTTAAAATGAAACATAGGAATGCTCGCTATCTTCAGTATCTAGGAAGCAAGCAGCAGCAAATGGGAACACTGACAAAATACGGGGAGGGAAACAAACCTGCAAATCAACAGGCAGTGACATTGTAGCAGTAGCGGACTCTTCTAATATTGCCTGGTTAGCCCAGATTCACTATTTGCACTTTTTAGGTCCTCTCATCTTCCTAGAGTTAGTCTCCTTTCCAACAAGAATTCCTTCAATTTGATTCAAAAAATTTCCTCAAGGAATAGGAGATGCCCAGCCAAAAGAAAGTGGATTTTGTTTTGTTACTTTTTTTAATTATGTGCGTGTAAGCAATATAAATGTAGGAAACATGCCACACAATATTCATGGATCTGATTGCTTTTGGCAGCCAGTGGCTAAATCTTCATAACGTAATATATTTGTGGTTGTCAGTAGGCAGAGGTTGTATTTACTCCAAGCAACATAAGACAGTAAGGGATAGTATTTCTTCTAAGATCAACATGCATAAAAGCAGAAATAGACGTCCAGCCTTTTGTTTCCTGGTTTCATATTTTGGTACTGATTGAATTTTAATTCCTTTTATAGTTTTTCAGAATTTGGTATAATCTTGATTTGTTTAGAAAAGAAAAGTACAGAAATGATTGTCTTAAGTGCTACTGAGTATGACCCTATGTGAAAAGCAAGCACTGTAAGATAGAGTGTTTCCTAAATGGCAGGAGACTATACACAAAGAGACTTATTCAGCACATCTAATGCCTAATTCTTTTAATATGTTATCTTGAACAGTTTAATATTATTTACAGAAAACTATTTCAAATGAAATATAGAAAATAAAGAATGGATTTTTGTAGCATGAAATAATGTGTCAAAAAATCTTTCAGTCATGCAGTATAAGCACCTGCCTGGAAAGCACAAGGACCAGGGCTCAATCCCCTGCACTACATGCTGTGCTGGTCAAACCAGGCCCTGAAACTGGTTATGGTGGCACATGCCTGTAATCACAGCATTGGGGAGACTGAGACAGGAGGATCACTCTGAGTCCAAACTGTGTAGTGAGACCCTGTTTCAAATAAATAAA
>NW_004524695.1:4734564-4735541 GCF_000260255.1 Octodon degus | reverse complement strand
TATTTATTTATTTTTTATTTATTTACTTATTTTTTTTTTGCAGAACCGGGGATTGAACTCAGGCCCTTGCGCTTGCCAAGGAAGTGCTTATTCCACCAAGCCATCACCCCAGCCCCAATGTATATTTTTAATGAATGCAATGTTTAATAAAATGATTAAAGACCTTCAAAAACAGTCCTGTATAACTTAAAGTAAACTTTCTTTGAAACATTGAATTTGCTCTTTTTAAAAAAATGACATCATCTGAGATATGCTTTTAATCAATTATCATGGTCATTGCAGATAATCTAGAGGGAGGCATCATGGGAAAACAATTGTGTGATTATCTAGATGTCGACTTCAATCATGGCAGTGGCTCAGTGAGAGCGTCTTAGTTTTAACTAGTGGTAAAATAACATGGAAGCCATCGTAAATCACAGCAGCTGGGTTAACCTAGATATGAATCAGGTAAATGAGTAAAAGTGAGTCATTTCATTCCTTGCTCTCCTAAAAATAGCAAGATGAGATGAACAAGGAGACAAAAATCTAAGCAACCCTCTGCATTTCATTTGGAATGTTGACTTTAAAACATGGTCCTTATGGTTAAAGTATGAGGATGTTCCTTAAACAACTGAGAAACAGGAGCACCTCAGATTGTTTTGAGCTTATCATGGCATAATCTTTGCAGGAAATTGTGTACTTTCTTTCTCAAAGCACAGGGTCTCACCCCAGAACTCGAGGCTGTGGAGCCAACCCAGAGCTGGCCATGGCCCCCGCAGCACAACCTCTTGTTTTTTCCTTTGTCTGGCTCACCACACAAGTCTTCACTCTTGCAAAAATACCCATGGTCATGCTTTCCTGGGCCAGGAAGTTAAACATGTGAACCAAACTAGACACTCATTAAAAAAAAAAAAAAGAGCAAAACTTAGGGCCTGGGAGATGGCTCTGTAGAATAAGCACAAGGGCCTGAATTCAATCCCCGTTTCTGCAAAATAAAA
>NW_004524695.1:4704410-4734464 GCF_000260255.1 Octodon degus | reverse complement strand
GATACCAGGAATCAAACCCAGAACCCTGCACTTGATTATGCCAATTGAGTTATATCCCCAGCCCTCATCTTGAACTTTGTCAAAATATTAAAAAAAAACCCAAAGCTCTCATACAACGACATTTTTCACACATAATTTTTATGTTAAGGAGTAGTATAAGAATTCACAGTATGGTTCTGTTTGGGGCTGGGGAGATGCCTCAGTGGAATAGGCACTTCCCTAGCAAGTGCAAGGGTTTGAGTTTAATCCCCAGTTCTGCAAAAAAAAAAAAAAAAAAAAAAGAATTCACAGTATGTGAGTTTGGCAAGTAGATATGTTTCTATCTTTTATGAATATGTTACTCATAACTTGCATTATTATTAATTGTTCAGAATCTCCATTTTGAGTTTTGCTTACCTTGTTCTTCCTAGACCTGTAGTGTTTCGGCCATCAGAAGGAGATGGCATATTTCTGTGAATATTAAATCTATCTAGAATAATCACCTTAAAAACTAGAGATCAAAAATACAAGTCCCTCTCAACCTAACTTTGCCTTACTTACTTTACAAAGTAGTCATTTAATGAGACAATAGTGATGATAGATACACATAAGGCACATATTTCTATACTGTCATTTCCTTATAGGCCTATTGACTTGATTTGTTCTTTCCCAAAGGTATCAATAAGCTCCAATTTAACGTAAGTCATTCTAAAGGCCAATTTCTATCAAAAGCTGAGTCAGTGTGGAATGCCTAGTTCCCTCCGAAACTTTTTAGGAAATTAGAAAATCTGGCTTATATCTGTTTATTTATTCCTTTATTTATTCTGTAAATAATAGTAAATCAGACCAAAGTCCCCTACAAACAACTTCCTTCTAAGTGTCATAGAGATTCACTATAGACAGTGCAGGGGGAAGTAACAGATATGGAACTATATTACACATGTCACTCCAACCCCAAAGTAAAGATACATAGTTTCTTGAATCTATGCTAAAGGGGATTAAATTAATTTAGTAAATTAAAAATTTATATCATGGATGTCAAAAGAGAATAGAAAAAAACTCTATTTTTTGTTTGGACAATGTACAAAATTATATAGAGTAGGTGAAATTTTTATGTCATTCAATTTTGTTGGAATATGGGAAGCCAATTAAATAAAATTAAATTTCAAGCCTGATTGACTTTCTAAATATTCATGTTAAGTACTGATTTTGGTTTTTATTATATTATGCAGAAAATATCGAGGAAGGTCTGCTGCAACCAGGAAAGAAATGAAATCTATACTGTCAATAGCCTGGCTGGAGCTTATGATAAAGTATTATGACATTTCTATATTATGCAACACCATAAAATGCTAAACACACACAGAACACAGGACTATAAGTTTTAAAACGCACCTAGTGGAAGCCGGCGTGTTTTGGCATTTATAGCTGGCTAGCACCGGGAGATAATGAGGAGTTTGATACCTTGGAACTCATAACTATGAAATATATAACAATAGCTCCCCATCAAGATGGATCATATATCACAGCATATTGGGGGATAATTCAAGTCTGCACTGCAATCTGCTTTTCATTTCAAGTGCAGGGCCTAAGTAAGCTATCATTTACCCAGGTAGTGTTCATAGGGGAAATAATGACAAATTTAAAGCAACTTTGACAAAAAAATAATCCACATAGAAAAATCATAAAGGATTTTATATCTTCTTGGATCTCCACTTTTCCCTCTAATATCCTTAGCCTCCTCTATAAGTGGAAAATCTTGTGTTAGTATGGTTTTATGATGAACTATAAGCAATTTAAAAATAGATAAATGGACACATATCAATACCAGGCAATATTTCCCAACCCGGTGATGGAGACAAAGTAAGGTAAGTGCTTCATATGATAGTTTACTTTAGCATCTCAAGTTCCCGGAAATCCTAAAATCACACATTATCTGCTCCATCACTTTCCCGTGAAGAGGCACAGCAGCACTTCTCTTATACACCAGTTGTTTCCTTATTGAGATCTTTCTCGTATCATCAATAATTGGAATTAAGGTAGCACAGAACCAACGCTTCTGGAGTTTAGAAAGAGCTAAATGACTCATTTTCTGCTGTAACTTTTCATTTTAATATTCATCAAGTATTGGGTAGCACACAGGAGACAGATGAAATTGCTGGTGAAAATCAGAACAGGCCTTTGTGAGCTGACAGAATAGTGGGAACTCTTGGGCCACTGGCATTTCCCATTGTCTGCCATGTGTGCTGTCTGATTCAAGCCACTGGAGGAAAATCTGCCAAGGTAAAGTGAGGTGGGAAGGGAGTGTGGAAATATATATATATATATATATATATATTCATGAAATAAGACTTAAAAGTATCAGTCATAAACATTATGTCAGCTTTATGTAATCCATGGTTGGACGTCATCAGCAGACTCTGTCCCCACCACTGACAACTTACATGGTTTGATTTCTCCAATATGGGGGCCTAGGATTCTTATAAAAAATGGAGCTCACATTAAATCACACGTGGTATATTATGAACATTTCAATGAATATAGTTACTTAAATATTTGCATAACCAAAGGGTAAAAGTGTCTTGTTTTTATAGTATTATTTTTGAGAAAAACAACTGTTATCCTTCAATGAAAGTAAATAAGAATGAATAGATAAAACATGAAGCAGAGATTTGATATTTCCCTTGGTATGAATATTTTTATATTTAACCATTCAAAACAGTTTGACTATTTGTTGATTTGATTTCTACACAAAATAAACTTGACTACTGTAGAGAGAGTAATTTTTGTACCAGTTGGTAAATTCACCATGTTGTATTGTCAGCATGGCAAACTAGTTCTAAAACATCTTCATCACACCCAAAGGGAACCTCACATTCACTAAGTAGTCAAAGCCATCTTGAAATTTTTTCAATTCCATGGAAAAAAAAATCTACTTTCTGTCTTTATAGATTTGCCTATTTTGATTATTTTGCACAAATGGAACCACGTAATATTGGTGTCATGTGTTAGTCTGGTTGCTTTCATTGGAAATGTTTCCAAGGTTTATCTATATTGTAATAAGTATCAGTGTGTCATATCTTCTATGGCCAAATAGCATTCTGTGGAATGAATGTACCTCATCTGTTTATGCATTCATCCATTGGCAAATAAGAGGATTCTTATCTATCCCGTATCTCTCTTGGTTTCACCAACTTGGGAGACTAATAGGGCACAGTGACAGAAGGTTCTCCAGTTTCATCTAGTCTTTGACTTCACCTGCATATGCTAAAATTCTGTGAAAATTTCTCTCCACTTGCATCTGAGAGGATTCAGGAATGTCTTCAATTGCCCCAAGAGCTCCCTTCTCAAATTCATTACGGAGGATGGGCACAGCACACAATATCACATGAAGGAGTTGCCTCAGATCTACTGAAGATATCATGTGCTAGTCATTATGAACCATCAAAGCAGCTCCTAATACTCACCCAGTGACCTCTCTGCCTATGAATCTGGTCAACCTCAGTGGCAGATTTTCTCTTACTAATGAACTTTTGGATGGAAAGTCATAGGGGAAGTTTAGCATAACATGAAATCCAAAGACACCACAGGTAGATTTGTAATCTAGCTTTTAGGTTTCTTATTTTAGCAAGAAATGAATGGTGAAAAAAATAAACATTTGCAAAATGCCAATATAGTAAAACAAAGAGAAATAGATTTATATGTACCATAAATGAATACTTTGGCAATAACTATAAAATTTGTGCCTGAAAATGATTATATTATATTATATACGATTCCAGAAGTTTAGCCTTAATGACTTAATGTATGTGTGACCAGACTTCTGATGGGAAACATTGTGGCAGAGCTCATGTCTTTCAAATGGAATAGGAAAACATTTATTATTGTTTTCAAGCATTTTAAAAATGGAGCAGAAAAAAAAATGTAACCTGCTTATTCCGTTACTCCATTTTTTCTACTTTGTATCCAGCTTAAAGCTTATATCTTCATCTCAATTTTCCTAAAATTCAAAGGAAAAATAAGTTTGGATTAATACTGAGAGGTAGGGCTGTTTTATATATCCAAACATTAGATTAAAATATTGCTGTTTTACCGCACCATCCTTCTAATTCACGTCAGGTATTTAAGTCTCATCCTCCTGACGTTTACTTAGATATTATTTTCCAAGCTATTGGAAATAACTGTACATATGCTGATAAGGGTATAATATTCTTGTTTTTATTCAGAACTGGGGATTGAACTCAGTCCCTTGCGCTTGCCAGGCAAGTACTTATTCTACTGAGCCATCTTTCCAGCTCCTAAATATTCTTATTTAATTTATGTTCTGAGCATTTCCCCCCTTAAAACCAAAAACTTTTAAATTTTTAAAATTATGTTTGTCAATTATGTGATCATTTTCAAATATTTTGAGTTTCTTAACGTGTTCAAAATAATCACTTCTCTCTTATGCCTTTATAAATTTTGAAGACAAAAAGTTGTATGATATAAAAATAATATGAAAACTAAATATGTCCCTCCATTACCTAGACTGCACTTATGGGGAAGACCAACAAAACAGACTTAAATTTCAATAGAATGTCTTAATTCAGTTTTATCTGTTGACTTACAAATAGACTGAGATACTCCACAAGGAGATGATGAAAACTTATGGAAATAAACAAAAAGTAAAATGAAGGAAATAAAAGAAGATAAAGTGAAGGAAATGTAACATCATTGTAGCTTTACTAATGGGCAATAAAGCTCACGACAGAGAAGTATAAACATGTATAATGCACATACTGTACATAAAATATAAGTCATATAAGCTCACAACTTTCTCAGATAAAACAATAAAGGAAATTTGTTATCAATTACAAAAATCAACATTCCCGGGACACACAAATGACACAAAAAGCAGAAAATTATCATTCAAGGAAAAAAATCCCCAAAATTAAAAGTCTAAGATCCTCTTCTGCCTTCTGAAAAGAAGTCAGAATTATGTTGGATGCATAATAGGCACACACTTCAGTTGGCCTAAGAGCTCATTCCATTTCCCACTTGCTACCATGCATCTCTGTACACACAGCGACAGAAAAATACTCTGTAACTTAGTGAAAGGAAATTGAAATACTAACAATCCTGTGGGCTTTTATACTGCAGTCTGATGCAAAGACATAAATATATATAATCAAAAATAAATTTAAAGTCTGCTTGTCAAGCTTATATCCACACACAATTCCTCAGTGTGATATTTTTGATAAAATTTAAAGAGCTAAAATATAAAGCATTGTTATCTTCCTGGCCAAAGCTGCAGACCAGCTCTGGCACTGCTGACACAGGGCTGAGTCATATCACTCAACACTCAAATGCAAGGGAAATAGCTCTTCGCCTACTGTGCTTCCAGAGACACTATAGGATCTAATCATGAGAAATGGTTCTGAATAGAACTATTGCATCAGCCCAAAGGAACAGCTGAGACAGATCTTTCTGTCAGAGGACCACCAGCCTAAAACCTTAGCTCTAATGCGCCTGCTTGGGGATGCTAGCCTGTAATGTTCACTGCATGATTTGTGGTTCCATGGAAAGAGGTGCTTTGCGTACATTGGAGGGCAGATCTCCAACCACATTGGCTGTGGAAGTGATTGGAAATGCATACAGTGGGCAACAAGTACATTTTTAAAATTTGTTTGGCTTTTTATAAATTTAAAAATGACAGCCTACTATTGTTTATCAAATACATCTGTTATTTGATGAGATTCTTTTTAGGAGAATCAGAAAAATGTTGAATTGGTTTAAACATTATATTCTTAGGAAAGAAAAAGCTTGACCCCACCCCACAATCTTCTATACCCGTGACATGCTGAGAAGGACAGTGGCCCTGAAAAGCTGTCCCAGTATATCTTCTCCTGGGAAAGGAACTTCTCGTTTGCTTCTTAGCTCCTTTCCATGACCACTGGGTGGTTTTCTCCCCTACCTTTATTTCTTCCTGTAACCTCTTCTCCTCACAGTACAAAAAGAGTTTAAACAAAAATGATTCTGTTTGGTTTTGCTGAGTTAACACGACACTCTGTCTTATTTCTAATTGAATGCAGATGTCCTCTCAGCAGAGAAAAGCTTTGGGCTTGTGTGCATAATTTTTACGCTGCCCTGATGGAGGGAGCTGAAGCCAAAATTAGCTTTTTCAACCATAAGTCTGGCCTTCTGCCACATAATTCTGTCTTTCTCCTTTCCTCTTTCACTTCTTTTCCTCTCTCTATCTCACTCTCTTCTCTCTCCAAGACAGTATAGGCAGAACATCTTTCAGCTCTATACCAAGAGGGCTACTGTTTTTCCTGTCTTCAACGTTTGAAGTAGCACTTTAAACATTTCGCAGACACATTGCTGTCTTTATTGCACAACAGCAAAGTTTTGAGGTCAGCATCAGGCTCTGTTTTGACTGTCTGGAGACTGAGCCAGTGACAAGGATGAACTTGAGAACAACTGGTGAAGAAAGGGACATTCTGTGTGCCTTTGATTTCCTGCCTCAGCAGTTTTCCGTGAAAGATTTAACATCCTTATTGGTCTTTCCAGGCCAAACACTGTGTGTTTATGTATCTAAAACAGCGAACTGATTATGTTGTCTCTTTTAGAAACTCACTTTGATTGGTAAGAGCTTCATAATCAGGCAGTTTCTGTACAACATCTATACTCCAGAGTCTCGACCACACGTTCAAAGAAAAAGCATATGGCTGATGGAACTCATGCTTTAAAGATCAGTATGTTTTGTTTTCTCCTTTTCCTATTGGTGAAGGAGTTCATAGAAATAGCGTAAATGTATATAATGTGTGATTAACTCTCCTGTACAAATAAATAATCCTTTAAGTTGCACATTCACTGATGGAGAATGTAATAGGAAGAGTGGTCTAATAATTTTAATGAAAATAAAAGAAACAATCCCTGCTTTATGTTAAGGATTAGATTTAGACAGATGTTTAAATAAGGAAAGAATTCTTAACCTTACCGGCATATTCAATCCCTGTACTATCTCTTTGAGATGAGAATAATTCTCACCCAAAGTTTTTCTGTTGCCTTGACAGCCACTATATTTTTTATTTCCATATATTTGCATTTTTTAAAAAAATATACCCAACCATGGCGTTGAACTAAATTTCAGTGATATAGCAAATTCTATCCTGATATGGGCCTTTCTTTAATGAAATTATTTTCATGGAGCTGATCATACAATTACAATGATCCTACTATAGATAGATGAAGCATCCTTTGTACATTATTGAAAACAAGGTTTTTGAGCAAAACTCAATATTTTATGGAGAGAAAAAGTGAATAAGCCCTTATATCCATTCTTCTTGATATTTGCCATCAGCGTTTTAATGTTGGCTGTGTTACACAACCAAAGCACCACACAACTTTGTGAAGTTACAACAAGATCTGACTTTCAGAGAACTACAGTTATTTCTTTCCTAGTTCAAATAATTAAATGAAAATAGAACTCTGCTTGGTAGAAATATGTTGGAGTGTGGGGTGGTAAGAAAGGTCCTCCTTCAAAAAGTCACTTAGATGTTAGTCTAATATTTTCTCTCTTAAATTAATGTTTAACAAGACAATAAAGGGAAAAGTGCTTTCTGAAAGTTCTGTACACTATGTGATCTTACTTAGTGTGAATATCCTGTTAGGCCAAGCTAGGAAAAGTCATGATACTACATGTTACAGATCCCCCCAACTCAAATTGTGGGAAATATTAGTAAGAAAATACTTGTTATCTCATAAACTGTTATCCACAGAGAAATCTCTGAGGTGGCTGTTATAATAATATAGCGTCCATTATAGTTAGGAAGTCTTAATCAATTCAACTCAATTGTAGAGTCATGAGATGATCCGGTACTTTGATAAATAGCATGTTGTCAATAGTAAAACTTATAATGGGAAAATGTAAAAATTGTTGGAGATATGAGAAGCATAAAAATAATTGGACTAGTCTTTCTAAACCTACGTTTCTTGAAAGATTTAAAGTAAAGTTTTATATTCCTAATATCATACCTTTCTATCCTGATATGTTACCCAACAGGGACAAAAGGAGTTGAACTATGAGTATTATTAAAATATTTAAATATTTGTAATATTAAAAAGAAAAAAAGAATATCTGGCAAAGGAGTAGCAAACCAAATGAGCACTTGCTCCTTTCAAAACCTGAAGGAAAAGATATTTTTTTGGAACTATTTTTCTGTTTGAATAATAATAGGAAAATAGCTGCATCATCTATAATCAATGGCAGCATTTAAGCCAATTTCCACTAAAAAAAAATTGACTTGCTATCATCAGTGTAGTAAATAGTTGTGTTTTCCTTTTATGTGGTATCAAAGACCACACAGAAAGATGGACTGGGATGTCCTGGATTGGGATATCATAATGCAAAAGCCTTTCTACTACATCTTAGAAGTTCAGTATTAAATAACTTTGAAACTGCTTATTTCTGGTTTGTTTGCTTGTAACTCTCGAGTTTTAGTTTCTGTTTGGAACACACTGTAAGTAGAAAGCTCTAGAGAATACAGCTAATAGCTGTAACTGAGCAAGTTCTGCGTTTGAAGAGAATCCATGGCATGATATTTTCAGGTTATCTTGTAATTGATTGTTTTTTAATGGATGGGTCTTTCTGTTTAACGAAGGATTTCTGACCTTTAAGGCTGTTAGTATTGCTGGGTGATATTTACTTTGTTGATCCCCTGCTTTCATTGTTTCTTTGCAGTCTTTGTGTGGAGTTTCTGTGTTTGAGCTAGTGATTTCAAACATTTTCAAACTAAATACTTAATCTCCTTGGTGTGTGTACTTTCAGGTCTGTGTGCCTAAGGAGACATACTTCTAATGCATTAGAGAGATGTTGAAATCTTGGTTTCAGAGAAACTTCAGTGCTTCCTGCTGTTGAGGGAGAAGAGAGACTCTATGGGGCATACTAACTTAGATTCCTTTTTCTACTTCTGGCCTATTGTGTCTAATTACTCAGATTTTGACTTTTAGACACTGAGATAAGATGAAGGTCCCTATGGCTTATCTCCTCAAAGCCTCATGCTGTCATAGGCAGAATTTTTCATAGGTAACTAGATATAAAGTATGTAATGCTAGGTTTAAGGGTGAACAGTGTTAAACTAGTTCACTGATTCGAATTAGCATATTTCTAGGTGTGCCAGCCTGGGTGTATGGGAAATCTCTCAGAGGGCTTGCACCTTTCATGGGATAAAAGGGAAAGGCAAACTGGCTGCTGCTCTTTTCCACTCGCGTGCTAAAGGCTGTTCCTCCTCAGCCAGCTCCTCTCATGAAAGCTTGTGTTGGATTCAGATGACTATGACTGAACCCTCCTCCAACTGTTAGCTGAAATAAAACTCTTCCTTCCACTTATATGTGTGTCTAATATTTTGCTTCAGCAACAAGAAAAGTAGCTGTGACAAATAGAAAAAAATTGAATATCTATACACTATGACTTATGTCCTACTTTCTAGGATTAGAAAAAAAGGATTCAGTTAAAATAATGCCACTTATTCTTCAGGGATAATACCAAGGCTTCAGTAACCCACCAGTTGAACTCAATTCTTCTATGTTAGGATGAAATAAGGGAGGTGGGGGGGTGAGACTGTCATTGTACCAGGGAGTAACATTTGAAAATGCTCAGTGACATCTTAAAACAGATATTCAAACAACCAAAGGCTATCATGAAGGAGGAAAAATTAACTGGTTCCTTTTTTATCTTCATGGCTTGTTTGGCCATTGTAGGCTTAGAGAGGCACATGAAATTCTGAGCCTCTGATCATGTCTCCCGGGGTTCCCAGGCTCCTCCTTCTCTCAGCGAGTCTTGCTGGGTCCATGGACAATGCCTGGAATGAGAAGGTGGGAGTGAGAGATGGACGGTGCCTCGGATGCCTTCACCCAGGAGAAGATGTCACTGCATCTTTGAAAATACCTCCTGTGTTAAACAGACGGTCCTATGTAGGATGGAAACCTCTCAGGATTTGTCCAAGAGGAAAATCAGTGTGCAAAGTGAGGTGTTTAAGCAGTTCTAGCAAGGAAGAAAGTGCAACAAATACCATTCGCTTACCAGCTTTTAAAAATTGATAACAAGTGCTTTAGCTCCAAAGTATATTTAAGAAAGAAAAATCCAAACCATCCTGCAGAAGTTGGGGGAGGAGAGGAGTACACGAGATAAGACTTGCCTCTCAGGCAACAAAAAGCAGTGAGTTCTAATTTAACCTGGGAAAAATGGCTTGTGAATCACTTGTACTCTGAAATGATGCTACATTGCACTCATACATATATATATTAGAAATGGATCTCTAACTTAATATAGACCTACTTCCTTAATATTCTTATCTTTGTCCAGAGTATTGATTTTTGCTAGAAAATAAAAGAGGAGAGCATTAAATTCCATATTAAAGAAAAACTTGACATGCATATGAACCCAGGTAATGAATTAATGATGGAAAAGAAAACACGAAGCCTGATATATCTGAACATCTGGATCTCTCTGGCTGAGACTTAGATATACAGTGAGTCAAGTCTACAACTCATAATGATATTTTTATGGGGTAACATACCTAGAATTTAAAAGTGCAATAGGACTGATTATGCTTAAAAGTAAATTCAATACCTGTAAGCAGACAGCAAGATAGGAGTCCAGTGGATCTCCCCTGACTTCCACAGTGAAGCTGTCCTTCAGAGTCAGGAGCAATTCATACTGCCCACGAAAGGATTGTGAGCCTGATTCTGTAGACAGTTGCATCCTCCGCCGTAGCACACCTGAGGTCACTCATGGGGTCTATGATGTGCAGCCATGTGGTTTCTTCTGTAAGAGCAAGGCTCAGATTCTCAGCTTTATCCTGAGTGTTTACGCTGCCACATGGTGTGGTTTTGCTCCTCTAAGCAACTCCAGCAGCGCAGTTTCTTAAACATCTCAACACATACATAGCTTACAAAATATCTTGGTTTTTTCTCATTAAACACCCAAGCACCCAGGCATAACAATGAGAGCTGAATACTATGCTAGCCTGAGAATCAATGGCATTGTTACATACCATCTTGTCTGCATTTGCAGTGCCACTAGGGGTCCTTTCCTTTCCTCCTTCATTACATCAACATGTTGAAAGAGCCAAGTCTGTTTCAAGGCTCCTGCTACACTTCTGGAACATTTTTTTGTTCTCCAGCTTTTTCCACTGATAAAGCCAGCCAGAGACACCTCACACTGCCACCCAAGCTCTAGTGTCTTGCACAGAATCCACACTGCTTTCTTTTTGTGTATCTGCACAGCTACTGTCTGGATCCTGTTCTACTCAGCTCCCAAAGTTCTTTCTCCTGAGCCTTTTACTTTCTATAGGAAATTGCAGCCAAATCTTCTATAACAAAGAACCCAGAGAAACACAGGAGACCTCTCACAACTGATGAGTTTTTGTTCTAGCAACCTTCTCTTTGAAGCCACATTTTTTTAATCTAAAAAGAGAAATACAAGTACAGTAAAAAAAAAAAAACATTAGAAATCGCCTTTCAATAGACCAGCAGAAATCAGCAGTGTAATTATCGAAGCTATCCTATGTATATACATATATACTTTTTATTCTTTCTTTCCTTCTTTTCTCCTTTCTCTCATCCCAGTTGGTCCTTCCTTTGAAACAGTTTCTTCCCCTCTCACAGTATCCATTGAACTTTTCAGATCTTATTTAAAAGTTTAGGTGCTTATACTAGGAAGACAATATATTGTTTACACATGTGGGTTTGATTTATTTCACTTATGAGTATGCTCCCTATTTGCAACCATTTGCCTATAAAAGTCTCCAGCTTATGCTTTTATAGCTGAGCAATATTCTGTTTTGTAACAGTATCACAACATGTTTATCGGTTTTTTCAGTTGATGGACATTTGAATGGTTTCCAAGATTTAGCTATGACACTGAGATTCCATCTCACCCCAGAAAGAACAACTATCAAACACACTACTATTATGGATTAGTGGACTATATCAGAGTATTTTGCTGAATTCACACACCTACAATATTTAAATGACAATGGAATACCCTTCTCTGACAAAATTAACCAAAAAAGGGGGATACAAAGGAACAACCATTTTGTATCTATATTTTCAAAATAGTTAGAATAGATACACAGCTGCATTCTCTTAATTCAATGAATAGAGAGATTTCTTCTAATAGTGTTTGTGAACAGGATATAATTTCTTCATCTTGTACAATGAATAACCACTAAGACAACAATATGCAATGTATTAATTATTGAAAATGTGCTAGTAATCAGTTTTGAAACTCTCTCATCTCTATTTGTTTCTCAATAAATTTTTTTTTAAAGAAGTAACAAAGAAAAAAAAATAACCAATAACAAATGCTAGAAGGGCTAAGGGGGAAAGTCACTCTTCTCCACTATTGGTGGAGTATAAACTGGTATAATCACTGTGAAAATTAGTGTGGAGATCCCTCAAAAACTAGGATTAAAAATCCCATTCAACAGACATATTCCCCTTTGTGGGTATTTTTCCAGAAGAATTGAAAACTTCATACCACAGTGATTTATGTACACCCATGTTTATAGCAGTGCAATTTGTCATAGCTAAATCTTGCAAACTCCCCTACCCAGTGCTTGGCCTCCAACCTGCACCTTGCCCTTCTGTTATGAGCTTTACTTCTCCACCTTGGTGCCCTTGTACTAAGATGGTAATGACTTTCCAGATGCTAATACCAAAGAATATGTGAAATTCTTCGGTCTTTTTAACCTTATCTGCTTAATTTCAACTCTTCTTTTTGGGGATCTTCTCTTCATTGACATCAATTACACTACTTCACCATATTTTCTCAAAGCTATTTAAGTCTAAGTGTTGAAAGTCGATGTTCCTCAGGATCCTGGAACCAGCCCTTGTTTTTTCTCCCCTTTCATCCTTTCTTCTTTGGTGAAATGGTGGATCTCAGGTTGCAGATATTATTTTTATTATTCCCGTATTTGTATTTCTTACCTATACCTTTCTTTTGTGCAGTGGATAAATAGGTTCAACTGTGAATGTATTTTTGCAGGTGTTTACATATAAGCCTCTAACTAAATAAAAGTCTGAGGTTAGAATCTTCATTTTATTTTTAAAGAATACAAATAGTGGGGCCGAGGAGATGGCTCAGTCGAATAAGCACTTCCCTGGCAAGTGCAAGGGCCTGAGTTCGATCCCTGTTTCCACCAAAAAACAAACAAACAAACAAACAAAAAGAATAGAATACAAATAGTAATAGAAACAAAAGCATTAGAAACAATACAATATTTCACTAAATAAAGTAATAGGAATTCAACAGTGGTTTCTGTATTATGTGATGCTATCTTCAAATTAGTTGCTCAGATTACCCTATAAAAGTGTCAGTTTCACTTAAAGAAAAAAAAAAAAAAACCAAAACCAAAACCTCATATTCATCCTCCCAGTTGATTAAATCAGGTAACTCAGATGTATCCTTCTCTGCTTCCTGAACCCTAACTTTTACCCCATTGTTGACAGAAATTCTCTGTTTTTTTTCTCCCTAATCTATCTCAAATTTTCTGCCTCTCTGCAAGCCCACTTGCATTGTTTTAGGTCAGCCTGCTGTCTTTCTCTCATATGACGGGTGATCGATACAGCAAAGCAAAGGATTTCTCTACCATTATCCACATCTTCCTTTGTGCTTTTCCTATAGTGTGAACAATGAGGTGAAAACATACCCCATGTTCAGATTGACAGTGGTTCCCTGGGCTGCAAAGGGAAGGGGGAAGGGCAGGGACAGAGAGGATGAGCAACACATCCGGAGACTCAGTTTATTTTATTTTATTTTTTTTATTTTAGGGAAGGGTCTATAGGGTGTTCAGGGTCTCACTACCAGATAGGACTACTAGATCGGCAGCAAGAAATTATTTAAAATATACAGAGTCCAAAGATGGTGGAGAATTTATTTACCTATTTTTGTATTTGCTGATGAAATTGCAAGGTAAAATATGATCTAATCAACACCAATGATGTGATGATCTGCCTGTTTACAATCTCCCAAGAGCTGGGATTACAGGCACATGCCACCACGCCCAGTCTCAATCACCATCTCAGCATGCCCCAGGGGTAGGGCCAGCATGGCAGATGCAGGGCTTGAACTCCTGGCCCCTGTGTCTGCTTGCAGGTGCTTTAATCCACTGAGCTATTTGGCCGGCCCTCAGAGCATCACTTAAATAAGAGAAATAGCTTCTAAAGTTCTATGATACAGTAGGAAAACAGTGCTCCACAGCAGCTAATTATATATTTATTTCAAAAGACCTAGTAGAGAAGTCTTTATATAGTCTTAATAGAAAGAAATGATAAATATTTGAGGTGATTGACACTCCAATTATTCTGATCTGAGCATTACCCATATTGTGAAAAATAGTACCATGTTCAATAAATATGAACAATTTTCATATTTTGAACAAAAAGAAAAAAGGTCTTAACAAGATGCTGTAAGGCTTCCTCACGTCTTCCTTCTTTCCTCTGCAGTATGAAACACAAACTTACCTTTCTGGAGAGTTTCTTTTCCCTCACTAGGTATATCCACACGGGGCCTTTCTGTCCCTGGCATTCTCCGCATTTGAGATCTACTGTTCACACCTCATAGCTCTGGTGGGTACCACCGTCCCCGGGTAGCTCGCTCTGACTTCCTGTTTCTTAGTCCCACTGGAGTGATCGTTCGTGTCTTAAATTCTCGCAGCTCCAAGTGCCCAGCACTGCCGCATCCTTTGCACGCAGCGCGTTTCCCTTCCCTTCTCTGTATACCTCCTGATGAGAAGCAGAGACCATTTGTCTAACCCTCATAATACGTGGCTCAGAGGGAGAGCTTATTATATAATTTCTAGGTGAATAGAAAACAAGATATCTAAACTAAGTTATAATTGTGATGATATATTTTTGTGTATAGGCTTTTATATGTTTTTAATTCACTTATTCAATTATACACACCAAATACCAAAGTGAATATCGTTTCTTCTTTTTCCTTCTCATTTTGCTCTTTATCCTAACTTACATATTAATTAAAGACTTATTATTTTTTTCTCTGGCCCATTTTATAACTTTGCTTTATTTGTTATTCCATTTCTCCAACAACTACTTAACTAGGATCGCTGTCATTAGTTCCATTTGCTGCATATGAGAAAATTGATTAACAAGAAGAATAGGAATTGGAACACAGTTCACAGAGGCCCCGATCCTTTTTTAACTGCTTGAAATTCTGGTAAATATCACGCTTTACACTGTTGTGATTTTGTATTCATCTTCATGTGCTTTTCATTCATTCTTCCTTTGTATTTTTCTTAGAACTATATGCTGACAGTTTCAAACCTCAGTGCAGTGCCTCTCCCACCCTGAAGACGCTTTGCCCATGTCACCCTATTCTTGTCCCTAGGAGTCTGTCAGGTATATCCAGGATGTAGAATTGTTTCATTATACAGTGTAAAAAGGAAATGTAGAAAATGCAGCAGTGAATGAGCTCAGAAATGGCAAAAACCATTAATATCAGAAAAAAAGGTTATATATTCTCTTCTGAATCTAAAGGCAGCATGAAGGTATTTAAAATACACAGAGTATAAATCTCAAAGTTTCCGTAAAAGAGATCCAAGGGTGGTGGAGAATTTATTTACCTATTTTTTGTATTTGCTGACAAAATGGCAAGGTCAAACATAACCTAATCAACACCAATGATGTGATGAGCTCCTGATCTGGCTGTATCTCCAGCATCCTCTGATTCCCAAACCTCCAATTAGTTCTGTATCTTTGAAAATAAAGTTTCGTGCTCATGTTCTGACACACTCCTCCGCTTGCTAAGTGCTTTCTAAAGTATTATGACTTGTGTCAGGGTAACAGTAACAGAAGGGATAAATCTGTTCATTTGTTTAGACCTGCCAGATGAAAACAAAATGAAGAGCGGCCAACATTGTTCAGCTAACACTGTTCTGAAATAGCCTCCTCCCACACAAAGCAGGATTTCACGTTTGCAGAAAATATTTATCCAGAACTATGAGCGTGATAGTACTCTGCTTCAAACTGTTAAATCCCCACAGGCATGCAGGTCAGGAAGGCTGAGTCAGGGTCATGAGAATGCAGGTAGGAAGAAGGCATAAGGTGGGTAGGAAGGGTGAGATGTGTTCAAGTCTTGCCTCCCTCAGTCAGGTGGTGGTGGTATCAGAGAGATGGCAGAGTCATCTAGTCATTCAAGCCTCTGGCCACGCGTGTCACCCCTGGCCTATGGCCACTGGCACTGGCTAGAATCGCTCGGTCAGTGTGCACTCAGGGTAGCATGGTTTGGAAAGTATCACTAAAAGAAGGTAACGGAAATGAGAGAACTCAGAGATATATTCTTCATGCTGGTCTGAATGCCAAGTAGGAACAAGACAGTTCATTGTCTGACTTGTGACTGTGCCCTGTACTCTAGAATGATATGCGAAGTGAAATCGCAACTTTCTTCTCAGCTATTATCACATGGTGTTTATTCAGGTAAAATTAAGCATTTGGGTTTTTTCCCCTTTGTTTGATAATGGATGGATACATTGTGAAAAGAATGCAGCAGTAAAACCCAATTTCCCCCCAGACAGTAATGTTTTCAAATAACTTGTTTATTCATTTTATATGAATTTGTAACTGACAACTGCAATGTATTATCACTGAGCTAGGCAATGGAGATGAAAGTAAACATATAACTCCTCCGCTTTCAAGAGGTTTACACTGTCTTAGGGAGATAAAAAATAAGTAACAATAGGAGTTGCTAAGTGTTTTAATAGTAATATGAATAATATCAAAAGTATAACAGGGTATTGCTAATATATTCTTGGGGTCCTGTGGATGGACACAGATAGAAGAAATCTTTGCTTTGATTACTAACGTTCACTGGAAAATTAATTTTGCTTGTACACAGGTATATGCAAGCCACATGACACAGGAGTCTATTTTGCAACGTCCAGGTGACTAGTTTTTTTTTTTTTTATGTATTTACAGGTTCTACAATGTCTCAACACAAAGATCAAACTTGTGATCCTTCCTGTTTTTTTAGCCTTCCGAGCGCTGGGATTATAGGTGCTAGCCACGACGCCCAGTCTCATTGGCTATCTCAGCACGTACTAGGTGCGAGGCTGGCACAACATGCCTAAGCAGGCATGACTAGAGTGTTTTGAAGGGTGAAGAATGAAGGAAACTTCCCATTGAGTTAATGGGAAAACATGGGGGAAATGACCTTGATGTCCATCTCTGAACTTATCTTTATTACATTTTAATTCAATGTTTGTACGTATCCACCCATCATTGAATTGAAACAAACAGTTCAAGAACTGAAAAATAAATGTACCCATTAAGCATTACTTAAGTGTAGGCTACAGCAACTGTGAATTGGAAGAGTAATTCCGATGACATAGGTAAAACTGTATTCAGTAGAGACAGAGTGACAGGTGAGTGAGTTTGTAGGATGGCAGATACAGACCGAGAATGCTCCCTCATCGCCTTGGAGGACTTCACACCATAGCCCTGCTGAGCATTTGCTGGCACAATGACAGCGAAGATCTGAATGAAGCCTGGGATCAGGACCTCCTATCTGATCACATCCATGTGAGTTTACAAGCGCTAATGCAGGAGGCATACAGGAGACCATTATACCCACACAACGGTTACCCTTCATTCATTCTTGGACCCAGAGGCTAATGGGGTAAGGTTTAACGTACATTTTGGAGGAAATTGGCTAGGATACCAATACATGTTTTGGAATAAATGAATTCATTGTGAGATGTTTATTAATTAAAGTAGTTTTCTCTCCTTCATACTTATCCTTTATAGATTATTACAAAACACAAGTTAGGAGAATTCCTTCAGCTTTTTTTTTTTTAAGTAGAAGTCTTAGAATGAAAGAACCTGCAAAACACAGGTAGTGGCTTCTGAGTTCTTCCAGCTAGAGGGACAATGTGGAGTGGTGTGGAAACACTGTCTCCGGTAGAAGAGGCTCTCTCACCAGCCTTCATTGACCTGCCAGTTCCCTTCTATACTATAGCACACAGAGTGCCAGAAACACATATAAGCTGGCTTTGGTAGGATTTTGTAGCACATGGAAGACTGAGAGATCTCCTTTGGTGGGAGAAGATTTTGTCTGAGACTCAAAAAACTGTCATGGAGCGGATATTTATAATCACTCATCATAAAATTGTGTTCCATCCTATTAATACCACTAGAGATGCTTCTCTGAGTGCTTCATTTAAAGAAATGAAGGAATATATCCTAAGTCATTTTGCAAGAGAGGGGAAAATTTGAAAGCTTTTAATGCTCTTGAGGAATCCTCAGAAGATAATGTCAATTTTATAGTTCTCAAGAAACTAAATGACCAAAAGCTAAAATAATTTGAATCTGATTTTTACTGTCTGTCAATATTTATACTGTTGGTTTAGGACTAGAAATATCATAAAGTTCTTTCTGATTCATTGGCTAAAAATTAAATTTAGAACCATCTTTTTGCTAGTATACTTGAATAAGCTGTATCTTGTGAGTGTCGGTAAATCATTTAATTTTATGAATTCATTCCATCAAAGAAAAAAAAAATAAAAAGGTCTTTTATGTCTACTATTTGAGAAGAACAGGGCTGGTCAAATAGCTCAGCCGATTAAAGGGCCTGCTTAGGAAGAAGCAGTGGCTGGGGTTCGGCTAGGGCATGCCATGCTGGCCCTGCCCCCAGGGGCACACTGAGATGGCAATTGAGACTGGGCGTGGTGGTGCAGGCCTGTAATCCCAGCACTTGGGAGGCTGCAAACAGAATCACTACAAGTCCGATCTAGTAGTGAGACTCTGAACACCCTGTAGACTCTTCCTTAAAAAATACAGGAAAAAAAAAGAAAGCTATTAGTATACTCAGGTCAAGGATCACATTCGAAATAGCAAATGGCTACAAGTTGGTAAAGAAAATTCAAGACCCAAGGCAGCTGAAATCATAAATAGCTCACTGCTCAACTTAATTGTTCTTCCTCCTCTTAATACCTCCTGTTAACATTTTGCAGTTAGAATGTTTTCCATCTGTGCCTTTACTTGAATTCTGTGAATAGAGCTGATGAAAACCATTATCACTCTGTCTTTTAGTCTTTGATCTACTGTGTGTTGACACAATCACAAGCAGAAAAATGTTAGCTCAGTCTTTATTCTTGTTGTTCTATGTGCTTTATTTCCTTTGTCTACAGCTTCCCTTCTATACTTCAGTCTTAATCATCTCTACTATTCATGGGGTGGATAATTGTGAAAGTTGAGTTGTGGTCTTTTAAATACTCAGGAAAATACTAAATGTAAAGTTGCTTTTGTATCAGTAAATGAAAATAGTGGGATGTATTCATTTAGCTAAAGCTAGCCCTTGACTCTCTTCTGAAAGAGTGTTTCATTCAAGCTTCTCACTTATATGACTTTATACGTTCTTGTATAGTCTCCCAAAGTTATAACAGTGACCAAGTGCTACTCCAGAGACACCATTTATATTGTAAGCATATGTGGATTGTCCACCTGTGTCTGCACCACATGGCCTGCTTGGGTTCACATCCTGGCCTTGGGCTTGTAATTGTTATGCTTGTCTATGATCATAGTCCAACTTTGTAGGAACAAACGCATATTGGAATGATGTTGGACTGCACCTTCTCCACTGCTTAATGCACAGGAAAATGTATCAATTGTGAGGCTGTGGTAGTAAGTGAACCAATGAAATCCATAAGAAAACTAAGGGCTCTGACCCAAGAAGAATGTGGCCAAACAGTGAACTTACAATCAGGGAGGGAGATGTCTGTACCGCAGGATGTTTGCTTTGTGTTGGAAATAAGGAAATTGTACCAATGATTTGATTGCTTGTATAATGATATCAGCTACCTTCCTTGTAGTTAACGTGATTAGAAGAAGTTGAGATGAGAAAAAAATGAGCAAATGCTGCATCACATTTCTATGTCAACAACTATCAGTATGTGATTTAGACAACCAAGTTTTCTGTGGCTCATAGGCTGCTAAAAATAAGCCTGTGGTGGGGTTCATGTTTTGTTTTGTTGTGTTTCCTTTTGTTTTGTTTTGTTTCATTTTCTGAGAACCTGTGACAGAAAGGAATGTGACTGTTTCCTCCTCTGACAAGCAAGGCCTATTCCCCTCTGTGGCCAGTGTAAGAACTAATTAATGGAGTATTAGAAGAAAGTAGTATTTCTTCAAACACCAAAGTTCTTCATTCAGATTCGAATCCCATATTTGGAAGCACAGTAAACACAAATAAAGCTGCCAACATGATCGGCTGGGCATCCATATTTTATCTTTGGCTTGAGCAATTACTTTAGAAAAACTATGCAGGGAAATAATGAGAAGACTGTTATGGGAATTTTGCTTATTAGGGACTGAATATATCTGATTCCCTCACAGTGCAAATATTGAAGTCTTCTCTACTAGTGTGGGCTGTATTTGAGGTAAGGAAGTAATTAATGTGAAGTGCAGTGGTTAGATAGGGCCCTGAGCAGATTAGATTAGCGTCCTTTTTCAAACACATTCTAGAGAACTCCTATCCCAGGAAGCATATGCACAAATATGAGAGGACTCAGAGAACAGACAGTAGTCACCTGCAGGTCCACAGGGGAGCTTGTTACCATTTCTTTTAAACTCTTGTTGGGTTTGTTTGCCCTCTTGGCGTCACAGGACCAAAGGTGACGCTGTACACCAACTGAGCAGTGCACAGAGTTCTTACTATTGGCCAAGAACAGAAAGAATTTTCAGCGATGACTGTATGGTGGTGGTGGTGGTGGGGTAGGTAATGAATAGAAAGATAATTGATAACTTTCTCAAAAGATTAGAGACCTCGTCCTTCCTTCTTTCACTCCTTATGCGAGTGTTTCCTGTCTGAGTCAGAGGAACTGGACCCAGACGGCACAGTGAGGTTGTGATTTTCCAGGGTAATGTGAGTCACAGTATGATAACAAGTCTGAAGGTATGAAGTAGGTCAACATGGTATCCTTTGTGGTGGAAACCATTTTCCTGGTTTCCATGCTGTATCTTGTTTTATGACAGAGACTTCCTGGACACCCACTGGCTTTGCTGTGCAGGGACTTCTGTGAGACACTGGACAATGGTTCACAGAAAAAAAAATTGTTTTCTTCAGGATGGGTGAGAATGTTTGCTTGACAATGCCCTCTTTGGAAACTGACCCTTCCCCATCTTGATCTGGGATTTCCACTCTCTAAAAATATGAAAAGCAATACAGTTTTGTTTTTGTAATTGTCTGTGGTGCTTTGTCTTGATACCTGAGGAGTCTGATACAGTTCTTTAAAAACAGATGTCTGTAGCTAGTTATATTCACGTGTATTTATGGATACTCTTTTCAAAACCATCTTTTCTAGAACAAACCAGGGGAGAACTGTCACCTGCACTTTTGTGCTAAGTAACCATGAAGCACATTGCTCACACCTATCCCTTGCGTTTGTTGCCCTCGGGTGCAGATTTGTAAACTCCCGCAGATTACCACAGAACACATCATTACAGATCCCGTTCTTTCACAGTTTCTTCCTTTCTAAGTTTTTAAGGTGTGATAACAAAATGTTCGAAGTAGTTACTACAGGTCCTTTTAAACACATGAGGGGGATAGCTTGTGCCAGCTGAATTTGTGAAGACCAGTCCACACGGCTGCTGTGTTGGAGGTGATTGTGGGTGATTCTGATTGTAGTACATGAGGCATCTTCCTAAGAAATATACGAATTTCACATCACTCTTTGATGCTAGGGAGGTGGAAGGCCGCACACAGGTGGGTCTGCACACATGTAGGTATGCTGTGGATGAGCGCTTCTTATTTCTCCAAGGTTATCAAGAAAGCATTTTTTTTAAGAAAGCTTTAGTTTTATTTGAACCTCTGCAGTTTTCACAGTGAAAATAATTCTTCCTGGATTGGTTTTTAATGAGATGCGCCATGCCAAGTGAAGGGGATTAAAGACAGATGATTTGACCACTCACCAATATCCTCCCTTAAAACTTTTTGTATCACTTATCAGAATGCTAATTCCATCTGCTAAGTAATGCAAGTCCCCAGAGCAGAGGTTAGGGATGCCCCAGAGGTTAGAGCCTTCACTGGGATTTCTGTCCTGTTGCTTGTGCACTGCAGTTTCTGTGGGCTTCATTGGTGTCAGGGCAAAGGTTATTTGAGCTAAATGCTGAATTTCTTCAATTATTTTTAATAGGAAAAGAAGCTACAGATTTTAAATGGTCTTAGTTTGCTTTAGGATAAATACATCCTTACAACAGTTAGACTCAAATATTCTCAGTCTATCAATTAGCATCTTATTTAATGTGTTCATTCATCCTCTTTACTAAACCATTTTAGAAAGATTTAAGTTCAGGAATTTAGTTATAATTACTGAAAAAGGAGATGATCTTTCTCTTTAGTAAAACTGGACTTCTCCCTGGCAGGGAGCAGAGAAAGGTTTGCTAATGTCAGTTTATTTACTTTTTGTAAATAGCACTTGTGTTACGAGCATGGATTTGAAGGTGATGCGATTTTCTTGCAAATCCATTAGTTTTATAGGTTTCTTGGCAAGCTCACTGCTATGTTGATTACATATAGTAACCGTGTCTATATAAACAGGTTCTGAAATGCTTGGTTCAACTCTGTGTATTCGCTGGATATTAAGACATGCATTAGACACTTTAACTGAAGGTTGTGCTAAGCGGTTATTTGACACGCAAGCTTAGTGTTTAGCCATTTGTGATAATAAGCACTTTAATTATGGAGTTAATTGTATGCATCTATGATTTATACCTTTAAGTGAATCTAACAAATAAGATACTGTCTCTATATATTCTTTAGGTGCCTGGAATTTATTGATGTTTCTCAAAGGATATTTCTCAGAATGGTAATAGTAATAGGGCCCTGCACACTATCAGACATATAAATTCTTGGTTCTACCCATATCTACTGAATCTGAGGCTTCATGAGTAGAGTCTGCAGTTTATACTTTACTAAGCCCTCCTGATGGTTCTTCACCATTCTAGTTGGAGAACTTCTGGGTAAGAGAATGCCTGACACACAGGTGCTGTTTTACTTTGGTGAAGAATAACTCAATATGAAGCATGTTTGAATTATACTTAATGAATTAATTTTCTACATCCAAATTAACTAACGCATGGAGATCATTTAATAATAAAAACTATCAGTCATTTCTTGAATGTTACACACGTACTTTTGCACTGATAGATTTTCCTCTGGTTATAAACGTATTATACTGAGATTGGGAATGAGAGGAAGGGGATAAACTTTATTTTCCTTATCTCTCCTTGCCTGCTCTTCCTCATTATCTCAAGAAGTTAACATCACATGCTCCATTAAACAAGCTGCAGCTTTTATTATCTTTAATCTCTTCCTGAACCCCTTTCAATAAATGGTACTTGATTACTCTTGCATGTTGAGACAGACACTTAGAATAATCAAAACAGGGGAATGTGTGATGCTTGGTTAATCGAGGGCAGTACGACTTCCTCAACACCGATAAATAGGATGAGACTGAAGCAAACAAAATTTCTGTCAAATATTCAGAGACAAGTCTTTTCAGTAGGCTATTTAAGGTAAGAGACTTGCTCCAACAAATAGATAAAATAGTGATGAATATATCTTCTAACAAAATAAAATTTTAATACAAGGGAGATAGCACTGACAATTTCAAGATCTGAAATTCATGGCAGCTAGGTGTTAAAAGTGATTAATTATTCTTTTGTGCATTCCTCCATTTCTTCATTCTTCAAATAACACCGAAGAGGTTTCTGTACGTCCATCAACTGTCTCATTTTAGCTGAGAAAATCTCCATTTCCTGCCTTCTCTGCATACTTCCAGGTGAGTGTGGGCCAAAAGAAAACACACCTTTTGCATGAGGTATGAGTAACATAATAAATCACAATTACATTCTCTCCTCTGCTACTTTTTATTCCTTGACTTACTTGTTGTGGGTAATAGCCGGGCCCACAGGCTTCCAGAACCTATCAGACCCCGTCTTTTAGCATCCTAGGTAAGTAGAGGATGAGCAGTTTTCCCTCCATTAAAAAAGATGCCAACTTTTGTTTCTGGTCCAGATTTATCAGTGATCAATCCACAGGCGCGATGAGAGAGGATCATGCCTTCCAGTCCATCTTTGGTTCCAGCTCCCCAGTCCTCAGTTTCAGAGTCTGTCCTTGCTCAGTTTTTCTCCCCACAGTTCATAGTGCCCATCCTTGGGGACTCCTGCTTTCACCATTTCCCACAATTGAACAGTAAATCTCGCAGTAGTTGAATCTCATTGTAAGTACTTATTACCTTAATCCATTCATGCTGCTGTAACAAAATAACACAGACTATAAAATTTATAAAAATTTGCTTTTCAGTGCTGATGAGATAGGTCAGCAGACTAAGCACCTGCTTAGGCAAGCACAGACAGCTGGCTTCCATCCCCCTGTACCACATAGTGCAACAGCCATGGCCTCTGGACAAGTGGAGCCTACCACCGAGACCAGGCGTGGTGGTGCATGCCTGTAATCCCAGCACTGAGGAGGCTGAAAACAGGAGGATCACTATGCATCTGAGCTTCATAATGAGACTCTACCAAATACATTAATTACTGTATGCTACCCATTCTCACCTGCTGTAAGGCTCTAGAACTGCTTCCTTTCTCTAATTGCACTTGAGCACCCACTACCTGCCTTGCACTGTCCCTCCCCTAACATTTCCAGACAGTAGTATTCTCTATTGTACTCCTTTCTTCTATGTGTTCTACTTTTTAAGATTCTGCTGTGTGAAAACAAGCATCATATGTCTTTCTGTACATTGTTTATTTTAGTGAGCATAATGAACTCTCTCTCTCTCCAAGTTTTTGGAAATGTAACATTCATCCTTCCTTTTGACTGAAATATGGAAGATAGATGATAGATAGATCGATCGATCAATAGATAGATAGATAGATAGATAGATGAAAGATATTGGCTACAGAGACTAGTACTGCAACCATAAACTTGGGACCCAAAGGTAAGATTGTTGTATCATGTGGTAGTTTTGTTTTCAAATTTTGAGAACATCCACATTTTCCCAAATAACTGTACTAATTTATATTACCATACAGAGTATCTAAGTTTACCTTCTGTGCATCTTTGTCAACAATTCTTATTTTGTCTTTTTGATAACAGTTATTTCAACTGGAATGCCTTTGCTATTGTAGTTTCAATTTGTATTTCCCTGATGATTTTAATGTCAAGGATATTTTTTATATAATTGTTATTTCTGTATCCTCTTTTGAAAAATGCTTATTCAGATTGTTTGCTCAATTTAATCAGATAACTTCTTCTTCTTATTATTATTTTTCTCTCCAGTTTTTTTAGTTCTATATATATTTTAAATATCAGTCTTTTGTCAGTGGCCAGACTAAAATTTTAATCTATTTTGTAGATTGTCTTTTGTCTCATTTACTTTCTCATTTCTGAGAAAAACATACTTGACACTCACATGTTAGAAGACAAAGGGTTTATTTCATCTTAGTTTGCAGAGGTTTCAGTCCCTAGCCAGCTATCTCCAAGGCAGGGTGGCATGGCAGAGAGAGATCGCAGAGGAAAGAGGGTCCATGGCAGAGCAGGTGGGAGGCAGCCTCAGCGAGCTTCTCCAGTGCTGATTAGTTATGATTTAAAAACACATAGAAAAGAAAATAAACATAGGGCTCAGCGGACTAAAGCACCTGCTTAGGCAGACACAGGGACCAGGTTTGATCCCAGGCATGCCGTGCCGGCCCTGCTACTGGGGCAAGCTGAGATGGCGATTGAGGCTGGGCATGGTGGTGCGTGCTTATAATCCCAGCACTTGGGAGGCTGAATACAGGAGAATAACTATGAGTCTGATCTACAAAGTGAGACCCTGTAGACCCTGTACTAAATACAGGAAAAAAACTAAAATAAACATATACTCAAATTCTCTCATAGTAAGAGAAATACACACATACACAAATTAAAATAATATATCTGTATATCTATATCTATGTCTATATCTATCTATCTACTTATCTATCTATCTCATATAACTGGATTGTGGGTAAAAAAGGAGATTTATCTGCAAACATAAGCAATTGAAGCATTGCAGTTCTAAAAGGCAATTAACAGTATTTATTATACACTAAAATATATCCTTTTAAACACACAGCTTTATAATACAATGGAAGTGCAGCATAGAAGGGATAACTAATAGGGCAGTGCTAATTATTTTAACCAAAACTGGAGATACTGTGAATACATACTAGTGATGGATGAAGCATCTGAGCCCTTGATTCCCATGTGTTTATTTTATGTTTTCCTATACTGGAAGAGATGCACACACGAAGTGGCACATATGCACACGTATGTAGAGACAGAGCGAGATGTGGTATGATGGGAACACATGGTTAATGCTAAAATTTTGAACTGTTATTACAGTGAAACGAACGCTGCCATTAGGCGCTCTTGAAGTGTTCGCCCTCACTTGCAGCGTACTCGTTCTAGCCTTCCCACCGCGCTCTGAAGCGGTCCCGGAAGTCTTCTCTCCTGAGTGTCTTCAGCGGCAGGGTTGCAGCTGCCTCCATGTCCTGAATCCATTTGAAACGTGTCCTTTTAACAGCCAGTTTGCCTTTGGGGAAGAGCCAGAAGGCACACTGTGCAAGATCCAGTGAATGAGGCGGACAGGGAAAGACAGAATGCTTCTAACCAGTCTGTCTTTCTTTTGAATGGCCCTTAGAAGGAGCATTCATTTTGTTTTTGATTACATTTATTAAAGACCGAAAAGGACTTTGGGAAATGCTTCAGAAAGGATCAAGAGTTATGGGACAAATGTATTTCAGTTCATTTCTAAATGTGTCGATGTTAGCCAAAGCTATATTTTTTTCTGATCAAACAGTAGTAAAGTTGAAATAAAAAGTCAAAAGAGAGCTGACATAATAAGAAAACAATGACACCTACAATGATGAAAACATAACTGACTTCAGATAAAATTACAATTAAAAACTATAAATGTGTATAGTTGAAAAATGAGTGTTTAAATTACTCTTTTCTAATGCTTATACTGCAATAGTGGGTAATACAAAAATATTACAATATTGTAACAAATTTTATTCATATTTTGGTAAAATGTCAGTAATGTAAACACAAAATTAAAAAACCCCAAATCAAAACAGATATAATAACCATAACACCCAAATAATTTATAATGTAGATATAAAACAATGAGAATTATAAAATATTTATAAATGAAAAATAATGTAAGTCTGTTATGTCCTTTCACCTTTCCACCTGTCTCTCTTCATGATGCAGTTCTCTATTTGATTATTAAATATAAAGTTTCTAACAGTTTATAATATGACCATCTCTTACAAACCACTATACCCAGGGCAAGTGAGATAGCTCAGCAGATTAAGTGCATGCTTTGGCAGGTGCAGAGACCAGGGTTCGACTCCCAGTCCTGCATGCCACACCAGCCCCACCCCTGGGGTACGCTGAGGCGGTGACAGAGTCTGGGTGTGGTGGCACACACCTGTACTCCCAGCACTGGGGAGGCTGAAAACAGGACATCACTGTGAGTCTGAGCTGTGTAGTGAGACCCTGTACCAAATACATTTAAATAATTAAAGCACTGTACCTCATTAATTCTCCTTAGTTCTACATTTCAATGAACTTGATGTTTGTCATTAATTTTGGTTTGCTTTATTTTGTTTTGGTTTTTGTACAACTTTCCTAACCATTTCTTAGTTGGTTAGATTGCAACAATGACAATACTTCTTCTACCTTTGCTTTTGCCAGGACTATGGAAATTGTCTCTTGTGGAGTTTTTACAGATTTAAAGATCTGTCTCAGAAGTTTGATATTTAGACAGATAGTGAGGTTAAGCTTAACAGACTAGGTTGTATGGTAGTAACATTAAGCTTGTCTTCTGGATGGTTAACAACCTAAGTTTGCAGACCAAAATTAGAGAAAAAGGAGGGCTGCAAGGAAAGCCAACATTTTGGTCCTAGCATTCCAAGGTCAATTAAGACTCAGGACATATGAGAACTTGTACTGTGACATCATGTAACTCAGTTGTGTCCCAATGTTTCTGATCAAGGAGATTATGGGGCCAAAGAGGAAAATGATTGATGATGTAGAGTGTGCCTAAGGAGAGTCACATAGAAAGAAAACCTTCTCTCAGGCTTTCACAGAGAGCACATTGGCCAAGCGAAGGCCGTGACTCATCCACATGGCTGATACTGACAAAGGTTCTACAATCTGAGGTACAGGATCTCAGGATAAATGCAGAGGGGATTTGATTGACCTTATCAGACCCAAAAGCTACAACTCTTGTTGCATAGGTCTTGCTTTATCTTGGTCTTAACCATCCCGCAGAAAAGTATAAAAACAAAGTATAAGAAGTAAAGCCATGGTGTTATGTTGAGCTGTAGGCGACTCAGGTCAACAATTTCTGACACTGCCAGTCAAGTGGAAGACCCAATACTATTATGGGCTACTAGACTCTTTTAGAATATTTTGCTGAGTTAACACATCTATAATATTCAAATGACAGAACTTAACAAAAAAAGGGTATACAGATGAATGCCCATTTTGTGTCTGTGTATTCAAAATGGTTAGGATAGATATATAGTTACATTCTCTTAATGGATAGAGGGATTTGTTCTAGTAGTGTTTGTAAATGGGATATCATGTCTGCATCTTGTACAGCAAATAACCACTAGGAAGACAGTATGCAATGTGTTAATTATTGAAACTGTCCTATCGATTTGATTTGAAACTGTCTCATTACTATTTGTTTCTTAATAAAAATATGGAAAAATAAATAAATAAAAAAGATCTGTCTCTGCTCCTTTTATGCAGCAACATCCAGTTCGATTCAATGTGTAAGATGACACCTTGCTTCTCACACTCTTTCCCACCGTGCATGTATTTACTGATTTTTCACTCTATTTAGTCATTTAATATTCCTATGCAGAAGGCTGGCCTTATTGTTTCTCCTTGTCAAGGCCTCACTGTCCATGTCTGGATCAACAAAGAGATATTTCTTTTGTTAAAATATAGTTTCTTGAAGAACTTGACTAAGCACTAATTATTCTATATCAATTTCCTCTTAGCACATAGTGTAACACTCCAATTTGAAAACTTAGGCATTTACTTAGTTTTGCAAAATAACTCTGTACAATGAATAATAGAATTTGATTCCACATTTTAGCTTTTTGGTCTGAAAGAAGAATTGTATGTGTGCTAGGTGATATTTATAGCTATCATTTTCCATTTAGAATTCATTTTATTCACGCGGTCTTTTGTGCTACTGATATTGTAGTACATCGGCCATTTAAAAAGTTTCTCTGCTTCCAGTATGGTTTTGGTTTTCCCTCCTTATCTATTGCCCATTTTACTATTATTATTACCTTCAGGAACCATAGTACATTCCAAACACTATATTTCTCAAGTATTATAGCAGAAGTTCTTATTTAATGATTTCAAACTTTTTGATCCTCTATTCAGAAATTTGAGTTAATTATAGCATATGGAACAATAAGTCTAGCAAAAGCCTATTGTTTGATTTTGAGAAGAAGTGATTGTTACTTGAAATTAAAGTATTACTTATAATGGATAGAAGTAGAAACACTGAGGTATAATTTATATTAGAATAAAAAGGATTTATGTGTGTGTTAAATGTAATAGGTGATAGTGATTCTTAAATTTTCTAGCTAGATTCATCCATATTTTTTTCAATTATACCCCTGAAGACACAGTTGAGATATTTCACTCATTACACATTTGCTCAAGGTTATCTGAGTAATTAATGAGAAAATAAATTTGTATAACAATTAACAGAGTGTCCTAATCCAGATCTCGGTGATAACTACATAGAAAACAAGGCACCTGCCTTACATTCACTCTCTTCCAGTGTTGTTTTGTCAGATCAAACATGGTCTTTTAATTTTAATACAGTGTAAATGATAAAATGGCATCTAATTCTTTTTTTTATTTTTTTCAAAGTTTTATTGATAAACAGATAGCAATGAGACAGTTTCAAATCAAATCGGAAGTACAGTTTCAACAAATAATACACTGCATATATTCTT
>NW_004524695.1:4663834-4694471 GCF_000260255.1 Octodon degus | reverse complement strand
TGGCTGCTGTGCTCAGCTCCTTCCTGCTGCGGTCCTGGGCTAGGATTGGGTCTGGGGGTTTCTGGAACTCGGCAAAAATTCCTACTCCAATGGCATCTAATTCTAAGATAATTATTTTCTCCTTAATTGAGAAAAGTAGAGGATTTCAAAAGATTGTGAGCAACACTCTTCTACGAGTTGCTAAACTGGTGGAAAAACACATAACACAACATGTTCTCAGTGTGGATAAGATGGCGACTGATTTAGAAAAAACTGAAGTGAGTACATGAATGTTGGAAATCAAGGAATTTGTATTGCACAATGTTATTCTCAAATTACTTTTTTAGGTTACCAAACATAAACCTGAAAAATTGGTTAAAAAAGTTATAAGAAAACATCCTCTAATATAGTGACCATCGTTGAATTCCTATTGTCTTGTTTAGTGAAATCTTTTATCAATTCTAATGCTGTTTTTTATCACTATTTTGTATTATTTGAAAATTAAAAAAATAAAAGAGGCAGTATAGCAATTAATCTATTTATACCTAGATCTCTATACACTTCACAGAAACATTCATCTTTCATGTTGCAACCAATAGAACATGAAATGACTTTTAAAAAGAAATTAAAAAGGGTTAGAAGCAAATTTTAAAATAAAAAATAATTAAAAATTTAAAAAATTTAAACATTGACTGCTCCTTTCAATAGATAGGCAAAAATCATTAGTATAATTATCTATTGACAAATTCCTATTATTTTGTTTAATGAAATTTTGTATCATTTCTATTTTTTTTTAACCAATTTAATTATTTAAAAATTTAAAAAATTTCTCCATGGTCAAGTTAAAATGCCTAATTGACAAGAGCTCCATCATATTTCTATTTGAACCCCCACACCATGCTCTGGTGCTGGGGATGGTTACCTGGTACCACAGCTTTTGTGAAGCTTAAGAATTGGGACCTCAGACCTCAATTATTTCAATTCACTTTCTTCAACTTGAATCTCTCCTAGGATATCAGAAAACATTCTCCTTCCCTCATTCTTCTCTAAGGTACCTTTTCTTAGATTATCATGAAACAGTTGCTGCCTGACCATACTCTTGTACATTAAAAGCAAAATGGAACATCTAAGGGAGATTCTAAAATGGGTAAAGATGTTCTTTTCTGTTTTGAAATTCTATATCATTTGTATTGTTTTTCTAAAATTCTCCTTGAAGTAAGAAAATAAATAAATAAGTTCTCTTCTGAAACCATAAAAAGAAAGCAAGGAAGTAAATGGGATAACGTTATTTGTTTTATATCATGACATTTATGAAAGAACTTAATCATATTTCCATAGTCTGAAATATTCCAACCAATGATTTAGTAGAATATAACAGCAGAATCTTGTTTACATGAAACAGCAGCGGCGTATGATAAGAACTCCACTTAATTTGAAGGCGACTGTCAGCTGCAGGGGCATCGGCCAGGCTGCTATTAACACAGTGGTGGTACCAGCGGTCTCACCTCAGCAGCTCTAGGTCAGAGATAGCAGAACGCAAGGTCCAGCTTCTTCATTTTGGGCACTATGTTCTTTTCTTTTTAGCTCCTTTTGTTGTTCAAATGCTGTTGCAACAATGTTTTCCAGTTAAATAAACCTTTTTGAATTGCAAACATCTATAGTAATTTTGGTTTGTAGTCTAGATAATAACAATGAATGTAAGTAGCATCTAATCTAATGTACACAATAGGAAAATACTTTTCTGACCCAGATGTGGAATTATAAATAGTGACCATAAATGGTGACCAGATTCTGTGCTCTGGAATACATTTCAGCACAGTTGACTTTTACAATATAGATCATTTTCTTTCATCACATAGAAACTGAGGTGATTAAGATAAGTTACAATATCTATATATGTACAAAATATTCTCTGAAAAGAAATATTGACACAAATAAATAATGGTAACTAAATACTCAGTTATACTATAAAATATTGCATATTATAATTCTGGAGATGTAAGTAAATCAGTACTTAGAGAAAAATATATAATCTTCAGTCATTTTGGAATTTTTTTTTTTTTCAGAACCGGGGATAGAACTCAGGCCCTTGCACTTGCCAGAGAAGCACTTATTCCACTGAGCCATCTCCCCAGCCCTGAAAGAGAAATATTTGTAATAAATAGCTATTCATTGTTAAAATGAGAGAAATAAAAGTACAAGAAACTCTCAGGAGGTGGAAGAAGAGAGAACTGAAATTTATACTTAAATTAGTAAAACCAATATAGTGTTAGATTAAGAAAAAGACAGCAAAACTGTCTATAGAAAAGATAAAGAGTAAAATAAAGAGCACAGGTACTGGAGCTCGGAAAAGTTAAGCGTGTATGTTAGTCAGCATTCTGTCACCATGGTGAACTGCTTGCAGTGAATAACCTATCAGGAAGGAAGGTTTTTTTTTTTTTTTCCAGAACCAGGGATTGAACTCAGGCCCTTGCGCTTGCCAGGGAAGCGCTTATTCCACTGAGCCATCTCCCGGGCCCCAGGAAGGTTCTTTTTGCTCACAGATTTAGTGGTGTCTATTCCTGGTCCCTTGGCTCTGTTCCCTTTGGGTCCTGGGGACACAGTGTACCATGGTGTGACCTGGTTATAGGGAAGCACACAAGTAGGCAGCTGTCCCAGTATCCCCTTCAAGTGTACCTGACAATGAACTTCTTTTCGTGAGACCTGACCTCTCAACTATTCCGTGACCTCCTAACAGGACCACAGGCTGGCAATGAAGTCTTTAGGGTGAGGGTCCTTGGGGGACATTGATGATCCATATTTCAACACTATGATAATAAAAACTCTTATGCAAGTGAATGTGAAAACTTGAAATAGAAATCCATACAGGGAACAAATCATATAATAGACTTGAGGAGATTTAGAAGCTTAAGTTACTCTACATCTCACTCTATACAAGGCAAAACTGGTATAATTAAAATATCTTCTTGAAAATGAAACTGTGTTCAGATAGATTGTCTTGTGAATATATTCCAAACAAATAAAGAAAAATAATTCTAATGTTACATAATTTTTTTCAGAACGTCGAAAAAGAAGGAGTCTTTTGTAATTAGTTTTGTTTGTTGTTGCAACCCTGGATATAAACCCTGACAAGGGTGAGAGATGCAGATTTTTCAAGGCACTTCCATCATAGTCCCAAATCCAAAATCCTTAACCAACTACATTTGCCTCAGAACATAAATGCATAAGCATAACACTTCATGAACAAGGGGGATTTAAAGAAGTTAGATCACTCTTTAAAAATACAAATAATCATGTTAGGCATGGTGGCACACTCCTGTAATCCTAGTTACTTGGGAGGTAGAGGCAGGAAGATCCAAAAATCAAAGCCACCCTGGGCAACTGGTGAAGATCTTGCCTTAAATTTAAGAAAACGGGAGAGGATGTAGCTTAAAGCATAGTACTTGCCCAGCATGCACAAGGCTCTAAGCTCAATTGCTGGCACAATCCATCAATAAATACCCATAATCATTTTGAAATTAAAAAAAATCAATCATATTTGATGTAGGTAAAGTGTATATCTTGATTCATGTAAAAACTTAGCAAATTGGGAATAAAAGATAATTTACTGAATATGACAATGGATTATGTCAAAATCTACGCGCTGAATCTGAGCACAGAAATCTAAATATGCAGTGGTAATATTATGGAAAGGTTTTGCAGTTTAAATGTGCTATGTGTCTCCTCCTGGTCCACATTGGGGTTGCTAGAGGGATCAAAGTGGGTGGAGAGAGACATCTCAGACCAGGATACTGAGTGTCCCATGATGTAGAAAAATAGCAAGGTCCTTTCCAAGCTGGGTGGACCAGTGTCTCTGGGTAGGGTTCTGGGGACCAGCATACCTGCTTTGGTCTGTCAGTTTTACCAACCTGCCCTAGTGTCTCCGAATAAGGGAGGACTAAACTGTTTTCATAGCCTCTCTTCCATGTCTATGTCATCTTTAGGTCTATGGTATCTGGTAAAAAGATCAGCCTTCAGCTCAATGGAGAAATCCTCACATCTCTGGGGGCATCTCTGGGGGTATCTAAGTGTTCCAGAGAATCCTCAATTGATCGCTCTTGCTAATGGCACTGTAATCTCTGGAAAAGGGCACAGGGAGGCCCATTTACCATGAAGGGAGAGCAAGCCCACCTGAGTCACTTCCTTTTGCTGACTTGGGGCTTGTTATGTTGGTTCTTGGTGCCCTTCCTTAACTTAATGGTGTCCCAAACTAGTCCCTCCTTACAACCTCTTGAGTGGCTCCTTTGGTGAACTTTTGGCCATTTCCATCTTTTTAGTGAAGAGGAAAAGTAAAAAAAAAAAAAACAAAAACTATTATGTCATCTTGTCAAGACCAGAATTATCCTCATTATCTTCTAGTTGGAATACACATATAATATGATTTAGATTTCCTTCCGTCATGTAGACAGTTTTTTAACAAAATAGAATTTTGTACAATAGAATTTGGTACAACTTTGATTTTTCTGATGCCTTATTAAAACTTATTCTTGGGTCCACAGAATATACAAAAAACAATTGTACATAAACAAAACTTTACTATCGTTATCATTACTATTACTATTATTATTATTAATGTATTTGGTACAGGGTCTCGCTATGCAGCTTGGACTTACAGTGATTCTCCTATTTTCAGCCTCCCCTATGCTGGGATTCAAGATGTGCACACCATGCCTGGTCTTGGCAGCCAGCTCATTGTGCCTGGGAGTAGGGCTGGTGGGGCATGTGTGCTGGGAATCGAAACCTGGTTCCTGCACTTGTCTAATCAGGTGCTTAGTCTGTTGAGCTATCTCCCAGCCTGAGCAAAACTCTTATATCAGCCAGATCCCGAAAGGGTTTGAAAGAAGCTGTGTTCACACACCATCTGCATTCCATCTTGTTCATTCAATTTGTATATAGTGTATATTTTTCTTTATTATATAATATTTACTACATGCAGAATCTTATAACTTGATAGAAAATATATAGGTGCTTGTTTGAGACCCATACAATAAAATGCAATGCAATTAGGTGATAGATTCCTATTGTTGAGCACATTTTATACATAACCATATATAAATAAATATTATATATTTGTATCTGTTTTGTAAAATGTATTATCAAAATTCTTATCTACAATCTTAGCAGAATTGTACACATTAAGTAAATTAGAAAACATCTTTTTATTCTATTACAACTGTATATGATCACATAACTGTAAAAAATACATAATTTTAAACTAAGAATTTCAACCTTATATTGAAACAGAATCAGGGAATGTCTGGCAACATCCCCCAAAATATGTATATTGAAAATAAACTAACCCACAGAAACCAGTACTCAGGACAGCATATCTTCTTTTATTGCTTCATTTCATTTTTATCATTAGAATATAAAATGCATGGTCAATACTTATAGCAAATACCTTATTAAGGAAATTATATATCCCATTAAAATGAAGCACCCATGGGGCTGAGGAGGTAGCTCATCAGTCTAAGCACCTGCCTGGCAAGTACAAGGACCTGGGGTTGATCCCTGGTACTGCATGCGGTGCCGGCCCCAGGTACCACGTTGGCCACTAAAACCAGGAGTGGTGGTGCATGCTTATAAGCAGCACTGGAGAAGCTGAGACAGGAGGATCACTATGAGTCAGAGCTGTGTAGTGAGACCCTGTATCAAATAAGTAGATAGATAGATAATAGGAAAAACAATTTAAGCATCTTAAATGCTCTTTCCTCCAATCTCAAAATATGTAAGTGGGTGACAGGAATGGCCACCTTCCTTTACAATGAATTCCATTATTGTGTTATAGGAACTCAATGCAAAGATTTTTGAGAAAATAAGATTAATTGCGTTTCTGGTACATTTATAATGGTAACTGTTTTGTCAATGTAGTTACAGAATTCATTTATAGTTTAAACTGAATTGTTTTTTATTTCTGAGATAGGATACTGAAAGCAATTTACTTTTTTATATTCTTTCCAAATTACAGCATACCTGTGCAAAGAGAGTGTGTATCATTCTGTGCTCTCACAAACCATTTTTAATTTAACATCTGAGTTATGCTTTTTCATATTTTTAAAAAAGTTTTTGGTTGTACCAGGGATTGAACTCAGGACCTTGCGCTTGCCAGGCAAGCACTTATTCCACTGAGCTATCTCCCCAGCCCCAAAGCTATGCTTTATAAGTGTTTGCATACACCTTTTACTGGAATATACAAACACTCAAAACTGGTTACACATTTCACTGGAAAAGCAGTCTTAAAAACCAACCAGGGTCAGCGAGAGTTCAGCGGACTAAGTGCCTGCTTAGGGAAGCACAAGGACTAGGGTTCAATCGCTGGCACCACAGGCCGTGTCAGCCCCACCAACAGGTGAGCTGAGAGGGCCACCAAGTCTGGGCATGGTGACATATAGCTATAATCCCAGCGCTGAGGGGGCTGAAAACAAGAGGATCACTACTAGTCTGAGATTGGTAGTGAGACCCTGTACTGAATACATAAAAAAAGATAAAAAAAAAAAAATCAGCATTCTTCAGCATTTATATCTACAAATGTGGCCATTTCAGACAAATAAAGTGCTTAGTAAAACAAAAACTTTAATAAAAAAATCTGATATCACTTAGCATATATTTTTAAAAACTGCAAGTAATGGGGACCTGCCCCTTACCTCAGTTCTTTAAGTGGCTGCTTCAACAAAGCAGTCAGGTTCAGGTTGCTGTGGTTTGATCCCCACAACTCAAGCCAGCTAATCATGCCCTGAAGGCATTCAGAGAAAAAAAAAAAAAAAAAAAAACCTTCTGCCTTTTTCGGGGCTGTGGAGATAGCTCAGTAGGATAAGCGTCTGCCTGGCAAGTGCAGGGTCCTGAGTTCAATCCCCAGTACCACACACACACACACACAAAAAAAAAAGAGTGGAGAAAATGCCTTTAGTGTCTACACACATAACAGTGAAAGTGGGAGACAATGGACTGTTATCACTTTAGGGGCCGGGGAGATGGCTCAGTGGAACAAGCGCTTGCCTGGCAAGCGCAAGGGCCTGAGTTCAATCCCCAGTTCCACACACACACACACACACACACACACACACACACACACAAAAAAAAATCTGCAAGTAACATTTACTGATGTTAATATATTCAACTACATAAGCTATGGCTGGTACTTTATATCTCTTTGGGTTGAAAATATATATCCATTTTTCTTTCCTGAAAACATTTGGGTAACAATGCTTCCCTAAGAAATATTTTCTTAACCTTTTTAAATTTGAGGATTTTTCTTTGATTTCCTTTTTATTTATTTATTTATTTATTTATTTATTTTTATTTTTTTTTTTACTATTCACTGCTTTTATTTTGTATTCAAGGACACAATCAACCAGGAGAGAAAGGTTCTTTTGCTCTGTCAAATAAATATATTTAAAAGCTAGCAAACATCAGAGCAGAATTTTATCAACCCTCCAGTCACCTGTCTCCAGCGGAGGATGAGGAACGGGTGTTACATCGCCTCAGATGTCAAAGCTCAGTACTTCTTGCAGCTGCCTGCTCCTTGATACCTCTTAAGCTCATTTTGTATCCAAAGCTGGTCTTAAACTTGCGATGATCCTCCTGCCTCAGCCTCTGGAGTGCTGGGATTACAGGCATGATGCGCCACCACATCCGGCTTCATATATCTGTCTTTTGAGGAAATCTGCCACCCCTTCCTCAGCATTCTGTTCTTTGAAGTGGAAGGATATTCCTTCAAATCAGGTGGCTAGCTCAGGCCATCCTCACCAACAGGTCCAAAGCAGCTATTAATCTTCTCCTGTGAACTCTACACCCGGAACCACTCGGCTGGGCCTCCGAGCGCCGCGGCCCGGGGGACCCCGCGCAGGGGGCAGGCACAGGCACGCTCCCAGGAGGCCGACAGCGGACCCGGGCGCGGGCAGAGCCGGCGGGGGCCTCGCGCGCTCGCGCCCCGCAAGCCCCATTCATTTATTTTTTGAAGTGCACTATTGAACTTTAGGTTCTGCAGTTGTTTCTTTTCCAGCCCCAGCCTTTTGACCCTTTGCATTCCCAGGATTAACTGCTGGGTTTAGCTTCTGGATTAATTGCTGGGGTGTAAATTAAGATCATCTTAAAGAGAGGGCACCATTTAGGTGCTGAATTCTGCACTGTAATTTAAAGTTAAATCTGTTTTCCAAGAAACAAAGCAACCTGATTAATTCTGAAGGCTATAAAAGTACCACCAAGCAAAAAACCAGCTGCTGATGCGCAAGTCTTCTTGCTTATGCTAGCTCAGAGATTTCGCTTTCTGTTCTCTGGTTTTTATGGGCATGACATACTTTTCTGAGTTGACAATTTCTTCTAGCCAAACAGCATTTAAAAATGATTGTTTGTGAAGGGTGAGACTTTATTGAACAAGGGATTGGTAGACATCTCAGTTTCCCCTGCTGTGTGCCATTCATAGTCATGGAAATAATGTTGTATTGAGACTTTAGTTATGTTTAGCTTATCCTATATACAGTAATTAAAAATGTAATTCTTCATTCCTACCTGTGACCTAGTGTTCTCCGTGAATAGCAAGCTTCTCCTGGCTCCTCTGGATAATCAGCGGGCTTGGGTTGATAATTTTGATTTATAGCAAATCTGATATTTTCTGGATTTGTATTTTCACTTCGGCCCAGCAAATACTTACTAGACATATAATACATGCCAGTTCTTTGGTATCAGATTACTTTCTGATTCTATTCAGTCTCTCGCAAGCACAACATAAAAGCCAGATTGTGAGTTGGTGCTGGCAAACTCCATTCCTCTTTGCAGCGTTCTTATTCTTTCTGCCTTATAGCTAACAGATCTTTCACAGTGTGTCTGCCTGGTGCTTTACATACTTACAACATCGACTGTGGTTTCTTAAATCAAAAACTAATGATGTCTCCTCACACACCTGTTTTCTTTTTCATTCATACATGTCTTTTGGAATAAAAAAACAAAAGTTCGGGACCTTTTTCCTTATTGGTCATGATAGCTAAAAACTATTTCCTGGCAATGATCACAGAATGATCCCAACAAAAACAAGCGTGCACACCTGGGATTTGTTTTCCACTAAAAGATACAAATATACGTAATATGCTTAGATTTTCAATTGTTTAGTATATTATAGTGAAACACATTTGTAGTAAAGATGCCCACTGCTATGGTGTGATTTTAATATATTAAGTGCATTTCAATAATATTCTGTAAAACATAAGTAAAACAATAATACTTTGTAATAGTTTTCATATTTAAAATGTTGCTGACAGATTTATGCATGTTCTAATTAAAAGCCATTATTAATGGGGGTCATAACTTGCTTTAAAAAAAAGGTTTCTGGCATAAATTGCAAAAGTTTAGAGTGGTTTTCACCCAATGACACCACTTCTTTGTCATTTCTCATTTTTGTAATTAAATGTTCATTGCTTCCAATCCTTCTCCCACACAGTGATACTGCATGAGAAGTTTTGAGTGAATTATTTACTTGCTGGGTGGCAACTATCATTTCCAGGTAGCCAACAAAGCACTTTCATAATTCAGGTATCTAGTCTTCATCTTCAGGAGTGCACATGAATTCTTAGAAAACATTAGAGACCAGGGCTTCTCCTTTTTCTCCTGTAAAGCTTGCATCAGCGCCTTAGGCAGTCAGCCCTCCGGAAGTGACTGTAGGATTTGTGAATGATATAAGCATGGCTTATTAACACTTCCCAGCCCTTCCTATCCTTTGGTTCTCTATTCTGCTTCTCCTTAGTTCACCAGAAATGTTGTATTTCCTCTCCTCTTGAAAATGCCTCTACTAACCCAGAGAGTTGAACTCATGCCAATAAATTCATAACATTTTGATTCCTTAAATCCATTTTAATTAATCACTATGAGCACTCAGCTTTCAGTGAAGCCTCACTAAGCATCAGAGCACCCCTTCCTATTATTTAGAAACTCAAATGGTGTTAGGACCACTGCACTCATACAGTTAGAAATTAGTACATTCATCAGAGAGGTGTTACTTAAATAAGCAAAACCATTATACTGCCCAGCATTGAGCAGCGTCAGCTACGGTGTTGGTGGTGATTTATCTTTGCAAACTCATTTTCAGGAAACCAGGGGACACTGTGTTTCCCACAGAGGAAGCTGGAAAAGCCTCACCAGGAGGACTGGCTCCATTAGCCATGCAGCAGTCTCCTCAACTAAGTAACTCCATCTGTTTGGAAGATTGAGAAAAGCCAGAGTGCTGAGGATGTTTAAGCAGGCCGTGTGTGACAGGCCTCAGCTCTCACTCGCTGCTTTCTCCATCACCAGTGACAGCTAAATCTCTGTGATGTGCTAGACAGCACAGGCTGGATCCCTTCTATTATGGATAATCCTACGGTGACTCCACAGGTAGCCAGAGCATGGTCACCAAGACCTGTTTAATAAGTTAAAAATTAAGCATGACTTAAGCATTCAAATAAGGCAAGCAGGGTCATTGTTGAGGCTTTTATTTTTTTTTCTTGTCACAATCTTCTTCTGTTGCAAACACAGGTCCATATTTTCCTGTGAGACAATCAATGTCATTCTGGAAGAAACGAGTGATCCTAAAGATCGCAGCTTGAATAGAAATAGAATATAACATGAACATAACATGTCTGGTACAATCTTTATTCCCTACTCCTATCTCATAACCTTAAAAACTATTAAGAGATGCTACACTGGGCCCATCCATCATCAGTTACTATTAGGTCAGAAGTCTGGTTGTAAAGATTACAGAATTTCAATTGAAAGAAATTCGATTAAAATTATGCTTCTATCTGGAGAGCATTTACAAGGCAAACGAGAGCTCTCTTGTACTGCAGACTCACAGCACATGTTCTTTGTAAAGATCTTTCTCTTGCCACATGGAAAGAACTGGGTTTTTGTTTTTAATGTCAGTTTTTAAAAGTATAAATTAGATTCAGTGAAATTCACCCCTTTTCAGGTGTGCATCTCTATGAGTTTTGTTCAGTGCATGTGTTCAGGTTCACACCATCCAAGTAAAAATAGAAATCATTTCTTTCACATCAAAAAGTTCCACCTTGCACCTTTGAAGTCAATCCCCCCTCCCCCATCCACAGACCTAATCAGTCAGTGCTCTATGCTCTCCTCTGTCATTTTGCTGCCAGCGCCACATCCTAAAAATGGAATCCAACAACATTTAGTTATGGGGGGTTTGCTGCTTTCACTAAGCTTTATGCATTTGAAATTTATTCAGTTTTAACCTGGCCATGTCACTTGTTACCCCTAGAGAAGGGTCTTGGTAGAGTGGACAGCTCATAGGATCTCAGTGCCTAAGGGCAAAGAGGAATGCGGACATCATGTTGATGTTATCAGAGAAGTTCATGATTCAGAAAGTGGGACCCATCAAGGAGTCAGAGGGCAGGGTACAGATGGGGTTGGAGTAAGTATACCTCGGAATATCCTGACTCAGAATATCTGGCCTTTGGTGTTAGAAACCCAGCTTACAAGGGAAAAAAGCAGATACCAGTTCTATGAGAGAAGATCAGTTTGCTAAATTTTATTCTTGAAGACAAGATTCCAGGAATGCCATAGGAAGGCTTTGTATACACTCCATCTTGGTGATGAGATCCTAGGGCTGAAGTACTGTTTTTCCGAGTATAATCTTAGGACACCTTTAGAGTAACCTAAGTTATCTAGGAGGTCACTTGACATGCAGGTGGCTGGGCTCCAGCTCAGGCTTTCTGAGCCAGAATTGTTTGGAAGATGGAAAATACATCTTTGGACTTTCAAATCTTTCAGAGACTGCTAAAAAAAAAAAAAAACAAAACCAAAACCACCAAAAAATATTAAATACTGAAGGATTGGATGACAAAGGACAGCTAGAGAAAGGCAACTGTGAATTTGTACATAGTTCTTGTGCTCAGGTTTGTTTCAGGAGTCAAAGTTCCAACTGATTTTGGAGATGAACTGAATCAGAGGGCAGAAAATATGCTGGAAGAACTGGCATTTGAAATAATGTCAATCAGCTGTATGCCATAAGGTTCATATTAGATACAACAAAGTTGGATATAAGTATAGATAAGCAGAATAATAGATAGAGGCAAAAGAATTTGGCCCAAAGGAAGATTTCATACACATAAGCAACGTAACAATAAGAACATGGTTTTAAGTAAAAGATTTTTGGGCTTGGTTTTGCATAAAATACTTCATCATTGGTCTGGTAGGTTCATCTATAAAATATATTAAAAATTTGTTCTTTTTCATATTTTGTTAATATAGTAAAACCTTGGATTGTGAACAACTTGTCTCACAGGTGTTCCATAAGTCATATTTCTACTACATTTCAAATGGACAAATGAATGACGTCATGTAGTATAAGCAGGATGTGATCAGAAGGTTGCAAAGTCACAGCTGAGCTCGAGGTCCCTCTCTTCTTTTCTATTGGTGCTGGGCTGTTTGCAATGTCACCTTTCTGTGAATTCCAAAGGAGGCAAGGGCAAGTGTCACTGGCAGGTACCTTGTTAAAGTTGCAGGAAATTAGGAGATGTCATTGAGCCGGTGGACAGCTGCGATTGTTAGCCATAGAGAAGTCAAGCTCCTTGATAAACAGCCTCCTCTCTCCTACCTCCCTCACATCAGCCAGGAAGGACTTGAAAAGCAGGGGCAGGTACATGTGTTTATTTTTCTTTATGTGTTGTATTTTACTTATTATTTGGTAACATATTACAGTATTATAATCATTTTACATGAATTTTTTTAGGTTGTGGAAGCATCATTTGAATTTCTATTATTTCTTAAGGGGAAATTCGATTTGAAATACAAACGCCACGGATTACAAGGTCATTTCTGGAATGAATTGCGCTTAGAAATCAAGGTTTTACATGTTTAATCACATCACAAAACATTAATACAATAGTTACTTCAGTAACTAAAATCTGCTACACAAATTCTTAATCTTCCTAAATGCTATTACTTTTTTTTTTTCTTTCTTACTTTGGATAACGCACAAAGTGTAGTTATCATAGATTTGTTCCTAATTTCTTCATTTTACGTACTTCAATTTCTATAATGAAGATGAAATTTTATTCTGTAAACAGAGATAAAAATAAAAACTAAAACACACAGTGTAACATAAAATAACAATGTATCTTAAATTTGCGTATAAATCTCACATAAAAGTAGCCATTACAAGCCATTTCTTTAATTTGAAAAGTAAAAGTGACTGGGGACAATTTTCACTAACATGCAGACGTATAAACCCCTGGCACTTGGACTCTTTTAGGACTGGTTTCTGTTTTGCCATTCCACCAAGTCTCTTGCCTAAAACGAGCAGCAGGCCTCAGGCGTCCTGCAGCAGCGTTGCAAGCCACATTGGCTGTCCCATACAAGGGACTCTTACCTGCTTGTTGTTTTGCTGCAGCATAAATTAACAAGGTGGCAAATGAACAATTAAACCAGCTACTTATCTCCAAGAGAATAAATTCACCAATGAGACCAGGGCCTCATTTGCAGCTCAGCTAAGCCTTATGTGGGGACTTTCGGAAAGACTCAGCTGGTGGGCAAATCCCCTGCATCCTGGCTGTCATCTGGTAAGACCATTTCCACACTTGGTGCCTCAACAGAGCCTCGATCTCATGGCATTTGTGCTGTCTGGGGTCTCAGCCACAAACCCTATTTCTTATGCTTGGTGTGGAGAAGCTATCTACCCTTAAGAAAGCACCCTTTCAGCGGCAGTTTCCCCCATGCAGTGTTGCTCCGATTTTGGAAAGAACTCAATTCTTCATCTCCCCTGGGCAAATAGAAAAGCAGAACAAGGGAGGAGTGAAAACTGCCAAAATGCTAATCATGGAAAGAAAAAAAATAATGACATCCAGATGGGACAAAATGGGCAGATCTCGTTTATCCTGGGAAACTCTACAGTACATCATTTGGTGCACAATACACTGAGCCTGGGCCCTTCGTAAACAAACACTCCAGAGGCATATGCCATGGGCTTATAAACAGAGCTGGCCGTGAACTTGGTGAGGCCGAGCTTGCACGCAGAGCCCAGGCTGCAGTCTGCTCTCTTGGCGGCAGATCAGCCCTGGAATCTCTGCTTACCCAAGATCCCAGAGAACCATTTTGCCCTGTGACAGAGGCATCTCGCTCTTCCCTGGCCTCTGTGGCTCTGCCGGAGGGGGAAGCACATGTGCCTGGAACAAGTGCAGGGTGGAAGGGTTTCTTGGGCCTGGAAACACTGTCAGAGTCTTTATAAAAGTGGATTCTTCCATGTGCTTCTGAGCAATGGCTCCAGTGAACATGGTGGGAGAAACACAGAGATATGTGAATAGAAAACCGATTTCAGGAGCGCACAAGAAGTGCCTTTGGATAGAAGATTTGACTTTTAAAGGGACATAAATATGCAAAGTTGAGATTTGCTAAGCAATGTGATTTGTACATGCAGTATATGAAGCCATGTAAATACATTTATACCCTCAAATGTACATTTTTTGCTTTTTTATTTTAAAGAGGAAAAAATTAAAATGATGCAGAATTTCAAAACAGGATGATAGGAAATTAACATAGGTTATTATATTGCATGGTATTATCTTCAGCAATTGCTCAGATTACCAAATATAAGTATACAAGATCGATGAAACAATTAAACATTAACTATTCCTTTCAGTAAACCAACAGCAATTAGTAGCATAATTATCTTAGCCGTCCTGTGTATGTATCTTCCCTTTCTTCATTTTCCCTTTCCCTCATCCCATTTATTCTTTCCTTTTAAGAAAAAGATAAACATAACAATGAAACTGAGAGTCAAAACAGGTTATTAAGACAGTTACAATAGTTGGTACATTGGGTATTGTTATCTTCCTAGAAGTTATTCAGTTATTCTTTGCAATAAAATCATTCAGAATCCCTTCTTCTGTCTTTTCTTTTAAATTAAGCACATTTTTATGGTTATGTGCAATCATCTTTTTGTGCAGTAGAAACCAGAATTTATTCATTCCATCTGATTGTTACTTAGCACCCATTTGGGACATATTTCTAAGAGTTATTCCTTCAATTTTATTCAGTAAAGAAACCCTTCCATGTGAAGAACGGAGTGAAAATGTGCAGCCATAGAACATGAACTGCCAACTTGATTAGAACACCTTCAACAATGTATTGGAAAAAGTTGTAATTATGTTTAAAAACATTATGCACAAAAGGAGATTTTTACAATTTAAATTCATCTTATAAATAAGATTAATCTACACTATACACATTTCAGGAATTAAATTACCTAATTTAATTTAATTAAGGATGCCAGGATTCTGGTTATCCATGGATGTAGACATCCATAGGAAACTAAAGCCTCAGTGGATACAGTGGAATGAGATGGTGGTAGCACTGTGGAATATTATCAACTGTAACTTTTTTTGTCTTTTCTTATAAGTTTGCACTATCTGTGACAATGGTTCACCTTACTAAAATCAAATTCTTACTAAATCTTGACAGCTCCATCCAGATGAGAGGTTGAGACATGAATTGATTAATGTCATTCTTTTAGGGGTTGACATCACACTCCTCCAGGCTCTGTTTATAAGAAATATCTTCCTGTACTTCAGCTCCTACTTTGTTCATATTTCCTGCAAGTGGAAAGTTCAGACTATTGTTAAATTTGCCTCTCTGCCCCATTTTCTCTTCACAATGTCTTCTTTTCTGGGAGCTGTTGTGGTGCCTTGCTTGAGGGTTCATCTGGTTCTTGGTCATGACAGCAGGGTGGCCTCTGCAGAGCCATATATATATTTATTTTAGTTTTTTATTTCTTTGGTACAGTGTCTCACTGTGTAGCTCAGACTCAGCTTGGACTCATGGTGATCCTCCTGTCTCATCTTCCCCAGTGCTGGGCTTACAGGCATGCACTACCACACCCGGTTTTAGTGATCTGCATTGCATGTGGTACTGGGAATTGAACCTTGGTCCTTGTGTTTGCCGGGCTAGAACCCTGAGCTACCTCCCTAACCCTCTGAGTCAGTTCTAACTACTATGTAGACTTCCTCCTACCCAGGGAAATGGTGATATGTTCCCTGTTTCTAACAATAGGAATTCTCCTGCCAGAGCTCCCCACCACCTACCTACATCTCCTTAGGAGGCATCTGAAATATTTGTAAAATTTACTGGACAGGAGCTCTGAAGCAGTTCCCCAGAGAGCTCACTCTTTGCGGCCACAATGGGACCTGTAAAACTTTACTCTCCCAGGGTGCCCTGGAATTCTTCCCCAGAATGTGCAGAACCTGTCAGTTTCCCAGAATATTCTCTTCTGGGATCATACATGTTTTATATGCTTTTAGATTTCCAATCCAATCCAAGGGACAAAGGGTGAGTACAGGGATGATTCTCACAAAATATTTTGATTTTCTTTTTATTAGTCTTTCTCCCAGTCTTCAATCTGACAATTGGTATGTTGAGTGTAGGGATTGAAATCATTCATCTGATTTTGTGTTCTAGCTTTCTTTGAAATCTATTTTTTTTTTCTCAAATTATTAACATTTTGCTTTGGAAAGCCAAAAATTTGTGCAGCCCTAGGCATGTTCTGCTAGGACGAGGCTGGATCAATGTCTGTCCTCTCCTTTTCCTCAGATCAAGGTGAAGATGGGAGGAGGAGGAATAAAAGCAGAGATGGGCCAGGAAGCAGCGTGGCCCATTAGGGAAAGTACTTTCTCACAGTACTTGTTTATGATCTCATCTGAATATATTTTTAGGCTTAATCACAGAGAAGTAGAGTTGACAGCACACAGGTCATGAGTGTGTGAACCACATTAATGAACTTGATTTTAAAATGTGCTTTGAATTTAAGCTTTTGTTCAGTTTCCATAAACTAATTATATTTCATTTCAGAGAGGCATAAACTACGTGGAGCAATGAACAGACAAGACAATAACTGCAAGGAAAAGTGCAGATCCAGCTTTTGTTTTGGAAATTTTAAACTTTAAAAATGTATAAATGACACTAAAGGACCAGCCATGACTCTTAATCATGAGCATTTGTTATAAATTGCGGTGTCATAATTCAATTTGGACCCAGGCATAATGATTTCTTCTAATGTTCTTTAGGCATACTTCTTTGTATAACTCTTGGTTTTTGAGTTGATAATGAGGGTCATTAATTGCCTTTGCCCTTGTCCTTATTTAAATCTGAGTCCCTGAAGTCATGGAAGCTTAGTTTTCTCCTTTTGCTTGATGAAACCGTCGAGGGAGACACAGAGGTCAGCCCCTGCCACAGTGTGCGGGGGGAAATGGGAATCGAGAGCTGGGCTGAGTTTCCCCAAACCTCAGAGGATAAGAAAATCAAAGAAATTATATGAAGAAAGTAATTCTTTTCTTCCATGTTATATTTTAGCCACATTAGAATGAGAAAGGGAAATTAAGATTTTTGCTGTGTAATTTTGATATAGCTCTTAAACCTTCAGCTTGTTAGATACCTTAAAGTTATTGGCAAGTAGAGATTAAAATCAATGTTGATAGAATACTTTGTGCTTGAGAGAAATAGAAAGAAAATTTTTAAAAAATCTCAGATGTATGGAGTCCTAATAACATGAAAGGAATTTACAATTATCCCTTCAGTACAAATTGATGGATTTTAGTATGGAACACATGCTTTTAGGGGGCAGTACTGAGTTTAAATTAGTAGCAAGGCCTTGCCTTTTCCTGAATTTACAATCATGTGATAGAAAGTTTAATCAAGTAATCTTACAATTAGAGTAGCATTGTAATTATGGGAAGTACATAAGGAAGAATAAATGGGGCTGGATGCATTACTAAAGCATTTCAAAAGAGGTTTGATAGAGAATACTATAGAGATCTGTGGATAAATTCCATTTCAGTCTAAACACTGCAGGCAACTGGTAGTGAATAATAATGATAATAAAATAATCATGACCACTTTCCCTAGCCATACTGATTCTTTTGTGGCCCTCACTGCATGAACTAGTCTACCCTCTGGTCAAGTATATTGTTGACCATCCCACCCCAGCCCACACTACAAGCCAACAACTGATGGATTGTCAATACCAGGTTAGTGGCTCTAGGACACTGAGCCAGTGATGGACAGCACATTTGTTTATTGTTTCCAATACCATGCTTATTATATATTTTAAAGTTGATGCTGATCATATAGAGATGTCTAAAATAAAAGTTTCTGTAGGAATCATAGCTTCTAAGAAGAAACTGTGTCTTCTAAACAAAGAGGTTATTGTTGGGAGTTGGGTTATAAAGCTGTTGTGGTGGAAAAAGTACACCGAGGGGCAAATGTGTGTCCAGGAATCCATGCACATCTGGGAATAAAAGCATTTGTGTTTCTGGAGCACTCAGTGCGACATAGGGTTTTGTGCAAGGAGGCTTAAAAGCAGCAGGGGTTAGATAGCACACTATAAAAATGACACGAAACTTCTGTGCTTAAGAGAAGAAATGGCAAGAAAGGATTTACATAATATATGGTGTGATGGATAATTTTTATGTGTTTGTATGACTGGTCTGTGGGTTGCCCAGATACGCAACTGTTCTACAATGTGTGCTGAGAGAGTGTTTTCAGTAAGATTGAGATTTGGGTTGGAACATGGAGTAAACTCCATCACACTTCCTGAAATGACCAGGCCAGCTGATGTCCTGGGTAGAACAGAAAGCTGTCCCTTAGCTGGGTAGGAGGAAAATCCTTCTGCTTATCTGCTTTGAGTTTAGATACTCATCTTTCCTGCCTTCATATTCACACTCAAACATGTGAATCTTCCTGGGTTTGAAGCCTGCTTGTTTTTAGACTGGAGCTATGGCACGAACACTCCAGACTCTCCAGCTTGCTGAAGGCAGATATTCAGACTTCTGTCCTACAAAATCACAAAAAACAAGCCTTTAAAATAAATCTTTTCATCTATCATCTGTCTGTCTATCCATCCATTCATCTATCATCTATCTAATCTATCTCTTCTCTTCCTTCCACTGGTTGTTTCTCTGCAACAACCAGATTAACACAGGTGTCCCAATCCAATTTGGGTTAAGGAAGAGGCTCTGATTTAGATAGAGATGTTTGGGTTAGTTTGAAAGTGATCCTGATGAGGTAACATTTCTTGTGGTGTTTGAATTCAATACAATTCGCCTGTATAGCTTCACAGCTGTCAGGTGTGTACCAACACTTCGTGGAAGTCACAGTTCTGCTCATCTTGTTAAGTCTTCTGGGCTAGATACACATAGCACACATACTTTGACCTACATATTAATGTCATTTAATTAATTTTCCATTTCATGTAAAATTCATATCGTGCTCAAATTTTTATAGTTTTAAAACTATGTGTAAGTTTAGTCAAGAAGGAATTGGTCTGAAATAGTTGGGATTCACAGGATTTCAAGCACATTTACATCAGTAGAGATAGTAAAACTGAATAGAGCCCAAAGTTCTCAGAGATGGAATGAACAAAGAGTAGGGGGAACATATGACTAGTACACGGACTGGATGAGTTCAGTGAGAAGGAATAGTCAGTGTTGATGCACAGATTATGGTTTACATAAATAGGTGAATGAGACCTAAGGCTCCTGTGAAGAAAACCTACCTCAGACTGACCGCACAAATTGCATGTTGGTGCATGTAAGACTTGTGGGACCATGGAATTAGCAGGAGGCCTGGGCTAGTAAAATAAACCTGAGTCCTCAGACATGACAGAAGTGAGATTGTTTGAATAAACATGAAATTATTCAGGGATTATCATGAACTGACTTGTGACCTGGTAGGGAGGATAAATGCTCTGAAATTCTTGAAAATTAAATAAGACAGCAAATAGCTAAGTACTTGAGAATATTCTAGAAGGTAGTAAAAATAAACAGGAGGAAGAGGAATGAGAAAAGAGACTGACCTCCCGAGGTCTGTGTTTAACTTTCACTAAGGTCATATGCTTCACACCAAGAGTGAGAAAAGACTAAAGGACTACAAAGAGTTGCTGTCTCAATTCAGGGGGAAGACTGTGGCCAGCTCAGAAAGCAATCAGGGAAAGTGCTGTAAAGCCAGAAGAAAGTCCACAAAGAGGACAAGAGCGTGAAGAGTGTCCAGACACTGGTTCATGTAAGGATATCTGAAGACTTGGTTTTAATTCAGAATGAAATGTGTAGTCACTTTTGAGCAGCAGAGTAAAATGACCCCATGATTGCATGAAACGAATCATATTTGCTCCTCTTCCGAGAAGAGAAACTATAACAGAAGAAGAGATAATTTTGGAAACATTCATCCTTTATTGTCCAAAGGAATTTTTGTATTGGTCACCTACAGATAACTGGATCAAGCTAAGAAATTCTATCTTTATGACAATCATTAATATTCACTATTACAGGAGTTATTTGTTCCCTACCTCTCTTTTTGGAGTGTGTTGAAAATCCCTTTTTCCTAATGAATGGTAAATTCAATGTCTTCAATATACCTTTGTCATTTTTTTCTGAATTCTTAGACTATTTCATGCAATTCAGCAAATGATAAGACAATGGAAAACATGGATCAACTGCTTTGATGGGGGTGATCATGGATGTTTTCTTAAAGTAGCATTTATCCACCAAGGCAGTATGTGCTCTTGCAAGGTATCATGACTTTATTAAAACACTAATTACTTTGGAATGCTAATAGACAACAATAACCAAACAGCTGCAATAGATGATTGTGAAGGAGGGAATTATTTTAATACAATCCATTCCTTCATATTTTGCTGACTTAGAGAAAATAGGATTTCAATTCCATTTGTGCACCTGCAATAATTATCTTTTCTAAACACTGCAAAATAGACTTTCTACACTATTCTAACCAGGAAACTTCATTATGGTGTCTCTGAGGAATTAGAGAAGAAATGATCCTCATCACTGTAGCATTCCTCCAGAAACCTCTAAATAGGTGGCTTCAGGCTCATTTGAACTGGAATTCCACTGCTGTATGACAGCAGTGTTTCGATAGAATGGTAATTGCTGTTAAATCAGTGAATGTTCTAAATGAAGTCTCACTTTACCACAGAGACAGAGCAGGTGGCCACCTGCAAATGCAGAAATGCAAAATATTCCTAGGAATCAAATGCAAAATGAGCAGTGTAGCATGTGAGTCAAGGTGGAATTTGGAAAGAGCACACAATTTTCAGTTTGCCCGGGGTAAGCAAAAATTCCACAATGAACTGCTGACTAACTGGATTAGCAAACTCAAACATTTCCAGGTTAGGGAGAGAGAAGAATTTGCAAATGAACTGACAATGGATTTAACAGGTTTTAGCCTGAGGTATCTTAAATTTTGAACCACACTTGTCTCGAAAATAGGGGGCAATCTCAAGGTAAACACTAATACTGGGTCAGCACTGCTACTCCTTATAAAGCCCTCAACCTCAAAATTATGTTTGATTACTTCAGCACATTTCTAATTGGGTCACTAACACAGGCAGGCTTTCTCTAGGGAAGTATGTACACAGGATAAGCTGATGCAAATTATATATTCTGTTTTCTGTCTTCAGTTATTCAAAATATTGAAATATGTGAAACTCCTGACACAATGAAAATACTCAATCTGCATGATGGAACACATTCAAATATCACTTAAAATGTTTATACGCCAGAAGTGAGTTTTTCACATAGGAATATATGTGTTCAAATATTAGTAAAACAAACAAGATTTTCAAAATCACATCTCAGAGGCTTTGTCATGCTCCTTTGCTGGGTACAACCCATTGACTGAACAGGTGTGCAAGGAGCCCATGTTGCAGATAAACATTCTACCAATGGGATTTGAGGAGGAATGGCTTGGGTACCCATCTGTCTTGATTAAGCTTGTGAGCAGCATGGAATGCACATCTTACTTCTGAAGCTACGGTACCATGTGGCCAGACGGCTAGCCATGTGACTGGTAAAAATGGGCATCAACACACAAGCCTATAGAAATTCCTATTTTGATATGCACTTGATTTTACAATTAAATCCATTAGGTCCTTTTACTTTCAAACCAATAAATCTACCTTCAGTGAAGCAGAAAAGGTGTCCGGGGTGTGGGTTGGGAATAGAAGAAAAATTTAGAGATCAGCAAGGCAAGGAAAGAGAGAGAAGAGAGAGGGCTGAGGATTCTTCAGTAAAAAGAAAATCCTCTCTCTCTCTGTCTCTCTCTCTGTCTTTCTCTGTCTGTCTCTCTCTGTCGCTCTCTCTGTCTCTTTCCCTCTGTATCTCTCTGTGTCTTTCTCTGTCTCTCTCTCTCTCTGTCTTTCTCTCTGTCTCTGTCTCTCTCCCCCTCTGTATCTCTCTCTGTCTCTCTCTTTGTCTCTGTCTGTCTTTCTCTGTCTCTGCCTCTGTCTCTGTCTCTCTCTCTGTCTCTGTCTCTGTCTCTGTCTCTCTCCCCCTCTGTATCTCTCTCTGTCTCTCTCTGTCGCTCTCTTTGTCTCTTTCCCTCTGTATCTCTCTGTGTCTTTCTCTGTCTCTCTCTCTCTGTCTTTCTCTCTGTCTCTGGCTATCTCTCTCCCCCTCTGTATCTCTCTCTGTCTCTCTCTTTGTCTCTGTCTGGCTGTCTCTGTCTCTGCCTCTGTCTCTGTCTCTCTCTGCCTCTGTCTCTGTCTGTCTCTGTCTGTCTCTGCCTCTGTCTCCGTCTGTCTCTGTCTCTCCCCACCCCCATCTCTCTCTCTGTCTCCCCCTCTTAGGAAGGCATTGTTAAAGTGAAAGATGAGAGCTGGTTTGGATAAGAAATGGGCAGTTATTGTACTGCACAGGGGTTAAGAAGAAGTCCAGGGACTTCCTGTCTGAGTGTCTTATTATGTCAGAGAAGTATGATGCAAAATAGTTTGTAGAGAATGAGTCAACAATAGCAGTCTTAAAATTTAAGAATAGAGCTGAGGATTTAATTGGAGAAAGCACCCTTAAGAAAGTAAAAATTGTAAGATTGCAGGGTAGAATTAATTATCTACATGAGTTCTCTTATTAATGTAATCATTTTCATGAATAAGTTGGTAGCAAAATTTTTAATAAATTATAATTATAAATAATAATTAAATTTTAATAAGAGATTTACTTTCATTCAAAACATAACATCCATATTTGAAATTAATGTGTACTTTTTAAGGTGGTACTTAAGGGATAGCCTTGATTGCCACATGAATATTCACAGTTTAATTTAAAAAAAAAAAAAAAAACTGTGCTTGGGGCCAGGAATAGAGCTCAGTGACATAAGCACCTGCCTGGCAAGCGCAAGGTCTAGAGTTTGATCTTTGGTACCACAAAACAAACAAACAAACAAATAAATAAATAAATATCTGTGATTTCATGTCTCATAAAAATGCAGACCATGTGGTTATATAAATTTGCACATGAGACAGAACAACACTGAACGATACACTCTGTCAAGCATTCAAATACTGCCCCCCATGTCACGCCCCAGGTTTTAATATTGGGCTACAATTGTGCAGAGAGAAACCACTGGGTGAAACAGGATGAAGTTTTGCTTACTATGTTGCAAATTTCTGTGAACTTACAGACATTAAAAATGAAAAGCAAAATGAAGCAGAGCAGGAACCCGCCCCTCATCGCAGAGCAGAACATATGTTTTGGTATGTTGTACGAGAGAAGCTAAGCCAAAAGGTAAAACTGTAAATTAGCATCTCTGTTTCCAAGCTTTCTGTCAGCCACAGTAGAAACAAACACTGAAATTAGATTAGAGTTGAGAAATCTAAATGCAATGCTGCAATGAAGGTACTAGTCTCTGGGTAAATATCTGTACATGGTTTTTCTGGTGGAAGTTTATTGTCCTTGTCTTCTCAGAAAAAGTTCACTTTGTGCCTTGCAAATTATAAAACAAGGCCCACAATTTCTTTTAATTGATTAGAAAACAATAGATTGTGTTGTTTCAAGTATAGGGAGTAAAAATTAAAAAAAAATTGCCCAAAGTTTTAATAACTCTTGATTGTTAATTATAATATGTATTTTGTACATGAGCAAAGCCTAACAGAATATAAATGAACAAAAAGAAATCTGAAGTCACCTTGCTATGACCAGTTGCCTCCAATTTTAAAGAAGTGAAGCTGATGAAGCAAAAGGAGTGACATCACTAAGACTATCTTTATGTCATCAAGTATATACGGATAGATTTGAATAATATCACTAATGAGAAATAGATGCACAAACATATTTCAGTCCAAATGTCCTAGATGAACATTGACTTTGTGCTGGACAGCTAACTGCACTGAGCCTTCATTACTGGTATTACTTTAGATGCGAATCGGCAAATACACTCCCTACTCAATGTGGTCACTTCAGTGTCAGAGCGTGGGCCATTTTCAAAGTGGTAAAGCCTTCTCCTGATTATAAGATGGTTAAATTGCCTTGACAACTTCAAGGTTGGATGGAAGCAATGCTGTAATCATCTAAAAATATAATGCATTTAATTGATTTTTCTAATTGTTTTTTAAAAGCTTTAAAAATGGCAAATTACGATGATCGGATTTCTCAGGCATATTCTCGCCCTGTCAGTTCAATGCACATTTCCTGAGTCAGACAAACTTCATCTCCAGATGTGCAGAGCCGGCATGTTTGTCAGGTGTCATTCTATTCTCAGCTTCTGATTTTCAGAGGGAAGAAGACACGATGAGGAACAGCTGGAGCATCAACAGATGGAATTGCTGACGAACTACTCAACAGAGTGTGTGTTTCTATCAGTTGGCTTGGAAGCTGGAGGGGCTCCAAAGTGTAATGTTCTAAAAAAGAAATAAATTCATCTTGAACATAGCATAAGACACAAAGTAGTTTTATGGCTTTAAACTGATTATCCACCAACAATCCTGCTGATTGGAACCTGTACCCCAAACCCTATGTCTATAAAAGCGATACCTGCTCAATATATTCACTTGAATTTGCTATTGAAGTCTAGAGACAGAACTTCTCATCTTCTCAGATTTGCTCTGCATATACTCTCTGTGCAAATTAGTTGTTTAGGGATGATCTCATCATTCTTGATTCTTTCTTCTGTCTCTACCACCATGCAGTTACTCCGGGACAGTAAGCTGGCTCTGCCCTCAGACCAACACAGCGTCCTGCAGGGTCCCAGCTTCTCTGTGGCCCCACTTCAATCTTTCCTAGCATTTTTCTTGACCATAGAATTACAATTCCACCTCTCTCTGCTCTTTGCTGTGCACTCCACGGAGCATGAAACCTCAGCCATATGACACCTTTTATCCCTGAATTCCTATAACACCCAATGCTTTCACTGTGAAACTGAAGCTCTCTCAAATCATAGAGTGCCCCGCAACAGCCTTCATCCCCTCACTGTCCCCATCAGAGCCTCCCCACAGAGCCACACTACACTGTGTTATATGGTCCAGATGTCATCATACACTATACTTTGCTTGCAGAGCTGTTCCTGTGGAGCCACACAAAGACTTTGCCATTTTCTCCAGGATTTTCCTCAAAGTTCATCCAACTAGATCTTTCCAGATGACTACCTTTAAATGACCAAAAATGCCAAACATTGATGAGCAAACAGAGCAGTTTGGTAAGGATAAGATACAGAGTTTCACCACACAGATCGAACTCAGAGTGATCCTCATGTTTTCAGCCTCCCAAGCGCAGGGCTCACAGGTGCCTGCCACCCACGCCCAGTCTCAATCACTGTCTCGGCATGCTCCGGGGGTGGGGCTGGCATGGCATGTGGTACCAGTCCCTGCAGCTGCCTTAATAGGCGCTTTATTCTGCTGAGCTATCTGGCCAGCCTTGAACACATTTTTTGGAGCACAAAGTAACAGTTTCTTACAAGATGACTCAAAAACTAACCATAGTTCCCAGGAATTCAACTCAAAATAAATAAAAGGCACACACACACACACACACACACACACACACACACACACACACCATGCATGCATGCATAGTAACATGATGTGGTATATTTATAACTGTCAAGTGTTGTAAATTGCTGTAGTATCTACTATAATCAGTGTGAAGGACAAATAAGGTGAAATATATCCATATCATACAATATTATTCTGTAACATAAGAAAGATCTTAAAAGAAACCTAGTAGCATGGATGAATGTCAAACATATACCAAGCCAAAGAATACTTTAAAAAATGTACAGGTTGGCTTGAGTTATGTGCCCCATATTCTAGATATAATGAAAGTAGACTTACAGTGAAAAGCAAAGCCCACTTACTGATATATGGTGTTCTGGAATTGAGAATATTTCCTAAGAAAGAAGATGAGAAGAACTTCTAGAGTGAAGGGTATCATTTCTTCTCTTTTCCTCCTACTCTCCCCACCCCTATCTATCTTTCTCTTTTACTTTTTTTTCTCCTTTCTTCCTCCCTCTCTCCATTCCATTCTCCTCTTTGTCCTTCTTTTTGCCTTCCTTCCTTCTCTTTCCTTTCTTCCTTTTCCATTTACTTTCTTTTCTTCCACCCTTCCTTTCTTTCCTTCTCCTCCCTCTCTTCCTACCTTCCTTCCCTTCTATTTTCCTTCCTTCCTTCCTTCCTTCCTTCCTTGCTTCCTACCTTCCTTCCCTCCTATTTTCCTTCCTTCCTTCCTTCCTTCCTTCCTTCCTTCCTTCCTTCCTTCCTTCTTTCCTTTTTCATTTTCCTGTGCAAAACTAGGAATCAAACTCAGGCCCTTGAGTGTACAAGATGAGTGCACTGCTGAGCTATATCCCCAGTCCAATATTCTATATCTTGATTTAGTGGTAATTACATGGATATGCAGATTAATCATAATCATTGCTATTAAGTATAGCTAAATAAGACCTCAATGATATTGATTTTTTGAAAGGAAAATTAATCTGGAATGTGCTTAGCATTTTCTAAAAAATATTTAAATACCAGAGTTGCTAGTATATTTTGATCTACAGTGAAGTGTTTTAATTTTGGTACAGGGTCTCACTATGCAGTTTGACTCATAGTGATCCTCCTATTTTCAGTCTCCCCAGCTGCTGGGATTACAGGTGTGCCTCACCACCTCCAGACTCCATTGCCAGCTCAATGTGCCCTGGGGTGGGGCCGGTGCAGCGTGTGGTACTGGATCGAACCCTGGTCCCTGTGCTTGCCTAAGCAGGCACTTCGTCTGCTGAGCTATCTTGCTGGCCCTTATGATCTAAAAAGGTGTCAATAAAATAAAACTTCATACTTAAAAAGGGACTTTGTGGATTTCAATACAATTAGAACACAAAATATATACTACTAGTTTCACTATTGGTTATTTATATATGATAATATTTCATAATTATACTACTATGTAATCTAATATTCATTGAATGTATGTAGTATAAGTTATAAACTGAGACAATTATAATCATAGGTATCATAAATATTTGCATATTACAATATTTAGCTATGGGCCACACTCAATATTTTATATTTAAAATATGTGAAATGCCATTATAAATAAATTTGTAAATAGAAGTGTATTTATTATGTAACAAACATAATTGATGGATTTCTAATATTTGCTAATATTTCAAGTTAAACTACTGTATACTAAAAATTCTAAATGACTAAAAGGAGGAATAATGAAACTAAGATCAGAATAGAATATACAAAAACATGTAAATGTCCAACAAATTTAAAACTAACCTTTTGAGATTCAAATACAAAAGACACCTTGCCCAAAACATCAATCATAAAAAGGAATGTACAAACATCTTGCATTAGAACAGATGGTAAATACTATATACAAAAATACACTAACTTAAAATATAGCAAATACAAGCTACTAACAACATAAAGGCATAATTAATTGGATTGTCTTAATAGTTTTTAAGAAGCTTATGGAAAATGCAATTGTTTAAATGACTAACATATCAGAATAGAGATTTTATAAAAAATGTTGAAAAAGGGATGGAACATGCTGACATGAATAGTCAGGAGGGAGGGACCTTATTTGGCACCTTGCTTGCATAGCAAACATTCACAGAAGTCTTCTAGAAGATTCCCTGAGATGAGCCTACAGTTGTGCTATAAGTAGCATATCCGAGCCACTTCATCAGCTTACTCCACGAGGGCTGCCTCCTGTGTCCTGAAGGCCTATGCTGCAGCACACACCCTGATAATATAAAGACCTGCTTTGCTGTTCCTGTAAGGAAAGAGAGAGAGAGAGAGAGAGAGAGAGAGAGAGAGAGAGAGAACAAGCAAGCAGCAGTCAGAAGGTCTTCTACTCTTTCAAAAGAAGTAGTTTTGCAAAATTATCAGGGTTCAAATGCCTAAGTTTTAAAACTTAGACTAAAAAATGATAAAGTTTTTTTTAAAAATTAGACACTCCCTTTTAAAAAGTCAGAAATGCAAATAAAAAACTGAATTCATCAGAGTATTAAAATTATGGTATAGTCTCTGGGAGTGCAAAAATAATTAGATAATAAAATATAACAGGCTGGGAAGATAGCTCAGTGGACTAAGCCCTTGCTTAGGCAAGCACAGAGCTCGCGATCCAATCCCCTGCACCACATGCTGTGTTAGCCCTGTCCCCAGGTGCACTGAGCCTGCACTGAGACCAGACATGGTGGTGCACTTCTGTAATCTCAGTGCTGGGGAGTCAAAAAAAGGAGGCTCACTACAAGTCCAATATGCGTAATGAGACCACGTACCAAATACATAAAAACTAAATAAATAGAAAATAAAGTATCAATACCTGAAGTTAATCAGTTTAAAAGTAAAAAATAAATCTGATAATTGGGATAAATCAATACTAAAAGAGAGTGTAAAATTGAAATAGAACTGATTTTTATAACTTTATAGAAAGAAAATTCAAAATTTTAAAATTAGTATTTCAATCTAGCAGAGGTATTCTCATTTAATTTAAAACAAAAAAAGGAATTTAGTATTTCTGCCAACCGTGAGCATTATAATGGTGAGCATAATTAATACATGAGAAGAAAATTAAGAGAAATAACATCAATTGATGACAAATTCAGAATACTTTGTTGTAAATATATGATTGCCTACAGAGAGAATATAGCCATGATTTATTAAAATGAATAAGATTTCAGTAAAGTTACTACATAGAAAAATATTATATAATAATAAGTAAATTTCTAAATTATCTACAACAGATCATTAGAGGTCATATCTTTGCTCAGATTCCTGGAAAAGCTAGGATTGGAGGTTCCATTCAACCAAGTATTCCTCTCCCGGATATTTTTTCCAGAAGAATTGAAAATATCATACCACAGTAGCCATGTTTATACCAGCATAATTTGTCATAGCTACATCTTGGAAACAACCCAAATGCCCATCAGCTGAGGAATGGATAAAAAGGATGTAGTATGTTTACTATAATGGACTATTATTCAGAGGCTTTTATAGGTAAAAGGATGCACCGAGAGACTGTACAGTGAAGTGAAACAAATCAGAGCCACCCGTGCAAACATCATATCGTCTCACTACTGTGAGAATCTGAAAGAGTAAACAAAATCTGAAGGGTAAAATAGATACTGTGAAAGGGAAAAAATTCTGTTTAGTGGGAAGGAAAAAATGGGACAAGGAAAAGGACAAAAGGAAAAAGAGAAAAAGAGATTTAAGAATATAAGCAGCATAATTTGGATAATTGTACTGATAATTTCTGCTGGTCCATTGAAAAAAGAAGGTAATGTTTAAATTTTGTTTATTTAAAAAAATGTTTTTCTTTTTTAAAATTTCTTTTTAAGTATACAAAATACTAATAGAAAAAAAGCATTATAAATGATAGGGAAAGAAATTGTTTAGTGGGAAGGAAAAATGGGATGAGGAAAAGGACAAATGAAAGAAGGGAAATATATTTAGGTATATATGCAGAATAGTTTGGATAATTTTATTTTGATTTCTGCTGGTCTTTTGAAAGGAGAAGTTAATGCTTAAATTTTTTTAACTCTGACTTTTTTCTTCTTTTGAAATTCTTCTAAGTTCTTTGCTATGTTTTTTTAAACAAATCTTGCATGTTTATATCCAGTAATTGAAATAAATAATTTGAAGATAGTGTCATGTAATATAGCAACCGCTGTTGAATTCCTATTACATTGTTTAGTGAAGTCTTGTATCCACTTTTTAATTTCTTATAACTTTTTCACTCCCAATTTTGCAGGTTTATATCTGGCAACCTAAACAACTAATATGAAGATAACACTATGCAATACAACAACTTTTGTCAAATTCTTTTTGCTTTGTTTAATTAAATTTTGTATTGTTTGTAAATTTTTTTTACCATTTTGTATTCATTAAAAAACAAATATATAAGGGCCTGTCAGATACTGTAGCAGACTAAAGCTCCTGCTTAGGCAGAGCTCAAGGGCTGGGGTTTGATCTTTTTTCTTTTTTCAAAATTTTATTGATAAACAGCAATGAGACAGTTTCAAATCAAATCACAAGTGCAGTTTCAACAAATAATACACTGCATATATTCTTCTTAGTGGTTAATTGCTGTACAAGATGCAGATTTGTGATCCTATTTAAAAGACCATTAGAACAAATCATTCTATTAATTAAGAGAATGCAACTATATCTATCCTAACCACTTTGAATACACAGATACAAAATGGACATTCATCGGTATACCCCATTTTTTCTAAGTTCTGTTATTGAATATTATAGGTGTGTAAACTCAGGAAAATATGCTAAAAGAGTCCAGTAGCGCATAATAGCATTGGGTCTTCTGTTTAACTGGAAATGTCAGAAATTATTGACCTGAGTCGCCCACAGCTCAACATA
>NW_004524695.1:4648800-4659564 GCF_000260255.1 Octodon degus | reverse complement strand
TGCTTATTTACTATTGACACTATTAATTCATGCATCTGAGGCGAGCTAGTATCCTCCGCACTTGTTCTGGGTGGGCACTGGGTTTCTTCCATATGTTTCTGCATTTGATTCTTTAGTGTAGATGTTATTAATTCAGGGATTTCTTTCTTTTTTTTCCAATCTGAGGTCTTCTATATCTTTCTGCAACTGTTTCTTTGTTTCAGAAATCGTTGATTCATTGCTTTCAGCTGTGTGATTTCCAATTTGTTCTGTGTTAGTGACCTCTGCACTTGTTATGGGTGGGCTTGTGTTCTAAGGTTGCATTTTGTTTCTTCTTGTCATTTTGTGTAGCACTGTCTTCTGACCTTCGTTGTAGATCTTTGCTGTAGTTATAACCTTCACATGTACTGAAGTTCAGGTGCAGCTCTACAAAGTTTGGACTTATCTAACTGCGTCTGGCTTGGGTCTCGCTGCTGTGCTCAGCTCCTTCCTGCTGCTGCCCTTGAGGGTGAACCTTTTGTGCCCCTGTGGCAAGATGTTCTGCTTCTGGACTAGCTGGGTGGATCTATCCTCTACACTGTGTGCAGGGATTGCAGCTGCAGGATTACACCCCAGGCGTGTATGCCAGGCCTGAGCTGTGCCTGGAGGGGGCAAGGTGAAGTAGGGGGAAGAGGAAGCTCTCCCACACACTCACCGGACCTGGGCTAGGACTGGGTCTGCGGGTTCCCGGAACTCGGCAGAAATTCCTACTGGGCGGGCGGGGTGGGGGAGGTACTGTGGAGTGGTGGGTGGCAGCCCAAGGGGGTGGGAGAGGGTTCGGCCCACGCTGCGCCTGGGCTGTTACTGGTCCCACCGGCGCAGGGTAGCAGGAAGCTCTCTACACACTCACCGGACCTGGGCTAGGTCTGGGTCTGGGGTTTCCTGGAATTCAGCAGAAATTCCTCCTCGGCAGGCCTGGGGTTCGATCTTGGCATGCCGTACCAGCCCTGCTCTCCGGGGTGCACTGAGACGATTTAGTCTAGGTGTGGTGACATGCATCTGTAATCTCAACACTTGGGAGGCTGAAAACAGGAGAATCACTGAGTCCCATCTATGTAGTGAGACCTGGTAAACACTGTACACCCTGTACTGAATACAAAAATAAATAAATAAATTTATACTTGGAGAAATGGACTAAGAATATTAATAAATATTAAATCTCAGTATCATACTGATATCAACTCATTACAAAATAAGAGATATATTGTTATTTCTAAATAATGTAAGGTATATCTGTATATATACATATACACAAACATATATCCATGATCAAAATTTGAATATGTTCTACCACTTTTTATAGAATCTAAAAGTAAGAGGGCTGGGGAGATAGCTCAGTAGAATAAGCACTTGCCTGGCAAGTGCAGCACCCTGAGTTCAATCCCTGATACAGAAAAAAAAAAGTCAGAAAGTAAGAAAAAAATTCTTATATCTATCAGCTTATATCTATCAGCTGTCAGAGATTTAAAAGTTTCTTCAAAATAAGTACAGTACAAATATGATGAGTTTATAAATACTTAATGAAAATAATAGGAGAAACATCTCAGAGTCATTTGGCAAAAAAGAAAATGTATGTAGGTACCATTTAGATATTTTTATTTTACATAAATAGGTACAGCAATTCTATACATAAAAGCCATTTGTACACAGAAATTTTCATTGCCACATTGTTAGAAGCTGAAAATATAACAGACAACCTTAAAGAAAGCACAATTAAGAACTAAAATTGGAAATAGTTTTAGTGTTAAAAATAATCACAATAGGATTTTAAAAATGACAAGCAAAAGCAAATGCTTCCAGGGACACTGGAAGGCACCAAGCAGAGTGTAGGAATGTAGCTCACCAGCAGGATCTACACAAATCACACAGAATAGACCTTGAAAACAATATATAAAAGAGAAAGTAGCAAAAGGATTGAAAGTATGTATGAATATAATAATATATAAGCTATTGCTGTTCTGCAAAGAATTACCTTTGTGTATAGTCTCATATATACACTGTGTCAGCAGGAGACAGAATCTGTGACAACAGGTGCCTCTGTTTAGAGAAGATGGTAGAGAGAAATGGAAATATATGGGGGAGTACAGGACCATCAGGTCCTGCATTTATCCTTAGCGTTGCAAAATGAGATGCACAACAAAGGATGATAACATCAGCACTTACCTTAGGGTGGTGCACAGGCAGATAGCTCATAAATTGTTTTTTTCAGTTTTTTTTCCATAAGTTTATAAGCAAGCAGGTTATGACTAAACAAATGCTGCTTAATCAACTAACTTAGCAATTAATGACCCACTGATATCCATGAACAAATATTGATTTACTGAGATACCTAAATAAGGGAATGGCATGCTTTCCCTACCAAAGTGTGAAAGCCCAGCGTTCTTTCAGCTAACAGCATACTTAATGGTGAAAGACGTACACATTCCTGCTCCATCAGGTACAAGACAAGGATGGCAGTGCACATCACTTCTATTCAAGCTTGCTCTTGAAGTTTTAGTCTGGGAAAGTAGGAAAGAAAAGTAAATAAAATGCATCAATTTTGGAAAGAAGTATCATCATCAGTAATAGTAGATTAAATATTCTTGTATGTAGAAAATTCTTTTTTAAAAAATAATTATTTTAAGAAAAAATAACCAAAAACAAATAACAAGAACAAAGACAAAAATAAAGCAACATAAAACAATAAAAATAGCACAGAACTTCAAAACAAGAATAGAAAATTGGAAAAATGTATGCAATGTGTTAATTATTGAAACTGTCCTAGGAAAAAAATAGAAAATTAACAATAATTGTTATATTACATATGGATATCATCAATTTTTTTAACTGGGAAAAAGTATATATTTAGAATTAGCCAGCTGGACTCAGTTTAGATGATCCAAATTTTGCTGGCAACATGAATGCATCATAATTGGTAGCCAGTGGAACATATGCCTTCTTCTCTCCATCAGGCCTGATTAGGGTATTGACCTTGGCAACATCGATGCCATAGAGCCTCTTTACAGCATGCTTGATTTCATGCTAATTGGCTTTGACATCCACCTGAACACGAGTGTGTTGTTGTCCTTGATCTTTTTCATAGTTGGCTCTGTGGTCAGGGTGAACTTGATGATGGCATAGTGGTCAAGCTTGTTTCTCCCAGGGGCACTCTTTCAAGGGTATTTTGGCTGTCTCCAGAGCTGCAGTGTCTTGGGATGGTGGAAGGTGGGTGACATTCGTATCTCCTTTTTTTTACAGCCTTCTTGGCCTTCAAAGCTTTTGCTTTGGCTTCAACTTTGGGAAGAGCAGGGGTTTCCTTCTTAGCCTTCAGCACCATCTTGGTGAAAAGGCTCGTCATGTCATACCACTTACTGCCATATTGTCCCTCAAGTAAATGTTTTTTAAAAAGTGTAATAAATGAAAACAAGAGACAAGAAAAAAATGTCATAGGACTATATTGCTACAGTGCTGTATATGGTTAGATTTCTAAATTTCTGTGTAAAAATATGTAATTGTTAATTCCTATTTTAAAAAATATTTTTCTATTTTTATTTTTTCTTCACATTCTGTAGAAATTTAAAGTTTAATATATCAATACTTATGGAAAATACCTGTTCCATGTTATGTCTAAGATGTTTGATATTCAGACAGATAGTAGGTTAAGCTCAACTGCCTATGTTATTGGGCAATAATATCATTAAGCTTCTCTTCTAGAGGATTAACAACTTAAGTTTGCAGACAAAAGAACTAGAAAAAAAGAGGGGATGAAGGACAGCCAACATTTTGGCCCTAGCCTGTCAAGGTCAGTGAGGACTCAGGACATGGGAGAACCTGTACTGTAACATCCTGTAACTCAGTGGTGTATCAAATTTCCTGATCAAGGAGATTATGGGGCCACAGAGGAAAGTGATTGATGATGTAGAGCGTGTCTAAGGAGAGTCACATGGAGAGTAAACATTCTCTCAGGCTTTCACAGAGAGCAAATTGGTCAAGCAATGGCCATGACTCATCCACATGGCTGACACGGACAAAGGATCTACAAACTTCTGTACAGGGTTTCAGTGTAAGTCTTGAGAGGATTTGACTGACTTAGTCAGATACAAAAGTTACATTTCTTATTATATAGGTCTTGTTTTACCTTGGTCTTAACTATTCAGCAGAAAAGTATAAAAACAAAGTATAAAAAGTAAAGCCATATTAATATGCTGAGCTATAAAAAGCTCAAGTCAACAACTTCTGACACTGCCAGTCTTGTGGATAACCTACTACTATTATAGACTGCTGGACTATATTGGATTACTCTGTTGAATTCATGTACCTACAATATATGAATGGCAATGGAATACACATCTCTGACAAAAGTAAACAAAAATAGAGATATAAATGGACCATTTTGTAGTGGAAAAATATCTGTATATACAAAATAGCATAAATATATAGCTACTTTCTCTCAGTTCACTGAGAAGACTTTGAACTAATAGTGTTTAGACAAGATATTATGTCTGCATCTTGTACTAAGAATAACTACTAAAAGGCAACAATATGCAGTGTATTAATTATGTAATTGTACTACTAACCTGTTTTGAAACTATTTCATTGCTATTTCTTTCTCAATAAAATTATTAAAATATAAAAAATTTTTTTCTCATAGATTACTAGATATCAGCACATAGGATTGATCAAACAATTAAACATTGATTCTTTCATTAAACCTTATACCTAAGCAATTCACTGATAAACTAATAATACAGTAATTCAACTATTTTGTATATTATAAGATCCAAACAAAAAATTTATTTTTATTTTGCAGTAAAATCAAAGGTAAATTATTTAAGATTTCATTTGCAATAGCAGCCAAAAGAATAAAATCTTTATTAATAAATTTAACAGAATAAGCACAAAATCTGTGTTTTTAAAATTAAGGAACAATTTTGAAGGAAATTAAAGAATTCATAATAAATGCATAAACATTATCTTCATGAATTAGTAGATTTAATATTCTTAAGATGGAAAATGACCCAAAATTGTCTGCAAATTAAATATAATACCTAAAGCACTCCTGCTGATTGCTCTGTAGAAGTTGACAAGCTGATTCTAAATTTTATATGGATTGCCAGGGATCCAGAATACCTGAGACAATCATGAAGGTGAAAAACAATGTTGCAGACTCCTGATTTCTGATTCACTTCTTGATTTCAAAATTTATTACAAAGCAGCAGTAATCAAGATTGCATGGTAAAGGCCTAAGGGCAGATCTATAAATGAATGAAAGTGATGACAATACAAAAATAAGACAACTGCTTTCTCAACATCGGTACTTAGACATCTTGGTGGCACAAAGATCAGTCTTCTCCATGAAAGTTCTGGAACAACTGAATAACTTTACACAATGAAAGGATTCTAGACCTCACATGGTAACCAAAATGAACTGAAAATGATTCAAACCCTAGATATAACAATGAAAATAAGACAAAAATAAGGTGGTTATTTGTTTTTTTAGTGGAACTGGGGATTGAACTCAGGCCCTTGCACTTGCCAGGAAAGTGCTTATTCTACTGAGCCATCTCCCTGGCCCAAAAAATAAGTTTTATATATCAGATTTAGCAATGGATTCTTATATGTGGGACAAAAAATAATAATTGTTGTAAAACAAGCTGCGGTTTATAAAACCCATACAACATGTACATAATCAACATATGTTAATGTGTCTCTAACATATAGGCAATAACTATGTGCCAAAAGTTATAAACTTTTGTATTTCTAAAGAGGAAGGAGAATTAAAAATTAACACATAGATGGGAAAAATGTTTTCAAATCTTTAATCTGATAAGGGATTAGTGTCTAAAATGCAAAAAGTACTTTAATAACTTAAAAATTAAAAGACAACCCAATTTGAAAATCGGCAAAGGAACTGAATTGATATTTTTCCTATAAACATATACAAATGTGCAATAAACACAAGGAAAAATGGTCAGCCTTATTAGTGATTTGAGAAATGCAAATTAAAAGCACAGCAAGCTATTACTTCATAAAACACCAGGATGGCTAGAATCACAAAGTCAGATAATAACGTGTGTTGGCAGGGATATGTAAAATCCCGCAACTTCATAAGCTTTTGGGAGGATTTCAAAATTGTGCAGTCACTTTGTAAATCAGTCTGGCAGTGCTTCAAATGATTAGGCATAAAGTTTCCATATGTCCTGACAATTCTATTCCAAGGGTATGTACTTAAGAGAAATAAAATATTATATCCACACAAAGACTCATACATGAATATTTATGGGAGTGTTATTTGTAGTAGCCAAATACAGAATCATCCATCAGTGGATGAATGCATAAAATGATGACACACATTCCAGTGACATGGGATATTTTTTCAGACATGAATGAACGCATGTCATAGTATATGTGAACCTTGAAAAAATCAAACAATCCAGTAACCAGAATGATATCATATAATTATAGTATGAAATACACAAGTACAAGTTATAATTGAAACATAATGAATACTGAAATTAAAAAGAAACTACAGTGAAAGATACATTGGTACTGCTTCCATTTTAAAATACTCCTTGTTTCAAACACATTTATGCAATCATTTCTGGGACTTTCTAAAGTGGACCTGAAAACTTTTTGTGTGTATGAGTTTCCCTAGTTAGCTTTCCCGGCTGTTTTAAGGTCCTGGGTCTATTGAAAGCATTTAAGTTCCATGAAGATTTTGACTTTGAAGAACAGCCAGAAGTCTCACAGTGCCAGATCCTATGAATAAGGTGGATAGAGACACAGTCTGTGAGCCTGGCTTTCTGCTGAATGACATAGGGCAACAGCATTCACTTAATTTCTAATCATATCTCATGAAAACATGAAACAGAATTGCTAGTGCTGCTACAGAAAGAGCGAAGAATGATGGCATATGACTGTTTGAACCATGTCAATAAGTCAAAAAAGTATTTTGATGAGGCTAACAGCAATGTTACTTTTACTATTCTTTTTTATAAATTAAACATTTATCATAGCTTGCAGTGGCCCTTGTATATAGAAAGAGGTACCGTGCAAGTGACTGTTAAAGGTTTAGAAATTCAAAAAATAGGGATAGATAGCTAAAACATACAGGGTATTTGAAGTTATGTAAATGTCATGACACTGACTATTGTAATGAACATGCATATTTATGCCTATACCAAATAAGAGTAAATACACATTTTAAAAAAGTTTCTTACTAGTACATTTTTGCAACACATAATGATTACATTCATTATGGAGAGTTGGTGTAATTACATACCATATCTTAATTTGTTTTTCCCTTTTTTGTCTCTTCTCTCTCCTCCATCTTTTGGTTCTCTTCTCTTTTATAAATCTCTGTCTTCCTCTTTCTTATTATCTATATTTTGTTTGGCTTTCTGTCTTTTTTTCTTTGGCATTGGGAATGAAATCAAACTCAGGACCTTGTTCTTGGCTGGCAGGCAGCCACTTAAGCTATTGAGCTATCTCACTAGCCCTTGGCTTTCTAATTTACAATTTAGGTTACTCTTACAAGAGGAAGTATGTGATAGTTAAAATTGTGTTTCTGACTCATTTTATTGAATGAGTAAAAAGGGTGATATGAATCATATCTCAATATAGCCTTTAAAAATGAAAAAAATTCCATCAGTCTAATTAAAAATAATTATGTAGAAAAATCTGTACCTGAATTGTGCCTAATCACAACTCTAAGGTATAAAGTGCTTCTCTTCATTGTATAAAGCTTACATTTTGCCTGTCAGAATCATTAGCAAAAAGTCATTACTCCTGCATCTTCAAAATGCTGCCAAACAATAACTCTTGCTATCTGAGCTGCCAACACAGCATCTGATGCTTCATTACACGTTCCTCTTCGCTTGAATTTGTTTTCTGTTTGCTTTTCCTACAGTTATCATAAAAATGTCTCATAGAAATTACCAGACCTATACAATCAAAACAGCCATTCAAGATTTCCAGCCTCAATAAGAAGTTAATTTCTGTTTACTCTTTTATTTTATTCTCTCACCTATTTGGCTATTTATTTCCATCTCCACATTGACTGTTTTATTAACAATATATTATCCCTTAATATATTTTCATTAAACTCAAATTATCAACCATTATTCCATCCTACAACCTCTCTATCTTCCAAATTTGTAGGTCACCTTCTTATCTTTTCCTTCTTCATATTAAAATCAATCATAAAATACAGAACCATTGTTCTGTATATGAATTAATATATGAATTAATATTTCATATATTATATGAATTAATATTTATATTGGTTACTTAACTTTCATTAAAATAATTAGCTTCCCTCAATGTATAAAGGCTAGAGTATACCAGTCATTGTGGGACTAGTACAACTTTCAACATTACTCAAAGAAGAAAATGAAAGAGAAAGGTACAGAGAAGGCAAAAGAGAGTTCACTTAAAAGAATGACAAGGAGTCAAGATAGTTGACCATATGTAAAGGATTTGAAAAGACATTTCACGTTGGCAAAGCAGCACAGCTTGGTAAAATGGAACTAAACTCAGATTCAGGAGTATTTAACCTTGGAAAATGTGTATGAGTTCTCTTGGTGAGTCTCTGCTTCAGTGTACATTGAGTTGGCTGGGTCCCAAATTTTAGATAGCTGAGTCTGTTTTCTTGGCCAGCCTGACAAAACTAAAGCCATAGAGCTATATTGCTTTCAATAGCTCCTATGCTCTGTCTCCACACTGGATTGGTATGATTTTGGTTTAAAGGTACTGTATCATAAAATTATCCATGTCATTGAAGTCTGGTCATTTATCAGCAGCATTATTTGTATAATTGTCTATCTATTCTAATATGATATGTTATTCAGCTTGATTATTAACTTTTCTGTAAAAGAGTTTCATGTGCATGATGGTGTTCACCTATAATTCTAGCACTTGGGAGGTTTTGAAGCTGGAGAATTGCTGAGAGTTCAAGGCCAGCCTGGACTACAAAGTGAACTCAAGACCAGCTAGAACTGCACAGCAGGGTCCTGGCTCAAAGGAGAAAAATAAACAGCTTCATGATTTTGTGCTTATGAATTTGAAGTTAGTATCTGCTAGTATATTGAGAGTATGATGCACTCATTCATTCTATATAACTTTTTAGTGGCTTAATGGGTCAAGCATTAATTTAGGCCTTGTAAAGAAAGTTAACAAAGCAAATACAGTTGATTAGAGACTTCAAGGTGATGAGAGGCTGAAATAAGTGCACATTTAAAGGAATAATCTTTCAGACAGAGAGCAATAGCACAGACTTTGGGGCTAGGGATGTGTTGGGAAGACATGCTAGGACGTATTATTATAAGAGAAGTGAAGTTATATTGTATATGGCCTTATTAGTTATTAATTGGCTTTGTTTATGTATTTGTTCATTTAGTCATTTATTTATATATGGCAGTGAGAGAATTGTTCCCAGAGCATCACTGGTTATTATTTGGCTTGATGTATGTACATATGTATGTACGCATGTGTGTATGTGAATAGTAGGGATTGTTACCAGGGTCTTCACATGCTAGGCAAGCACCCTATTGAGCTGTAGCAGAAGCCTGCTGCTTAATATGATCTTTATCTCTTCAATTTATCACTAATATAATTTTCTAAATTTGTTCTACCATGAAAATACATGTAAAAGTTCATGTTTCACTCTCTCAAATCTTGTACCAAAACACCATCATTTAGCACCTGGATTTTTAGCTTTTTTTAAAATTGCCTACATTCATTCTTGCCCAACTAACTACTAGGTGTGGTAGCTTTTCAGAGTTTTCTGTCCAGTGATGGAACGCATCTGTTCAAGATTGTTTTTCGCTGCACTCTGAATTAAATTTAAATCCAAAAACAAAACAAAAAAACAAAAACAAAAACAAAAAACAAAACCAACCCAACCAACCAAACAAACAATGCTCACCTCATGGCCAGTACCTGAAATAAAAGAAAAAAGAGGAGAATTGAACCCCAGATCTCCTTCCAGTATGATAATAGAAACCCCCACTAAGACCCATTTCTTAAGGATTGCACCATCTTCAAAAATCTAGGATCAAATCTTCACCGCATGAGCCTTGGTGGAGGGGACTTAAGATCCCAACCACAGCAGATGTTAGATACAAGAAAGCACGTGTCATTATTCATTACTTCATGCCTTTTCTCTACCAGAGATTAGCTCTATCTCCATTTCAGTCCTAATCTTGACTAAGAAGAAGAGATATGACACAGACAGGAGAAGTCCTATGTGAGACAAGAGGAAAGAAGTGAACAAAGCAAGTAATTCCACATCAGCTGAATTAGCAGTAAATGACGAGGACAGACAAACCATGGAACACTGCATGGACAGTCCCGAACACTCTGTGGAGAAGGCAGAGAAGAAGTCAGGTATCATGTGTGGTAGGGACACACATGACTGCATTAAGCTCTTTGGAGCATTCTGAATCAATAGTAAAATATTTTATTCTTATTATATCAATATAATAATACCAACACATTATTTTATGTATACAATGCATATATATGCATGCTGTGCATGAGAGGTATGGTAAAAATATTAACTCTTTAGATAAAGAAGTATTATAGTAGAAAATAGAGTTCTGAAGGTCCTCTTTTGTGTGTTTAGTTAGGCTCTTATGGCTATTTCAACACCATAAGTCTATTTAAATGCATACTCTTCAAGGTCATTTTGACTCTAAGAATGTGTTGGCAGTTCCACAGTGACAGATCTTGTCAATAAGGTAGATGAGGGCACACAATAATATATAT
>NW_004524695.1:4648255-4648700 GCF_000260255.1 Octodon degus | reverse complement strand
TTTTCCAAATTTGTAGGTTGCCTTTTCACTTTATTGGTAATTTCTTTTGATGTAAAAAACATTTCAGTAAGAGCAGATCCCAGTTGTTAAATCTTTCAACAGTTGCCCGTGCGATTTGATTTCTGTCCTTGAACTCTTTGCCTACCCCTATATCTTCAAGAGTTCCACCTACTTTCTCTTCCAGTAGATTTAGTGTCTCTGCTTTAATGTTTAGATCTTTCATCCATTTTGACTTTAGTTTAGTTCATGGTGATTTTAGTTTAGTGCATGGTGATAATTCTTTGAATTGTATTCTTCGTCTCAATTGAATTAATTTCTGCTCTAATCTTTATGATCTCCTCCCATCTTTGGGCTCTGGATTTAGTTTGCTCTTCATTTTCTAGTTGTTGAAGGTGCAGCATTAGGGTAGTTATTTGTTCCCGTTCTGTTTTCCTAATGTGTGAGT
>NW_004524695.1:4647053-4647970 GCF_000260255.1 Octodon degus | reverse complement strand
TCCTCTAGGATCTCTTTTTTAAGAGTACTGTAATTTTCATTGAAAAGATCTTTGACTTCTTTAGTTAGCTTAATTCCAAGGTATTTCATTTTCCTTGGTACTGTTGTAAAAGGTATTGTTTCTATAATTTTCCTCTCAGTGAATGGATTATTTTCAAACTCTTCACGTGACTGAGTCATCAATACAATTTGTGATTCTTAGCATGCAGTGGCATCTCTCCTTCTACCATCTGTAAAGACCCATAGTTGTATTGGCAAATTCTGTGCAGTCCTTTGATAAAGAGCTAAGTTTCAAAGTCTGTTTATTTATCTTTTCATCTGACATCGTGGTTTGTAAAAAGTAACTCTACACATTTTACACCATATGTTTTTGAGCATAAGACAATTTTCCAAAAATATTTGCTGCTTATGTTCAATAAGATCATTACTTGTCTGCTGGACATAGCGTCTTTTGTTAGGTCACTATAATAAATTTCCAGAGCTTACTTTTGTACTTTTTTAGAAAAAAATCATTCTGTAAATGGAGAAAGACCATTTGCAAACCCTATGCTTTATGACTGAGATTTCTACCCATAACATTTAAAATGATATAATTCAAGCTTTAGGCTGATAGTTTGATTTAAACATAACATCGGATCAAAAAGGGAGATTTGACAACAAATAGACAATATAAAGGATGTTTCAGATTACGAAACTCTTCACTATCATGAGTTAGCAACTACTACATGAGAACACACAGAAGCTTAAATTCATGAAACTGTGTATATAAAAGAAAACTATTCAACAGTGAGGTGTGAAATAATATCTGCAAGTGTACATATTTTCAAACCATTTGAATAATATAAAAGAATTTATTTGTATATAAATTATATCTCAATAATTTGATTTATTGAAAATATGTCCTTTCCATTTCTTACA
>NW_004524695.1:4645218-4646908 GCF_000260255.1 Octodon degus | reverse complement strand
TGCATTCACACACAAAAAGCTACAACCTGTTCATGCATCTGTCATAAACAGAAAGTGTAATTTTATTTATTTATTCATTTTTTAATTTAATTTTATTTTTTGGCAGAACCGGGGGATTGAACTCAAGCCCTTGCACTTGCCAGGGAAGGGCTTATTCTACTGAGCCATCTTCCCAGCCCCAGAAATGTAATTTTATCTGCCACATATAATACAAAAACTTTGAAAAATGTCAGGTGAGTAATCTTATTCATAGAGATATTCAGTAATTTTAAGCAAGACAGCCAAAATAACTCATGTAAGATAACATTAAAAATGTAACTGAAGATACTAATTACAGTTCTTCTTCTTTTTCTAGTTATTACATGTAGTTCCTACATTTATTTTCTTTGTTTTATTAGAATGTATTTTAGTACAGGGACTAGAGGGTGTCACTACATAGATCAGACTCCTAGTGAACCTCCTGTTTTCAGCCTGCTAAGCGCTGGGGTTACAGGCACGCACCACCACACCCAGTCTCAATCACTGTCTCAGTGTGGCCCAGGGGGAAGGCCAAATAGCTTGTGGTGCTGGGGATCAAACCTGGTCCCTGGACTCTGCCAAAGCAGGCACTTTAGTCTGCTGAGCTATCTGAGTGGCCATCACAGACTTCTTTAATCTTGCAGATCCCAGAACTACTACCAGAAGACTAGCTTGAAATTGGACTGTAGAAAAAAGAGTTACATCTGTGTTTAGTATTAAATAGATTAACAAGACACAATTCAACCATACATATACTGATCTTGGAAATAGGCTACTACCTACTGATAACAATTTTTGTGTTCTTGCTCTTAATTTTGCCTTTGAAGATTTAACTTCCTTCATCACTTTTTACTCACAAATACTATAAACTATCACTTCTATGTGACATAAAGTTCTCCAGGATCACTGACATTTCATACCATCTTGTCCTTTTTTTCATTAGACATGACAATAAATTGTCACCTTTTATCATCGCATTAAGCACTGATGCTGAAACATTGAAATCCTAATTTTTTACTTAAGAAATGAAAACTTTTATCATCAAACACATCTGTAATTGCAAACTGTCTGGGCAAAAGTCAGGGTATGAGTTCATAAAATAATTCAAATGAGCACATTTGCAGACAGGAGATGATTTTTGGTTTGGTAAGATGAACTATCAATCTAAAGCAGAAAAGATAACCAGATCAGCTGGCCAAGAAGCCATTTGAGTAGCAAATTTATCTGTAGAAATTTCTAGGTGAAGAATTATTTCTCAATTGGCAAGGATATTTTTAAGTCTTAGTTATGGTAATTATATTTGCAATTATTAAATAACTATGACTTTGCTTTTCTTGTTTGTATTAATCCTCTAATCTGTGAATTTCATTTAAATTTTATTTGAATATTAATGAGGACGAGCTCTTATTTTTCATGCAGTTAGTGGTTATTTGTATTTCTTCATCTGTGAATTCAAATATTATTTATTGAACAGATACTGTAAGGAATGATGCACAAACATTTTAGTGTCTATGAAGCTTAAATTTCACAAATGCTTAATTCCATCTTTTAGTGACTTTCTACTGGTATATTTATTACTAATATATTTTTTTTTTCAAAATTTTATTGATAAACAGATAGCAATGAGACAGTTTCAAATCAAATCGGAAGTACAGATTCAACAAATAACACA
>NW_004524695.1:4638345-4645118 GCF_000260255.1 Octodon degus | reverse complement strand
AATTTAAGTTTCCTGGATAAAAGTAGCTCTTGTAGAGCCAGAAAAATTGGGTACGACGTGTTGGTGCCCTTGACAGAAATTTATACTTTCACTTTGTAGTTTGCTCGTAGGCAAACCGGATTCGCTCGTAGGCGAACCTTGGCGCTCCTACCTTATCTACAGATAGGAGCCCTAAACCCTGCTTTTGTCACGGATCCCCAACTTACCCGGGGACTTACTGGTGCACCCCCTGACCGCCGAAGGTTCTGAGCTGATGGCTTGAGATGGATCCCCGTACGGGCCACCACTTGTCGTGCACGCCCTCGCCAGCAAGGACGACGCAACACACAGCTCTTCCTTCAGCGGTTTATTCAGGCTCCTAACAGTAAGTTTGTTATGCTCTCTCTCTCTCTTTTCCCTCGAGCCCTCGGCCTATATATGATCCCGAGCCCAATCCCAGTGCGCCACGTGGGGATCGCCCATGGGTCCAGCCTATGTGGAAGCAAATCATGACAGCAGCCCTGGCCGTATAAGGAGTTGTTGTGCACAGAGAGCGCTCACCCACGGGGGGTGGAAGGTGGAAACCAGCGCCATCCTGTAGGCACAGTCCTTCGCAGCTCTCCACAATCATGGGCTATAGGAAGTGACCCAGTAGGATTACAGTAGTTCCTGTAAGAGGGAAACATGGGATTTTATTGGACTGTAGAAAATGTAGCAGTGGATGTAGAGGTTGCAGACTTATGAAAAAGGGACTGTAAGCTAAACAACACAGCTGACTGTCAGTAGTCCAAAAGACAAGGTGACAGATTCTCTCCTAAAATCTTCAGAAGAGTGCACACTGGGTAATACTTTGGTTGTAAAATTCTGACCTCTGATCTCTAAAAGAAGAAGGAAGCACATTTCTGTAAATTCACTAAACCTGTGACAGTTACACAACGCCAATGCAAACTACATTTAGTAAAGTACATTTACTGAACAGAAGTCTCCCTGAAATGGGTTCTTACAGAAGTCGTTGCCTTTAATCTGGTCTGAAATTAGAGCTGCTCATAGACTCAGACAAGTACATGGGAGTCTCCTGTAGAATCACAAAGCACATTCCACAGCCTATTTCTAAGGGACTTTCAGTCATTTTCTATAATAATTATGATCTGAATAAAGTACAATGTAGAAATATTTAAGGCAATATTGAACATAGTGTCTGAGTGGATGTCAACTCTTAGAATCTAATGAGATACTGTGGGCTTCTGGATATCAGGTGATTAATGGTTGTTTGTCTAGGATCTATCTCACAGGAGCTCACATAATACCCAGGAATCTCTGGACCACCCCTCTAAATTGAGATGCGAATACTTAGAACAGATATATTCAGCAATTGACAAAATTTCCAAATTGACTACCTGGCTTATAACATTGTGAAAGTGACTTTTTCATCACTATACAAAGTATCTGAGATAAGTAAATATATAAAGAGAAATATTATTTTGGATCAATTTTGGAGGCTTCTCTCTATGACTCGTGAGTCCTGTGGCTTTGGATTGGGCCTGAAGAGGCAATCATGGTGGGAGCACTGAGAAGAGTAAAGCTGTTCATCTTATGACCAAGAAGAAAAGGAGGAAAAAAGAAGACATGGATGTCACATATTTCCCTTCACCAGCATCCCCAGGTATCCAAAGACCTCCCACAAGGCCCTTTCTTTTAAAGGTTCTACTATCTCCCAAAAGTGCCATGCTAGAGAATAGATGTTTGATCCATGGATGTTTGAGGGCCATTCCAGGTCTGGATAGTGACTGAAAGATCAAATGGAAGCCTCTACTTGATCTCTACTGGAGATGTCTACTTACAAAAAAGCAATACCTCATTTCCTCAGGAACTGAAGAAAGTAATAGTGCTACCAAAGTTGAAAAGATTCAGTGTCAGTGGTTCCAATTAATCCTACTGAGCTCTCCTACTTCATTTGTTCAATGACGGATAGATTATGGAAAACAACATTATTGTAAATTAATCCTATGTTCCTTCTAGCTGCAGTTTCTGTTTTGTTTGTTTGTTTTTATCTATCAGACTTTGACATTAGAAATAGTGCAATATTGTGAACTTATCTACCTTGAATCTCCATTTTCCCAAATGCTCCTCTTCACATACCTTGTTTTGGACTGACACAGAAACCGCATGGGATCTGAACATTGTGTATAGGGCAGGACTGTTACAACCAACACACGTTGCTGCTGAATTAATATAGGAATCAAGAAATGTTGGGGGAGATGACAGTCTGTGAGGAGCCCATGCACCTCTTGCTGGCTTATGCTTCTGAATCCTGGGGCAGGTAAGTGCAACTCCACAGTTTGGGGCATGGGAATACCCTCATCACAGTGTTAGTACTGAAAGGCATCCGTAGTTCTGGTTTAATTGTGTTTCTACAAGGAGTTATCTGTCCTTGTTCAATCTTTCTATTTTATATTTACTTTCCTCTAATTACAAGTGTTGCTTATGGCTCAGCATTAGATGCTAACACAGCTAATGTGTATGGATTCTCTCAGCATCTCCCATGACTATACAAACTATACTTTCCAAAATATATCCTTGATTATACATCATGCCCAGTTTGGCTTCCTTGATGACTTCTAAATGATTATTTATCCTCCTTCTGTTCCCTGAAAATGACAGGAAGTAGGCATACCCAAGCTAGACTCTCATGAGAAATTGGTTTCAGAATACAATTCTCTACAACTAAGAACTGGAATCTCTTTGAGAAAAAATTAAACACTTCTTATGCCATAAAGTGCTTAAATAATGAAGGTGTTTCTATTGATTAAAACTGGAATTATTTCAGCACAAAAATGAATAATGAAGATAACATTATATAACCCATGAACTAGAATTCATGAATCCTTATTAATATAAGCAGATGAGTAAAATTTCAAATCAAGATCTTTCCCTTATAACAGGATGACAACTAATAAATATAGAAAGAAAAATAAAGTAAGAGAGTTTAGTGCATCCATAGTTAGGGGATACAACTTTAAGAAGGATAAGACTCTAATCTCTGAATAATTTCAGAGTTCTTGTTTCCAAATTGTTAATTAATCACAAATTGAGAAATAGCAACTTACAGTACAGAAATCTGGCAAGCAACACGTGTATTAACCGCTTACCCATTATTAAGACAAAACATAGAACACCAAAATGTAAAGGAGGAGAGGTTTCTTATAGATGACAGTTTTAGTGGATTTCATCCATTCTTGGCTGGCTCTATGGACAGGCAGCCTGGTAAAAGGCTGTGGAGGAGAAAAGCTGTCCGCTGAATGATAGCCAGAAAGCAGAGTAAGAAGGTAGGAAGCAGGGAGGAGAATATGATCTTCTAACCACACCAGCGATGACCCAATCCTCTCATCCAGGCACTAGTTCTAAATTTGAGACTTTGGGGGACATATTAGATCTATACCATAATAGCATCCAAAGTGCTCAGAGTCAGGATCATGCATTTGGGGAAAACCAACATTTTTTTTTTATGATGTGATATATAAAGGACAAAAGTTCACTTCAATAATTTACACCAGACATGTGCAAATAATTATGAACAAATATCAGATGTGCCCAACTTCGAGGAAATCCTACAAATAATTGATCTATATTATTCACAAGTCTTAGGGTCAAGAAAGGACAAGGGAAAGTTAAGAGACTAAAGGTTCAGAGAGAGTTCACTACATTAAAACTCAGTATAATATGTGATTCACAATCAAGTTTAAGGCTGTGAAAAAGTAACTATGAGGATAGTTTTGTTGGCAGTTTGAATATTGGCTGTGGATTAGACAATCGTATTTTAATAATGCTAATTTACTCCTTTAGCTAATTAAACTGTCATGTTAGTGAATGTAATTTTATTTGAAGATACATCATGAATTATTTAGGTGTCAAGGGGCACAACAGCTATTCAACATATTCAAGTGGATCAGAAAAAATATTTAAGAGGAAAGTGGCAAAGCAATTAAGACAAAATGCCAATGATGCTGGAATCTCAATAAATGGTATGTGATACTTCTGTAGTTTATTATGCCAACTTCTCTATGAAGTTGAAATTAATCAAAATCAAAATCAAATGCTATTAAAAAAAATTCTATTGACTTTCTCCAAAGCAGCCAACCACAATAACTGACCTAAAATGATTTAAATTTAAAATAATTCTTACTCAGCACAACAATCTGCAATTTTTGCACGGATCCCAGGGATATACATCCCACTTCTACACATTTACTTATTTTTGCTGGACTTACAGATAATATTGCATGCTCTTATTGTGTACAACAAGATGCTGTGAAGTTTTTCAAATACACTGTTGAATGGCTAAGCCCAGGCAATTAGCAAATGCCTTGTCTCACATAGTGATCCTTACATCATAGCAAACAAGAATATCATGGAAGACATATAATAAATAAACAAACCAAACCTTTACCTTTAAGGCAGTTGCTAATGGGGTAAGATGCAAGCAGCTATATTTCCAGTGGGATCTGGAACTACACAATGATCCCTGTTGATGAGGAAAATAAAATTGCAACTACAATGTAGAAGAAGTAATATATTTTTTTTAAATCAGGATTTTGCAAATCCCACTGGAACGTTTCCCATAGCCATGATTACTATGAAATATTGAACACTGGTGATTTTATAGTTAATTGAACTGAAAATTAATTTAGTGTCTCTATGCTAAGTTATTTTCTATTTTGGAAAAGTAAAACATGATTGTGAAATAGAGGTATATAATTGTCATTTATATATAACAGCTTAGAGAAAATACAGGAAGTGAAGAATGCAATCTTGAGGAAACAACCTGACAAATCCAAAGGCAGGCTATGCTGCATTATATCACTGGCAAGTCCTTCAAAACCCCAGTATCTGAAGGGAACACACACACACACACACACACACACACACACACACAAAGTAACAAAAATTTGATGACGGTTAAAGAATAAAAAAAAATCAAAGAGAGCTATAATATATTCAAATTCCAATTCATGGCTCGGGAATTCATGCTGGCTTGCACAGATGAAATTTAAAGCACATATTTGTTACAATAATGTGACCATTAAGCTTGCTTCTTAGTCCAAATGCTACAATGCCCTCAATCAACAAGCCACCACCAAGAAAATCCAGCTCCTCACTTGGGTAAATCTGTTTATCTTCTGAGGATACCCTGTCTCTAATCTGTAGGTAGAGAATTGAGGAGTGATCCCTATATCCAAAGGGAGAGTTTGGAGATAGATTAACATACACATGGTAATTGACATTCAGATTCACTAAAATATTTTAAGGGGAGAAAATCAAACTAAATGCAGACATAAAGCAATATATTGGCTAAGTTATCTGGGAAACACAAAAACACACACACAACACACACACACACACACACACACACACACACACACATCAAAGCCACATTCTCAAACTTTCACAGAAGAGGGCCAGCCAAATAGCTCACAGGATTAAAGTGCCTGCAAGCAGGCGCAGGGGCCATGGGTTCAATCCCTGAGCCTGCTGTGCCGGCCCTGCCCCTGGGGCATGCTGAGATGTCAGTTTAAACTGGGTGTGGTGGTGCACACCTATAATCCCAGTTCTTGGGAGGTTGTAAACAGGCAGATCACTACTAGCCCGATCTAGTAGTGAGACCTTGAACACCCTGTAGACCCTTCTCTAAAGTACAAAAAAACAAGCAAACAAAAAAGTTTCACAGAAGAAAAAATAGTAGGAAAATGGTGTAAACAGCAAAGATGTTGATTTTAAGGGTCTACATTAAGATTATTAAAGATGGGTCAGGGAGATAGCTCAGCAGTCTAGGCACCTTCCTGGCAAGCACAGGGACCTGGGTTTGATCCCTGGTAGTACATGCTTTGCTGTCCCTGCCTGGGGCCTGTTATGTTGGCCACTGAAACTGGGCATTGTGGTGCATGCCTGTAATCCCAGTGCTGGGGAGGCTGAAACAAGAAGATGACTATAAATCTGAGCTATGTAATGAGACCCTGTACCAAACCCATAAATACATTTTTAAAACATGTATTTAGTACCAGGTCTAAAGGATCTGACTACACAGATCGGACTCATAGTAATAGTCCTGTTTTCAGTCTCCCTAGCTCTGGGATTACAGGCATGCTCCACTACACCCAGTCCCAATCTCTGTGTCAGCGTGCCCCGGGGGCGGTGTCGGCACAGTATGTCCCGGATTGAATCTCAGTCCCTGCATCTGCCTAAGCAGGTGTTTTAGTCCATTGAGCTATCTGGGTGGTCCAATATTTTTTTTTTTTTTAGAAAAGATTATTAAAGACATGGAGCCGGTGTTTCTGGTGGAGCAATGGAGCAGAAGTCACACTACATTAGCACATTTCCAATACTCCTTTCTTTCCTCCAAGATGGATCCTTCAGTGAAATTTGTAGATCGCATTAGGTAGGAAATAAAATCTTTATAGGGAGCTTGCAATTAGATCATGCATACGAGAAATTTTTGAGGAAATTTCTATGAAGCATAAATTGTGTTAGGTAATATCCTTAACTACATAATCAGAAGAAAATGAACAGAAGTACAAAAATAAAAGTATAATATCTAGGAATTAATAAAATCAATAGGGTGCAATTGTTCCTTATCATATGTCTTTGGAGGTATATATGAATAACAGTCTTACGAGCCTAATAGTTTGATGTTGTCAAAAGTGAAAATAGTAAAAACAGGAACTCATTGAAAAATACAGCCTAATTTGTGTATTCTAGGTAAAATACATATACTACATGTGTATATAAATATACAATAT
>NW_004524695.1:4626675-4630111 GCF_000260255.1 Octodon degus | reverse complement strand
TTTTTTGGTGGAATTGGGGATTGAACTCAGGCCCTTGTGCTTGCCAGGCAAGCACTTATTTTACTGAGCCATCTCTCCAGCCCCTTAATACATTATTTTTAATCAAATTAGTAATTGTGTTTTAATTTAGTGCATTTTTTACCTTTCTTAATTTTGTATAATTTGAAAGCCATTACTGTTTCCCTTAGGTCATTTTTAATTTAGGTATTAATGCTATTATTATACATTTTTTTCTTTCTTTTATCACTATTTTATATCATTTTATGGTTTTTCTTCTTTGTTACCAATTTTGTCACAGATAAAGCAAGTTATATTTCTAACTTTGTTTCTATCTCCTCCAATGTCAAAATAATTGAGCCAATAATTAACTGAATGATCCTTCCTTCCCCCTTAAAATTGCCATTTTATTATGTATCACATTATTATAATATGAACACCTGTATCTGAAATAACACTTTAGTTGGATTTTCTTATATTTGTATCTACTCATTCTATACAGGTTCTCTAACATCACTATGTACTCTAATATTTGATAAAACTATATCATTGCCTTTTAAAAATAGAACCTAGACCTACCTTGATTAACTTTGTCCATTTGTCATTTTATCCAAAACTTTAGTATCACTTTGCAATATTCTAAGACAAATTGTGTTAGGATTTTACTCAATGTTATATAAAAACTATGTTCAAATTAGTAATGAATTGTCACTGCTGAAGTATTTGTCATTTCCACCTTATATTTATATTTATATATAAGGGAGCTCCTTTTATTTTCGACTTTTAACATTGATAAATTGTATAGTGTGTTCACCTATGTTCTCTAGAATATTGATTACATTATTTCCTTGGTATATTGTGCTTTTGATTGATAATGCACATAAAAGTATTTCCCCATTATATTTACTAGTCATTATTGACATTTTTACTTTTTCTTTTCAATTTATATCAGATGTCCACTTTTAATGGGTTGAATATATTGAATTTTGTACCTGAAAGCTTTTCCAAACCTGACTCATGTTAGCTTTCTTCTTCATTAACTTTTGATGTGTTTATTGCTTTCCAAATTGCCTTGGTTACTGGCATTCAAACAAGCCTTTTTCAGGTTAAGTACTAAGAAATATTATTTATTTATTTAATACTGTAGTTTGAAATTATAGCCTTACAAATGCTAAGCATGTTTTCTGCTACTGAAATTCACCCCAAACCAGTGAAATGCTTCATTTTTAATCTGTCAATTTTGTGGATATTCAGCCCAAGATTAGAACTATTTGTAAGTGACAAAGTTCTTCAACCAACTAGCCTGCGTGACACATGTTACTATAAAAAAATAGAAAAATTAGGATAAAGCTAGCAAGCAAACAAGCAAAAAGAAACTTCTCTGACTTTGACATCTCAGGTACCTGGTGAAGCCTGGTTAAAACACTGGGCAGGGACAGTGTTAGGCTCTCACACAGTTTTGTTTGTGTGTCCATCTGTCTTCTCATTTTCTTCTCACACACTCTCACAGTAACTCAAAAAGAGGACTTTGAAAGTGATTTTAAATCCGTGAGAAGAATTTCAAACATAACGAGAAATCAGCAAAAGCTTGACGCTCTTTTTTTTTTTTTTTTTGTCCTGTTTCTAATTGAGTTCTCACTCTGTAAAGTTTGTTCCTGCAGGGTTAAAAAAAATTAAGATCGCATTTTACTATTAATTCCAACTGAGACAAACTTGAACCTGTTTTCAAATTGAGATCCAGCCCCAACCCAGTCAGTTATTTTTCTGAAGGATCTTTATAAATAGGTTATTGGATAAATTTGACTTATTGGAAAAATTATCTTTCATCACACTCAGGCTCCTGTTCATGGAATCTAGGGACAAAGTTATAAAAACAAAGCCAAATTGAAATGGGATCCAGACAGAAGGCTTTGGTTTATCTCAGAAAAAAATAACCCTACTTGGTATCTGTAAAGAACTCAGGGATGCCTGCTAAAGAAGACCATAGGATAATGGGTTCCCTTGGCTATTGGTTCACGAACTTATATACTCAACAGTAAGCTGAATCATTCAGGGCAAGTTTTACTGGATGGTTAGCTATCTTTTTGTCTTTCATAAATTCAAAGTTAGAAGAAGCGTTTTATGCACTTAGAACTTTGACCTTGAAAGATGTTTTCTCCTACCGATCTCCTGCTCTGAAATCCATAAATTTGCAGTACACTGTCTATTCTGTATCCAGCTGCCTTTGCATTAGGTCTGGAATCTTTACTCAGAGACACAAAGACAGGGCAGAGCATGGTTCCTTCTGGTGTTACAAGCAGATTCCTTTTTGACATCTTTGATCACAGATTGCTGTGCCCAACTCTAGAGTGTGCCTTATGACATTTAAAAGTGTGTTGATCAGCACCACGTAGATCCCCAAGGTCAGCACTCTGTTTCCCTCCACTAGAGCACTGCCTTGCTCTGCATTAATTATAAACATCAGAACTGTGCCATGTGACCACTCTTAGCATCTTGCTATACATGGCCTATTTCTCCTGCATGTTCAGTGAAGATCAGCCTACACTGTACAGCTGGAGAATGGAAATTTCCAAGATTAAGTAGAAAGAGTGACTGAGCCCCAAACCATTTCTTGTCAGTTCTAAACAAGTTTCCAAACATAGAAAGTTTGACTTCCTTCAAACTTATTAGTACAAAATGAGCTAATTAAAAAGTATTTTATCTTTAAAAATAAATTTTGGTAAGTGTTCTTTGGAAATAAATGCTTAGATTTGTTGTGCACTCTTTAAATAACAAGTATAATGGAACATTTATATTCTTGCTTTCATTTCATTTTTCAATTATCTGGCTTGATAAACATGTAATATTTTAGGTATAAAGAAAGTCTTTATAAAATAGTGTCAGTGGTTGGTATGATACTTGATAATGTTTTGGTTGTCTTTGTAAATTTAATCAAATTAGAATTTTTATTATTATGTTTGAATAAAGCATAATATTTTTATAATTATTATAGGAGACTCAAATTGAATATTTTACTGAGCAAATTTAGAAATATATTGTTTTAAAAAGTAGCTGTACATCAAAAAATACAAGCACATCTAAGGCTCAGATATTGGCTTTTAATATAGACACAATTTGCCAATAAAATTAATCAGAGTACCTTGGAAAAATGATTCTAGGACTGAGATTTGAAAGATGTCAGAATCAACATAGAGTGCTTTTTCTGCAGGAGACAGGATGGAAAGGAGTAGCAAAAGAGTAATTTTACAATAAAGAACTCTGACAAGGGCTGGCCAAATATCTCAGTAGATTAAAGTGCCTGCAACCAGGTGCGTGAGTTGGGAGTTCCATTCCCAGGCCTGCTGTGCCAGCCCTGCCCCCGGGGCACTGTGAGACTGGCTGTGATAGCATGTGCCTGTAATCCCAGCTCTTGGGAGGCCATAAACAGGTGGATCACTAC
>NW_004524695.1:4617363-4626575 GCF_000260255.1 Octodon degus | reverse complement strand
AGCTATCTCCCTGGCCCCAGTTTTACATTTTTTTTCACAATAATATTTTTATCTGACAGAAATGTACGTAAATAAAAATTGTGAACTCCTTCAGAAAATGGTAAGAATAGTGACACAAACATGTTTGAGGCAAGGGAAACACTTTGAGGGAAATTAAAAGCATAGTTTCTTTGTTACTCCTGAGGCACAGCATCCCACACCCACATCCTAAAGGCAGGAAGGGTCATTTTGGTTCATGGTTTCAGTCCCTGGTTGGCTGGCTCCAAGGAAGAAATGGAATTGTGGATGGATCTGGTTAGAGAAAAGCCATTCACTTCATGGAGGCCGGGAGGCAGGCAGAGAAGAGAGGAGCTAGCCACCTTTCCAGACCTTGTCCCCAGTGATCCAACACCAGCCAGACCTCACTTCCTAATAGCTAGTTAGACATAGCACCCCATAATCCAGGCACCTTCCAGGAACCCCTTTCTGAGCATCTAAGGCTCTTGGAAACATCTAAATCTAAAGCACAACATATATTGTGCTGTAATATATATATATATATATATATATGTATTATATATATATATATATGCAACTTCATTAAGTTGTAATTATAGATAACTATTATGTAATTATTTTATATAGCTCATCTGACCACCAGCCCAATTTTCCATTTTATTGTGTATTCTTTCATTAATGCTTTTCTTCTTGACAAATGTCATAAACTAAATCAAAAAGAAACAAAACAGCCGTATTCTTTGTTCTTTTCAAATTAATTTTATACTTACACTTAAAAAGAGACATTTTATTGGTACTTTGTGAATTAATGCTACAAACTCATGTCCAAACATTACAGGTAGACTTCAAATAGCCGGATCATAGCTGAAGGATCCACTTCCTACTCACCTTAAGTGGTATGCAGGTCAGAGGATTAAAGGGGCAGTCACTGTGTCACAGATGCAGAGTCTAATATGGATTCCTTCCAGGTTCTTGGTGTCCCCAAAAAAGAATTGGACAAGACACACAGAAAACAGAGTGAAACTACACATTCATTAAAGGAAAAAAGAACTATGCTCTGCAGTGTAAAAGTGGGCTTGCAAAAGGAATCACAGCATTCCTGAGATCAAAGGAAAAGATTCTTTCAGTTTTGGTCAAGAGTCCAAGAACCCCCTAGAACGTTGTCTGGGAAGAGTACGGGGGTTCCTGCAGAGCCATGCCATCAGTATTAACTACACCTATCCCTTCCCGTTTTTCTCTCTGCTATGATTGTATCCATGAGATGCAGGCCATGCAGAGGAGTAGATAATGAGTTTATCTATAGGCAGAGTTTACTATCAGACCCTTTGAGAAATTTCAAATTGATTGCACATGAATTGGGATTTTGCCTTGTACTGATTTATGGCCTCCCATTTCAAGTGTATTGTTTGAAGGTTAGTTTGGAGCACTCTTAGGCCAAACTAAGAACCCTAAAAATTGAAGGACAGGTGTTCCTCTGCTAAGCGTTGGTGTGTAGGCATGTTCTGGCCCATGCTAATGACCAACTGTCTGTGGCTTTTTTTTTTCTGTTTTTTTAGTTATCATGAATCTATGTTTTAGAAGGAGCTGACATTTTGTCCTGCCAGGATTGAAACTTAAGTATTCTTTAAAAAAATCTGTAATTTTTTTAAAACTAATTTTTAATGATTGATTTAGGGAGAGACATGTAATCTAATTCTGGCAAATCACCCAAATCCAGTTACCAGGGCACTTTTGAGAGCCTTATTCTTTCTCTTAAAAATAGAATAAGGGCAAGGGATGGTAGAGCACTTGCATAGCATGCTGAAGGGCCTGGGTTAGATCTCTAATGCTAAAAAAGCCATAAATTAAGACTTTTTCCTAATGCTCACTGATGCTTAGAGCTGCTGTAGTCAAGTCATGACCATAGGAAGAGCAGCCAGAGCAACAAAGACAAGAGAGAAGAGTTGATCAGAATGTGAGGATGAGCAGTTACCATAACTAATCTTAAAACCATTGTGCCTTTCTGGCTCTTTCTATGTAAACTACTTTCAGTTGACTTTCTGCTCCAGACTATTTTTATACTTTCACGTCAGTATTTTCTCATTTCAGTATGACAGTCCGGCACATCTATATATGTTTAGAGATTAAGTACCAGAAGTTGACTCTTGCATACTACATTGTCATGTGAAGAACTTGAGCCAGTGTCTGCCTTCAGATTTTCATTTCTTCATGGGGATGACAACTCAGACATCATGTACCTTCTGGCTCCAGATTTTGCCCTCACTTGTCTATGAAAGTAGAGCAGGCACAGAAAACAATTAAAGAAGCAGTCTCTGTTCTACAGATTACATATAGCTAATGTGTAATATTCCTCTGGATGGATATATATATATATATATATATATATATATATGCCATTTGTACCTTCTTTGAATAAAAATTAACTAGTGAAGTAAAATTTAATGGAATTGAAAATTTAACTCAAGGACACAAATTCAAGTTAAGGTTTTGTACAAAACAGGATTTTTCCAACACACACTAGAATCAGGAACAGATTCAACAGATCTAGTCCTAGGTCAGTCAGAATATTTTTTCTTTTCACATTTCCTCCAAGTAAGCTGGCATGTTGAATCCCATTCAATAACCTCTCCATTATCTGCTGCAATACTCCTTTCAAACACTCCTCAGAGCATCTCTTACATTGGACACAGCTAGGCTTTATGGGACACACAATAGTAGTATTTCATTAGCTATTTCTTCCCCCTTAGGTTACAGTCATTAGCATAACAAAAAACCCATAACAAGCAGCAATAAGAAAACAGGAATCTTAGGAGTAAGATGACCAGATCTGAACATGGTGCCTCAGCATGCTTTTGTCCTTTCTGTACTTTTGTTTTCCCTAATGTTCTTGTGGTTAAATGATGCAAAAAAAATCACATATTTTCTCTTTCAGTTTTATCTCTTTTTCTATTTTTTTAAAATAGAATAAAGAATAGTAAAACAACAACAACAACAAACCAGTAACAATACAGAATTTTGCTAAACAAGGTGATAGGAATTCAACAATAGTTAATGTATTGCATAGTATTGTCTTCAAATTATTCAGATTACCAGATATAAGCAAGCATAATTGGTTCAAAAAATGGTCAAAATTTAAGCACTAGCTGTATCTTTCAATGGATAAGTAGAAATCAGCATTATGTTTGTCCAAGCAATCCTGTGTATAAACATGCATATTTTCTTTTCTTCTTTACTTCATCCAGATTGTTCCTTAACTTTGAAAAGCTTCTTTCCCTTCCACAATATCCATTGTATCTTTCAATTTTTTTTACTCTTTCAGTTTCTTACACTAGGGACACAATACAATGTTTATATTTGTGAGTCTGATTTATTTCATCTATGAGGATGGTCTGTAGTTGCATCCATTTATCTATAAAAACCTTTGAGTGTATTTTCTTTTAATAGCTGAGTATATAGAAATACCACCTTTTTTATCCATTCCTCAGTTAATGGGCATTTTTGGTTGTTTCCAAGATTTAGCTATGACAAATTGGATTGTTATAAACCTGGGTGTACATATATTGCTGTGGTATGATGTTTTCAGTTCTTCTGGAAAAACACCTAGGAAGGGAATAGCTGAATTGAATGTACCTCCAATAATAGGCTTTTTTAGAATTCTCCACCCTGATTTCCATAGTGGTTGTGCCAGTCTATACTTCCACCAATGATAGGTCACAAATTGCTCCATTTCCTTTTAACTCTATTTTAAGAGAAGGTCACTTAAGTTCACTTAAGCAATGGATAAACTCACTCCCTCAAAACTTCCATTTAGCTAGCCATAAAGTCACTTAGAGAAAATCAGGGTCATGAAATAGGATTAAATATTTAGAACAACTTGGGGCATAGGTTAAACACTAAACCACAATGCCCCATGACAGGCAAATGCTCAACAGTGTCTGGGAAATGTAAACCTTGTGACAATTGTGGAACATTCCTATAAAATTCTTGAAAGTGAAGTAATGTGCTTATTATGCAAACCTGAAAAGTATATAACCTGGAAGAAAAGTCCAAAAGGAGTTGACAACTTTGGGAGCTCAGTCAGGGCATCAGTCAGTTGCAAGGTAGCAATAAAAGCTTTTTTATTCTTCTGCGCTAGTCTCTTTTGTGGTGGCTTACCTTTTTTCTCTATCCTCTGCTGCTACACCAACAGTAGAGAAAGTTTCCTTTTTTCCTCACAGTCTCTCCAGCATTTGTTATTGTCTGACTTCTTGATAGCCATTCTTTCTGGGGTGAGAAGGAATCTCAGTGTTGTTTTTATTTGCATTTCTCTTAATATAATCTGTGTTCTATATTAATGACTTATTGCATTATACGTATTCCACTGCACCTGCTGTGCAGGTCATTATACCCTGTGGGTGGTGTGTACAAGGGAGTTGATGTAAAATAAAGATAGAAGATAGAAAAAAAATAAATTCATTGAAAAAGATAGCAGATAAGAGATAATTAAGAACTGGAAGGATGGCAACTTTTGTGTCATGAGTACAGAATATTTTGGGGATGATGCAAACTTTTGAAGCTACGATGCAGTTGACTGTTGTATAGTATTTTGACTGTACTTAATGCCAGTGAACTGCACAACAATGAATAGTTAGAAAAGTAAATATTAGGTTTATTTTACTATAATAATAAAATAGCTTCAAAATAACATGTCTGGTAGAATTTTTCACTGAGAAATATTTAATTAAATCTAAGATCTGATTTGGAGGATGGTCTTTACTAGTACAATGAGGCAGCAGCTAATAGCTTACATGATTCATGAGAGAGTGAGGCACAGAATACTATGACCTAGAGGCATTCTCATCCTTTTGCCTGTCCTGCTTTGGATAAAAACTGATGGAGCTGCATTTTTCCTTTTGAAGGTTGGGACTCTTTAGAGTGATGAGCCTCAAATCTCACTATAGTGTTTTTGTTTTTAATCTTATTTCTCTACTCCTCTGAGAATTATAGAATTTATTAGGATAGCAAAAATACATTGAAATGCATGTTTATTTTACTTTGACTCATAAGAATGAGACCATCAACATACAAAAAACACAAAGGGTCCTTGTGCAATGAGGGCTCCACAGCCTCACTGAGGATATCATAATGGTGACCTAACTAATGAAGCTCTAAGAATTTCTCTTTATCATTTAAGTATAAATTTTATTATACAATCATTTTCTGCATTTGAGCTCTGTGCTAAAGCAGCATGCTTAGATAGCATGCTATCTGCACAGAGCAGTGCAGTTTTTATTTTTGACTGTGCCTTCTCTCCACCTCTACCCAATAACCTCCCTCCAGCTAAAAATCAAGTCAGTGTGGCAAATGAAATAATCATGATGGCGACACTAAGAAGAAACACAAAAATGAATAAAAATCTGATGGGATGAATATAAACAGAATAATGCATTAATGATCATAGAACATCTTGACTCATGAAGAAAAGGGGTAGCATGAACTTCATCATGAATAATTTGATTCTCTGAAAGGAATAAGCAAAACTTCCAGTTTTTAGCCCTGGACTGAGAATGGTTTGAAGAACTAACCAAAGTGGATGATGAGATGGCCGAGGCATGCTCTATCCCTGGGTCTGCTAAGACTCTGCACACTCCAGAAAGCATAAAGGCTTGACTGGAGAATGCCATGCAGAAAGCATGGAGACAGTAGAGTGGCACTCCCTGCCCTGGCCACGACACCAACAGCATTCAGGGTATATGACATTGGCGCCATCCAGTAATTGCAGGAACAGAAGAATCAACCACACTGGAGTGATCAGAATACACACACTTAGCCCCAAGGTAAAAGGGAAGTGATGTCTGTGAGAATCCACTACTTTATATGTATTTTCTACAGCACATGACTTTGTTTTTCTTCCCTGCTGGGCCTTTTCCCAAGATGAATGACAGGCAATAATTGATGTTTTACCTGATTCTAAAGGTGGCTATCTGGATTAGAGCTCATATATTTCTTTGTTATATAGAATCCTGCTAGTTTTTTTTTTTTTTTTTTTTTTTTTTTTTTTTTTTTTTTTCGGAACCAAGGATTGAACTCAGGCTCTTGCGCTTGCCAGGGAAGTGCTTATTCCACTGAGCCATCTCTCCGGCCCCTCTTTGTTATATAGAAAACAAATTCTGTGCACTGAGAATAGCAACAGAAAGAAGACTTGGGTCCCATATTTATTGGTGGGGATGAGGGAAACTAAAAAAGCAATCACCTATGCTGAGATAAATAATATGTATGGGGATAATTTAACATAAAGGCAAATTAGTATAATTTGCTAGTTGTGCTAATTTAAAGAGAGAAGCATAAAACAGATTTGTGGTGAAGAAGTAAGGTTCATATTGTTAAATACAAGAGTATTTTCCATTAGTTGAAGGGGATGTAAATGGGTTCAGAGTGGGTGCTGAGAGCGACTCACAGGTAGATAAAGACTACTTTTATTTTCATGTAGTTCCATTAGGTAGAGTGTGGTATAGGGATGTTCTTGAGAATTTTTCAAGTATTATCTTATTTTTGACATTGTTTTACTATAAAAGTCAAAGGAGAAATCACCAAAAAGACTCTGTGAAGAGAATTGTTTTCCACTGAGAAAAAGATTGGTGAAGAGTAATTTTCAGTAATGATTGTAATGCAAAAGTAAGTGTCTGCTCCATTCAGTGTGAGTGTGTGCACACACACACACACACACGCACACACACAGGGCACACAGTAAAAGAGATACAGAATAGCAGTGAATTACTGGTACAGCAACGGAGAACACAAAATCACACTTATCTCTAGACAAGAGATGGCTCGGTGCTCCGCCATGCTTCCCAGACACCTCATCAGCAAGGTGTGGAAAGACGTCTACAGAAAAGTGTCTGGGGCAACATGTGACCATGGTAGCTCATACTGAGGTGGTTATGAGTCTTATCCACTTGAAAGGAAACTGGGCTCCCAGCACATGTCTTTGTCACACTGCTGAAGAACACCAACATGAACCCAAGTCTCACAGGCTATTGTGTTCTTTGATCCCTAGTGGGATATCAGTAAAGGTTCTTTCCTCGAGTGATGCTAAGGGATGTCAACCTAGTTTACATTACTTAGGTTTAAGCCTTCTAAAACTAAACATTTTGAGCAATCACTCTTGTTGTCCCTTTTTCTCATCTTCAGCAACTGTCCAAACTAAGTTTTTCTGCATGGCTATTTATGTCATGCATTATACATAAGCACTATGTATGTGTTCCGCTCATTCAGCAGAAAGACACTCACAGCTTACCTTGCGTCAAATCTCTGCCAGGTGCTGAGGATGTAATTTTACGTAACAGATCATGGAGAATGGCTCCTGTTGTGAAGCAACTTGTATCATGAGCAGGAATATGAATTTCAAATGATTAACAATTTCTGACCAAAAAGCAGAATATTTATGTATGTATAAAAGGGATATGGATTTGCCCAATTGTTGGAACTAAGAAACTCCAAGGGAAAAGATGAAATCTAAGGTCAACCCTGAGGGGAAGTTGAAAATGGACAGGGGTGTGAAGTAGGCAATAGCAAGAACAATTTGGAAGCAAAAACTGAAGCCCAGGTCAGTGCTTGTGATATGCTGTTACTGGTGTGGGTGTCTTACAGAAGTCACACTTTTTCAAGAGCTCAGTGCACACCTGACACAGAAGTTAAAGACATCAAGGAGGATGCAGGGTAAGCAGCATTGGCTGCAGGACCCGCTCCTACCTCTCTACAAAGAGGGGATTGAGCATATTAGCAATGTCTATGAGCTCTAAATATCTGTGACTTCACTTCTGTGCCCCAGATCTCCCACAGGAATCTTTTTCATGCCTATGTTAAAAATTGTCATAAAGAAAGGGTTTCTGGGAAAGACAGTTCACAAATACTAAGGTGAAAACACTACAAGACCACTGTAAAAGTATTAGAAAGGGTGATGATTCTGGTAGTCAACATTTTGATTTTCTTTTAAGGTATTAGGAGTTAATCACAGGTCATTCTACTGAGCTACATCTCTAACCCATTTAATATTTTTTTGAGGCATGATCTCACTAATTTGCTAAACTGCTCCAGGTTCAAACTTTCTAACTTCCTGCCTCAGGCTCTGATGTGCTGAGGTTACAGATGCTCACTGCAGACCTTACTCTGTTAAACATTTTGAGTGCTACATTATCTTGAGTAGACTGTGTTTCAATTAAAGGTAAAACAAAACTCCTGATAATTAAAAATATGATGAGCATCATAAAGGAGATATACAGCTACTGTTAGAACTTATAAATCAATAAACCACATCTACTTAGGAGCTCAGGAAAGAAAAATTGCTTGAAGTCTTTAACCCTATGGATAAGTCCAAGGCTAAGAAGCTGCTACTCAGGTGAAAGGTGGGTTCAGTTGAACTGAGAACACAGGAGGAAAGACCACTGAGGCTCAAAGGAGACATAGTGGTCACGAAGGGAGAGTGCTGTGCGTTATGTAAAAACATTTCAAGTCTACTTTTAAGTTCATGAAGAACGCATTGAAAACTTTAATGTGTGGAACTGTTTTCATTACAGGCACTGAGAGTTGCATCTTTCTATTGATAAGAAGAATAAGGGCAAAGAGTTTTGTTAGGAGAAAGCTAGGATGCTTCACAGGGAGGAAATGATTGCTAAGGAGAATTAGAGCTCATAGCATATGCAAGTGGCTAAGAACAAGGCAGAAAATTGTGGTTCTACAGCTTGCCAGCTGATGGTTTGGGTAATTCCATATATTTTGCTTATATCTATTGTTCACTTATAAACTGAGATCCTAATAGTATATTCTGCATAAGATGGCATGGTAAAGGCTTCTGGGAAAGTAGAAGCTAAGAAAGAGCTTGGGGAAGAGTGCTGTCCCTAAGAAAGGAAAGATGCAAGGCTGGGTAAGGGGCAGGTTGAATTGAGTGGCAGTCACACATATCTTGATTTATCATTCATACTGGAGATGGAGAATGGAGGACTGTCTTGCGATCTTGAAATAGGAAGTTATCATGTGTGGCGCACGACCTCGCCAGCAAGGACGACGCAACACACAGCTCTTCCTTCAGCGGTTTATTCAGGCTCCTAACAGTAAGTTTCTTATGCTCTCTCTCTCTCTTTTCCCTCGAGCCCTCGGCCTATATATGATCCCGAGCCCAATCCCAGTGCGCCACGTGGGGATCGCCCATGGGTCCAGCCTATGTGGAAACAAACCAT
>NW_004524695.1:4606710-4608523 GCF_000260255.1 Octodon degus | reverse complement strand
AGAGAGAGAGAGAGAGAGAGAGAGAGAGGAGAGCAAAGATGAGAGACAGATTAAAATTTCATAGGGAAGAAAGATAAGGTCATAAACATAAATTTTATAGGGGAAGGGAATATTCAACTTTGCTACACAATTTACCAGATGTTTCCTGAATATATTTTCTCTTCCCATCTCTGTCAAGTTAATAACTTCCAGGGGGCCAAGCTACTCCTAAAGGTGAAATTAATGTCTAGAGAAAACTGCTCAGAAACAACAACAGCAAACACTAAGGATGAAATTAAGAATAATGAAAATAATAATACTAATTTTGAAGCATATGTCTATTAAGAACTAGTGAGTATTTATATAAATTGAATGGAGGATTAGGCTGAATTTGCTATATACTTTCAAGGTTTAACCTTTGTGCACTACTATGCATCATATTAGTAGCTGGCCATTGGGAACATATTCAAGGTATAATAATATGACAGGAATAGCCAAGTAAATAATAGCTATTTGGAAGTTAGGGGAAACACTTACAGCACTTCTGACACACCCTTGTACTCATGCATCTATAAAAGTAAATTCAGTCTTCAGTCTCCTTGCTGTGTCTCTGAGCCAGGTATCAGGAGAGCGCAGGGTTTCTTCATACTTTCTCTGAAAGCAATAGTGGGGCTTTAGCCACAGGGAAGGGATAGCTCAAAGGTACATTTTGCAAAAAGCAAGTCTGATTTTTTGACTATTCCCAATTATTTTCTATAGATCCCACTAAATCACAGAAGAATCTGTTCCAGACTTAGATGAAGAAAGAACAGTGTTCAAAATATTTAGGTTCATCTTTATATGGCATTCTGCTAGTGGCAGATCTCACAGGCATGATGGTTGATGGAAAAATAAATGAGTTATTGCAATAGGAATTCAATGTTCTACACTCAGTAATTTTTAATAAGTGCTAAAGTTGAGTTTAGGATATATCTCTATCTATCTATCTATCTATCTATCTATCTATCTATCTATATCACAAACTTTCATTTTATCACTTAATGAACCCTAACAGAAAGTGTTTAGTGCAAGTATTTGTAAGACTGTTAATGAAAATCAAAATTAGTAGAGCCACAGGAATAATGTCTTCTAGTGCCTATGAAGCACTGAAATGCAAAATAGACACCTACAGAAGTTCCTTGTCCATTTCAATTCACTATGCCACAGAGAGTTTATCTCATAGAGAGGACCAGAATGATGTCATAGACTCCTTCAAGTTTAAGAGGTCACCTTCAGATACGACTCATTTGAGTTTTTTCTTTTCCAAGACACTATAAGCAAAGAACAAAATTCTGGGGCTGGCGAGATAGCTCAGTGGACTAAAGTGCTGGGTTAGACAAACTTAGGAATGCGCAGGGACCACAGTTCGATTCCTAGCATCACATGCCGTACATGCCAGCCCTACCACCAGGGTGCGCTGAGCCGCCAGGTGCACATCTGTAGTACCAGAGCTCGGGAGGCTGAAAACTGGAGGATCACTATGAGTCTGAGCTGTGTAGTGAGAGCCCGTAACAAATACACTTTTAAAAAAGAAAGAAAAGAATAAAATTCTGGAAGGCCAGTTTAATTTAGAAAAAGCTCATTCAGCTAAAAATAAATTTGAATGTAGTATTTTCTTTTTTTTTTTCAAAGTTTTATTGATAAACAGATAGCAATGAGACAGTTTCAAATCCAATCGGAAGTACAGTTTCAACAAGTAATACACTGCATATATTCTTCTTAGTGGTTAATTGCTGTATAAGATGTGGACTTGTGATCCTATTTACAAACATCATTAGAACAAATCATTCTATTC
>NW_004524695.1:4586326-4596577 GCF_000260255.1 Octodon degus | reverse complement strand
CTCTTGGGAGGCCATAAACAGGTGGATCACTACAAGTCCGATCTAGTAGTGAGACCCTAAACACCCTGTAGACCCCTCCTTAAAATACAAAAAAAAAAAAAAAAAAAAAAAAAAACCACACACACACATAAAACCTCTGACAAACACTATTATTATTCAACTTTCTATACTTTTTATCTTATGTCCTTTTTCTGTTTCTGGATTCCACCGAAGACTTGCATGCAATTTTTCTTACATCTTTAGGCTTCTGTTGACTGTGATTTTTTTTTTCCAGAATGTTTTTGTGTTTTGATAAACTAACAGGTTTGAGGAATATTGGTTAGGATTTCTTTTTCTTTTTTTGAAAGGCCTCCTCTTTGAATTTGTTTGCTCTTTTTCAATGATTAGACTGTCTTTATGGGTTTAAGAGGAAGATCACAGATGTAAAGTGCAATTTTTGGCCACCTTCTGTCAAGGATATGTGTCCTTGAAACGTATATGAATGTGATTTACAACATTTGTTGCTGACTTTGATAACCTGGCTCTGACAGTGTTTTTCAGGTATCTCTACCATGAATTGACCGTTTTTTCCCCCTCTGCCATGCTTTCTTCTTTGAGTGAACGACATCATATGCAGCCCACCCCACACATAAAAATCTATGGGAACAATGGACTTCTCTATGCTTTGTCCACAATTTTCTGTAAGTTTAAATAACCTTTTTAATCAGTTATACCCATCACTGTCCCCATATAGTGTGGAAACTGAGCAGAACATAAATTCAGTAGACTACCTTCTACAGAAGAAATATTATTTATTCCGTCTGTTCAAAACCTCACAAAAATTTGCTACTAGAGAGAGAATCAAGGGAAACCTTTGATCACACTGGATTTTCCTCCATGTTCTATTAGCCCCAGGAAAACAAATCCTAAGCATGAGAATGGCAAATGAAGACTTGCACCATGAAAATACTAATAGTAGCCAAAGATCAGAGCAAAATGAGCAGTTTTGATCTCACACAGGGCAGTGGTTCCTAGCCAGGGTATTAACTGATGTGATGTTTGGTCTCCTCACCATCTAAACTACTTAACATGATTCCTATTTTAAGCTTGTTGTGTATGAAGAGTTCAATGCATGGAGCTATGCCAGTACTCAATGCTCTTGCCCACTAGCTATGCTTTGAATGTATCAACTTAATGAGCTTTAACCTCAGCACATATGGAAAATTCATAATTCTAAGCAGTGTTTAAAATGCAATGAATCTTTGCTCTTTCATCCAGGATTTATACATTTTACAAAGCATATGTAAAATATGCCCTTTCATAGCAATCTTTGCCTGGGTAATATCATCTTATGTGGAATTTGTTTCTAGTCAGATTTTTAGTCACAAAGCTAAGCTTCTCTTCCCTTTTCTAGGTGATTGTATATCTTGAATGATTAACCCATATGCTAATGATTATTATTATTTTTTCTGTGTGTGTGTGTGTGTGTGTGTGTGTGTGTGTGTGTGTGCTGCTTAGGATGTCTTCAGGGCAGGTCTGGTTTGGCTTGAGGATGAGAGGCTTGAACCACAGCATCCTGAGCCTGACTTCTTTGTTTCAGCAGGCACTTAAACACCTGAGCTAATGGGCAGGGCCCCATAATGATCATGTTTTCAAGAATATGAAATAGTAAATACTGTAAAAATACAGTTATAGCTTAAATCATTAATTCAGAAAACACTGGAAAGCAACAGACTAAGAATCAGAATATTGGTGTGTTTATTTTGATGCGAGAATTACATCATTTATGGCCAGCCAAATGGCTCAGAAGATTAAAGCACCTGCAACCAGGGGCAAGGGTTTGATCCCTGGTCCTGCTGGACCAGCTCCGCCCCTATGGTGGTGATTGGGACTGGGTGTGGTGGTGCATGCCTGTGATCCCAGCACTTGGGAGGCTGTGAACAGGAGAATTACTGCAAGTCCAATCTAGTAGTGAGACCATGAACACCCTGTAGATCCTTCCCTAAAAAATATCACAAAATTAATAATAATAATAATAATAATAATAATATCATTTATAACCTTTGAATTCATTTTGGTTTATTTCATTACAATTTAGCCTTGAAAATAAAGTTTATATTAACAATATTTTAAGATGACTCATTTTTAGTTCTAGTAATATCACTGGTAATTGGAATGCATATGTACTTCACTTTCTAAGAATTTTGCATAGCACCATCAAGTTTAAACAAAGGTCCATTTAAGCAAATTGGATTGTTAAATGAAAATAAGTGATTGCCTTTAGACAGACAGATTGAAAGAGAAACTATTATTTTCAAACTTTGAAATGTTTATATAATACGTACATACTGAAATGTCATGATGTGCCATTCACAATGAATTTTTATTTACTGTCGACTAACTGGCAAATCTTTTAGACTGTGGACAACTAGAATACGTGGAAAGTAGTTAGAAAGTAAAATAACATTTTCCTTTTTAATCTATACTACATAAGAAAGATAATTATTTATTTTTATCTTGCTACTGAACCAGTATAATTTCTCCATTGATGGTAAGAAAACTGGAAACCTTTTAAAATAACTATTTATTAAACATTATCTCTACAAAATATTTCAATTACATATGACCTGTAACTAGTTATAAAATGTAGAACACTGTGTTTATTCCCATACTGATGTCAGTATCAATGCTTTTCTGTAATGAATGTAGGAAATGAATCCACAATCCTACTTAATATCTACAAATCCAGAGCCATTTTTTCTTTCTGAATCATAAATTGAGGGCAGCACACAACTGTGACAATCTATTGGCATTTATTATCTGTTTTATGAAAAAAATGCTTAAGGGAAAGGGTTCTATACATTGTGACTTTTTTCACATATATATGAGAATTTGGTCTTTTTTTATTAAAGCCTCATATTAAAATTTTTCCTATACTACACGAGGTACTAGGATGATGTTGCATAGTGCTTGTCGGGCAGGCACTGCACTGCTGAGTTGTATCCCTAGATTCTATACTTTAATTCTTACTTTATTTATTCTGTAGGCATCATTAAAAATATGACATTTTTTCAACACAAGAAAGTGTTTATCTTGACAAAGTTTAAAGTCATGAATTCTCCTTATGAAGATTTGAGTTTACAAATTTTAAAAATGTAAGAGCTAATAAACTGATGGAAAATATAAAGGGCAAATTATTACTTGCTGTATACTTAAAACTTTTAGAAGTAAAATAAAATTCTCAAATAGTATTTAAAAAAAACAAAATAATTCCAAAGAATCTAAGAAAGATATATGATTTATTAGGCTAAATTTAACTGAAAAAAACAAAATATTTGAACTGACAGACTCAGCATTCCCATGGTGCTCTAAGCTTCAATGCAAAGACAAGCTTGTACTGAAATGCCACGAACAATTCCATTTCACAATGCTTCTGTTAAACAAGAAAAGGTATTTGTCATTGGCATCAAATTTTTTAAGAGTGAAGACACAAGGTAGGAAAAACACTAAACTGCATTAAAAATGTAACTCAACTGACCACACTGGCTATAAAGACCTAGATGTAGCAGCCCCTGAAAAGTCACTCATACAAAGACTTTCCAGTGACATGCAATATGGTCACTTGCTGACCCAATAAAGTGCATGCGCACATAGAGAGTTTCATTGGCTGGCTGGGCCAATGGGGACAAAGAAACATCCTGGTAAATTTAACAGCACTGACATTTCACATTTATCTTATTAAGGTTAGTAAGATGTCATGAAACATTTTGCTGTGACTAATACCAATTATTCCTTTGGATGATCTACTTTGATGCAGTCTCATGAACAAGATAAATTTATCAGTTATTTGAGTAGACCAACTACCAAAGTAGAATGTACTAATTACCTAATATAAAAGTATCCTAATAGAAAATATGCACAAACCATACTTTACCACAGAAAAGTGTAGATAGATGTAAATATATCTCTACCTTTCTATCTGTTTCTGTCTATCTAAATATCTATCTCTATCTGACTTTTTCTTTTGTATTTTAGGAAAGGGTCTATAGGGTGTTCAGGGTCTCACTACTAGATTGAACTCATAGTGATCCACCTATTTACAGTCTCCCAAGAGCAGGGATTACACGCTCGCATCACCATGACCAGCACCCGGTCTCAATCGCTGTCTCAGTGCACCACGGTGGTGGGGCCGCACGGCAGACCCTGGGATTGAATCCATGGCTCCTGCATCTGCTTGCAGGTGCTTTAACCCACTGAGCTACTTGGCTGACCCTTCTAACAGCTTTTAATGGTATGTACTAATGCTGAATTTCTGAAATATTGATTATGATATGCATGGGTGTAGATTTATTTTTGTTATGGCCATTTGAAATTTTATATGTTTCACTTATCTATATGTCAGATTCTTCTCCTATCTTTGGGAAATTTTCTGCTATTACTTTGTTAAATAGTGACTTTATGTCATTTGTGTTTATTCTTGCTTTTTCATTGAAAACTATCAGTCTTATATTGTTTTTCTGGCATCATTTTACACCTGTTGAATTATTAATTCCTCATTTCTCATTATTTAAGAGATCTTTCCTTTCATGATTCCTAGCTGCAATGCTGTCTATCAAGGTCTGAAAGTCTGTCTTCTGTTGTGTTCAAGTAGTGTCTTCGGATTTCAATGGAATTCTTAATTTCTTGTGTATATGTTGGAATCTGTTTCATGCATTCTAACTATTGCCCATATTGCTATATGTAGGAATGAATGAATGCATTAAAGGTTTCTTTTATTTTCTATGCTCCTCTATTTTTTTTATTCATGTTTCATTCAGATGTGCTGAGCAATTCTTTTGTTACCATTGTCATTTCCAAGCACAAACCTAGTATTACACATTGCTACCCTCGATGCACTTGCTTAGTTCTCAGGTATCAGCATATATGTTTAGTCAGGTTGAGAATCCTACCAATTAACTGCTAGTTTCAAAAACCTGATGGAGAGTCTCAGGATCATTATCTCAACCATCTTGTGTACATGAATACATAGTTTCTCCCCTGCCATGTTTCCTAGCTTTTCTCCTTGCCATCTCTTCATTTTTTAAAACCTTAAGTTTATGCTCTTCATTTAGCTGTGTTTTACCTTTCAATTTTTATTTCTTCTTTTGAATTCTTACTCTAGGGAGACTATGTGGTGTTTACACATTTGGGTCTGGTAGGTAAACAGTTCATGAATAAAAATCAAACTGCACAGGTAGTACTTGAAATAATTAACAACTGGGACCTCTTCTTATTTTCAGAAGTTTTTGCGTGTCAAAAGAAATTACCAATGGAGTGAAAAGATAACCCAAAAATTTGGAAAAAAAACCTTAACTAACAAATACTCAGGCAAAGTCTTCTCTCCTGAATTTATAAAGAACTAAAAAAAAAACACCCAACCAACCAACCAACCAACCAACCAACCAACCAAACAAACAAACAAACGAACAAACAAAAAAAAAAACATGAGGGCCTCAAAATTTGAAGACTCAATCCAGAAATGAGCATCTGAGAAGAACACATACTTCTCAGAGGAAGAAATTCTTGAAGCTAACAAATACATGAAAAAAATGCTTCACATCACTAGCCATCTGTGAAATGCAAATTGAAACAACACTGAGCTACCATCTCACCCCAGAAAGAATGGCTATCATAAAGAAATCACCTAGCAACAAATGTTGGAGAGGCTGTGGGGAAAAGGGAACCCTTTTCCACTGCTGGTGGGAATGTAGACTGGTGCAACCATTATGGAAATCAGCATGGAGACTCCTCAAAAAACTAGGACTGGAAATCCCATTCAATCCAGTTATTCCCCTACTGAGAATTTTCCCAAAAGAACTGATAACATCCTATCATAGGGATATATGTGTGCCTATGTTCATAGCAGCACAATTTGTGATAGCCAAATCTTGGAAGCAACCAAAATGCCCATCACCTGAGGAATGGATGAAAAATGTGTTTTTGTACAATGGAGTATTACTCAGCTATAAAGAGTGATAAACTCAAAGTCTTCATATAAAAATGGAAATAAATGGATGTTACTTCAAGATGTCATTTCTAGGGGCTGGAGAGATGGCTCAGTGGTCTAAAGCACCTACTTAGAACAAGCTTAGCAAAGCACAGGGACCGCGGTTCAATTCCCAGCACCACATGCCAGCTGGCCCCACCCCCTGGTGGGCTGAGCTGGCCACACACACACACATAAATAAATAAAATATTAAAAAAAATTGACTTAAAAAAAAAAGATGTCATTTCTTTTTTGTATCCTGGTAAATTAATTTTGATCTGATGTTTTATATAGTCTCATGGAGTTGTTTCTTTACTTTGGTTGCTGTCATTTTCAGAAATTTCAGGTGTGTGGCTTCCAACTTATTCCAGGTCAATGTCTGCTATACTCGTTTTGGGTAGGCTGGAAGTCTGAGATTGCATTTTGCTCCTTCATCTTGACATTTTCTATTCCAATCTAGAAAAAAAAATGTTTTCTGTAATGATCTTCATGAGTCTGTCATGTAGGTTATTATATCTCTAGTATTAAGATTCTGTTGGAAAATTCTGTTCTTCAGAGATATATTCTCTCTGTAGAAGCTTCTTGGTTTTCATTTGTGCCAGGATCCAGTTAATCAAGAGTGGAGTATTGCTTTCTGATTATCTAATTACTCAGTCTTTTGTAACTTCCCAATATTGTTATACAAAGGAGAATAACTTTTTACAACAGATGTAACATCCTAGCTACAGTAGTACAATTAGAAATAATGATAACATCAGGCACAATTTAGACATTGACAAACTGTGGTAACAATTATTTTTATACTTTAGACTGTAGTAACTAAGTCTATATTTCTGTAACAGAATCATTCATAATTAAGAATTTGAATGCAAAATGTTACTCTTTGTTTGAGTAGATTTGCCCAAGGTTTGTTTAGATGATGTGATTTCTGCTTTCTAAGCATCTCCTACTCTGTCTGCCCCTTCTGTGGTACAAGAGCATGTGTTAGGCACTTGGGTTCCCCTGTACAGAGGCTATTGTGATTGAAGACAGATAGTGGTGGGGTCTCTTTCTTACCTCATAGTTCAGGACACTTCTCCAAGGCTCATTCTATGGTAAGGTAGGCAGGGACTTTCTCTTCCCCTGTGTTCAAGCATGCCTTACCAAGGCTACTCAGACTCCTTGATAAAATTGAAGGGAAGTAATTCTCCCTAACTCATTCCTGCAGGCAAGTATTATGCTCCTACCAAAACTGAAGAAAGACCCAACCAAAAAAACAAACAAACAAAAGAGAGAGAGAGAGAGAGAGAGAGAGAGAGAGAGAGAGAGAGAGAGAACTACAGGCCAATCTTCCAAATGAAAATAGATAAAAATCCTCAACAATATACTACCAAACAGAATGCATCAAATCATCAAAATACAAAACAACCACATCGGATTCATGCCAGGAATGCAGGGATGGTTAAATATATGCAAATAAATAAATGTAATACACAATATAAACAGGACCAAATACAATAATCACATGATCATCTCAATAGACATAAAATGCTTTTAATAAACTCCAACACTCAGTCATGATAAAAACCCTATAAAAATCATATAGATGGTCCCTACCTCTATTTGATAAAAGCCACTTATGACAAACCAACAACCAACATCATACTAAATAGAAAAAAGCCCTGAAAGTTTTCACGCTAAAATCAAGAATCAAACAACAATATCCGTTATCATCACGCCTATTAAATATAGTTTTAGAAAAATTAGCCAGAGCAATTAAACAAGAGAGATATAAAAGGAATGAGGATAGGAAAATAATAAGTGACATTACCATTATTTTCCAATGATATGATACTCTATATAGAAGACACCAAAAACTCTGCCAAAGGAGTTCTAGATTTAATGACCAAATTCAGTAGAATAGTGGGATAAAATGTCAACACTCAGAAGTAAATAACATTTCTATACACAAACAACAGACTCACTGAGAGAGAAATTAGGTAAGCCACAACCTTCACAATAGAATAAAAACCACTTAGGAGTAAATCAAACAAAGGAAGTAAAAAAAATCTATACATTGAAAATTACAATACTTTGAAAAAGAGTCTGAAGAGAATTTCAGAAAATAAAAAGATATTCCTTGATCATGGATAGGAAAAACCAACAGTATAAAAATGGATATACTCTCAAAATTATTATCTAGATTTAATTCAATCCTGATTAAAATATCATTGTCATACTTTACAGAGCAGAGAAAATATTCCTAAAATTAATCTCAAACCAGAAGAGACCTAGAGTACAACAAAAAAAAATCGTGAGCAACAATGGCAAAGCAGGATGCATCACAATTCCTGACTTGAAATTATACTATAAAGTTACTGTGATAGAATCAGTATGGTAGTGACAAAAAGAAAAAAAAAAACAGAAGAAAAATGAAAAAGAGGATGCAGACCTCACCTGGTACATGTTCACTGGAAGAAAAATAGCCTTTTTAATAAATGGTGCTGGAAAAAGTGCTTTCCATATGCCAAAGACTAAAAAGCCTGACCTATGTCTATCTCTATGCATTAAACTAAAGTCAAAATAGATCAAAGATCTAAATATTAAAACAGAAACACTAGATCTACTGGAAGAAAAAGTAAATAGAAGTCTTGAAAACAGGGATAGGCAGAGAGTTCTCTTTCTTTCTTTCTTTCTTTCTTTCTTTCTTTCTTTCTTTCTTTCTTTCTTTCTTTCTTTCTTTCTTTCTTTCTTTCTTTCTTTTCTGTACCAAGGATTGGACTCAGCTATCTGAGCTATCTATCAGCCCTGGAAGAGAGCTCTTGATGAAAACTAAACTTCAGGGGAAATATTCCAAAAAAACAATAACTGAGATATCGTCTTATTAAGACCTTGAACATCAAAAGAAGTCAGCAACTGAGTTTTACAAAAATCCACAAACTTAGAGAAAATTTTAGCTAACAGTCCTTTAAACAAATGACTTCTATCTTGAATTTACAAAGACGCAAAAAGGGCCAGCCAGATAGCTCATCAAATTAAAGCACCTGCTTAGGCAAAGGATCAAACCTGGGTTTGATCCTTGGCATACCATGCTGACCCATGCCCTGGTGTGTGCTGAGGCAGAAACTGAGACTGGGCATGGTGGCATGCACCTCTAATCCCGGCACCTGGGAGGCTGAAAACAGGAGTATCAGTATGAGTCCTATCTGTGTAGTGAGACCCTGTACTAAATACATAAAAAAGGGAAAAAAATCAAACCATGAAAATTCAAAGACCCAATCCAAAAATGGGCATTTGATATGAATAAACACTTTTTAGATGTAGAAATACAGGTAGTAAATAAATGTGTGGAAAAATGTTCAACATCATTGGTTGAGAAATGCAAGTTAAAAGAACAGTGAGATTCCCTCTCACCCCAGAAAGAATGACTATCATTATGAAATGAAATAATAAATGATGGCAAGGCTCTGGGGAAAAACTGACCCTTCTCCACTGTTGGTGGGAGTGTAGATTGGTACAACCACTATGGAAATCAGTGTGGAGACTACTCAAAATTCTAGAATTAGAGATCCCTTTCAATCTAGATATTTCTCTTCTGGGTATCTTCCCTAAACAAGCAAAGAATCATGCCATAGCAATATATGTGCAACAATATTTGGCAGCACAATTGGTAATAGCTAAATCTTGATGGGGACAAATGACCATCAACCGAGAAATTGATAAAAAGAGATGTAGATTTTATATAATATGGAGTATTACTCACCTTTAAAGACAGATATACTCTAGGTTTTTATAGGCAAATGGATGCAACTGGAGACCATACTTATAAGGAAAACAAATCAAACTCACATGTGTAGATATCACATTATCTCTCTAGTGTAAGAAACTGAAAGACTAAATAAGGTACAAAAGGTACAATAAATATTGTGAAAGGAAAAGAAACCGCTTTAAAGAAAATAAAAATCGGGATGGGGAAATGAGAAAAAAGCTATATATATATTCATATGTATGATAGCTCAGATAATTCTACTACTAATTCCTGTTAGTTCATTGAAAGGAACAATTAGTGCTTATATTGTTTAATCAATCTCACTTGTCTATATCTGATAATTTGAGTTACTGATTTGAAGATCACAATATGCACTATAATAACCATTGTTAATTTTTCATCTCATTTTATAATTCTGTATCTTTTTTGATTTTTTCCCCCCCAGGCCTAGTGTCCTTTCTTTTTTTCTTTTTTTCAAAGTTTTATTGACAAAGAGATA
>NW_004524695.1:4578137-4579966 GCF_000260255.1 Octodon degus | reverse complement strand
GCACTGAGGAGTGGTGGGGGGCGGCCCGAGGGGCTGGGAGAGGGTCCGGCCCACGCTGCGCCTGGGCTGGGACTGGTCCCGCCAGCGCAGGGTAGCAGGAGACTCTCTGCACACTCACCGGACCTGGGCTAGGACTGGCTCTTTTTTGATTTTTAAAATTATCTTTAAGACAAAAAGAAGGTAGTTTCACGACTAAACTTATTTTGCATAATATGAAACATAATTTGCAATATCTGTAGAATTTTTTTGTGATTCAGTGATTGTATAGTATATAAGCATTCTCTGGAAATATTGTTTTTAATTTGGTTTGCTTTCTTCATTCCTCATTCAAGTGTTTATACTCTTGAAAGTATTCTTTGTAACTTCCTATTTGCTAGAAATAATGGCTTAAAACTATCCAATATTCATGTACAAAAAAGTTGAGCTTAACTAGCTTCTAAGTGCCCCCTTTTTACTTGTCACCAAGCTCTGATACTTCCTGACTCTGAAGATTACTGATGCTTTTACAATCAGCAGAGCTTGTCCTTTTAAAAACACTTATATATGTCAATGATGATTTCTTCTTTTTTTTAAACTGAACAATGAAATTTGAACCAAAAACCATTTGGGCTATTTTCAAATGTTGTACTTCCTGTGTAACAGTAAGATTTTAGAACTCAATTTTACTTTCATTGAGGAAAAGTGCTATGATTCCATTAGGCAACCATTCTATCAATGTTAAGCTCTGTGGTGATTTTCAGTCCCCAAAAGAAGCAACAGGACTGCTCAAAATTTTATAAATTACATCAAAGTAAGGCTGGAGAATAAAAGGATGAGCAAGCTGCAATGATCATTATAGAATGAATCTGTGTAGGTGTGCCAAAGGAGAGTCAGGCCATTTTCAGCTAGTGGTTTCCCGACACTTACCTGACACATTGCAAGTCAGATCTGTAGATATCTTGCTTCTATCATCAAAATCTTCACTGTAGAGTTGAAATGAATCAGTGTGCCACCCACACATTCACATAAAGACACACAAATGCAAGGCAGCATCTTAGAGATGTGAAAATAACCAAAGTCCTATTGTATGCATGAAAAGCACTCTGGGAATCTTTTAAAACCTACCAGTAGGTACTAGCAAATTTCCAGAATGAATATTTAAGCACTATCTGCTAGATTCTAGTTTTTCAAGTCCATATTACTACCACATATGAAATATGAAGGTGAAACTGTATGCATGGTTAACTCTCTATAATATCTAAAACATTATGCCTCATGTTATGGTGTACTGGCTGGGCTCAGCTGGTGATCTTAGCTCAGAGTCCTTGTACTACCAGGTGATGACTGGAACTGTAGTCATATCATAGGATTCCTTAGATATATCGCACAAATAAGAGTTAGTACCAACTGGGGCTTCACTTAGATCTATGATCCAGAACATCTCCATGTGGTTTATCTTTATGTTCTGGGTTCCTCAAAACATAAAGCTTTCATTCTAAGAATGACGATGTTAAAAATTTGGATCTTAAACGTTCCCCTGAGTTTCATATTTTAGAGACATTTTTCATAAGCCAGGGATACACTTCAGAGATGGTAAAAATGTTTAAGTGCTCGGACAAATGAAAAGAAGTTAGATCAGCAGAAGTGTACCTTTGAAGGAGATATCAGAACCCTAGTGTCTCTGTCTGTCTGTCTCTGTCTGTCTGTCTGTCTGTCTGTCTGTCTGTCTCTCTCTCTCTCTCTCTCTGTCTCTGTCTCTCTCTCTCTCTCTGTCTCTCTCTGTCTCTCTCTGTCTCTCTCTGTCTCTCTCTGTCTCTCTCTCTCTCTCTGTCTCTCTCTCTCTCTCTCTC
>NW_004524695.1:4561056-4578037 GCF_000260255.1 Octodon degus | reverse complement strand
TCTCTCTGTCTCTCTCTCTCTCTCTCTCTCTCTCTCTCTCTCTCTCTCTCTCTCTCTCTGTTCTCTAATTGCTGAGACAAATATCCAGTACTCAACATGAAGGAAGGAAAAGTTTATTTGTGTCACTAGAGATTTCAGTCCATAATCAGCTGGCTCCAAGCCAGACTGGAGCTTGGCACCGTACAACAGTTTATGGCAGCAGCAAAGAGCAAGAGCAAATGAGAGGAAGATTAGCAACAATGGCTACAAAAAAACAAGTCTGTCTCCCTTATGTTGCATTCAGGCTATTTTTCCCAGGCAGGGTGTAGCACTCACACCCATGATCTCTGCAGCATTCACACTCATAAACCTAGCACTGGATCACGAATTAATCACAAAGTCTAGAAGTCTGCCCCATGGCTGCATGAGGCTTCAGTGGGGGCGGGGAGAGAATAGACACAACCCCCCTCCCTCTCTCCCATCCACCATGAAATGAAAAGCTTTCCTCTAACAGCATGTGTCTTACATTTTGCACTACTTGCTGCAAAGCAATGAGAGCAAAGAATATAGACGGATGCTTATGAAGCTATTAGCTAAAATATACCTTTTCTCTTTTTAAATTCATTATCTCTGATATTTTGTCACAAAGATAGAAATCTGACAACATAGAAACTTATAACAGAAAAAGACAAAAGTTCTTGCTCCTTGAGGACCAGGCCAATACTATGTATGTTTAAGTAAGATTAGTTTATGTATTGGTTTAATGTACAGAATTGGCTTCTTTTCTCATTTAGTTAAAGCCAATATATCTACATTAGCTTGGAGGACTTTTATTAAGTTCAGACTTTGCATCACTACTGATCAATTTCTTTCTTTCTTTCTTTCTTTCTTTCTTTCTTTCTTTCTTTCTTTCTTTCTTCTTTCTTTCTTCTTCTTTCTTTCTTCTTTCTCATCTCCTTCTGATTGTTACTTTAGAAGTCTTCTCTTACAACGCTATGCACACTCATACTTCTTTCTCAGCTGTGTCTTTCTCCGTAGCACTCATCTCTGTTATCATCCTACGTTTTTATACTTGTTCTCTTAGTAATGTTTAATGCTTTACCTGAGAATGAACTCACAGGAAAGAGGCATTAGTTTGTTTTACTTGGAATTGCACAGTCAATGACTAGAGTAATCATTGAGATATAGAATTATTCTATGAAAGGGCATAGATGTGGCTCTGGTAGAAGGCTTGCCTATTATTCATGATGCCTTGAGTTAGCTCTCTAGTACAAACAAAAACTAAACAATTTGCTAGAAATCATGCCATGGATTTTTAATTGAATGCATGTATGCAATCAGAGAAACTAGACAGATGAATAAATTAATCCTAAAATATACAGAAATAGACCCCTATTAAATTACTTTGAATCAGCTTAAGAAGAATAAGTTTTACCCTCTCCCCTTACTAGAGTTCACCAAGGGTTTGGAATTGCCAGCACCTAAGGAGGAAAGTGCACTTTATAGTTTTTTTGACATGTCCCACTCAATTTTAGAAATCTGAGCGATTCTATGCACCAGAAAATTGAGTGCCATTTATTTTTTCCATTCTTCAGAAGTTGTTGCATGGAATGGTAGAAATTTTTAACTGGAACCTTTCCATGAAAGAATCAGTGTCCAAAAGTCTAAAACTAACCAAAAATAAAAATAAATACATAGTTTAAAGGGGTATGTCCATCATAAGGAAAAGTATCAGCATGAATTAAAAAATTCAGAGAGCTGTAACAAATTTTTGGTTGAAACTATCAATGCCTATATTCAAACAAACTTTTAAAATGGTCAAAATCAAACTGGGGAAGTAAGGAACACTAACAATGTAAACAACCACTACAATTTTACCTCTAGTACCCAGTGAATCCTTGCTCTTTCCACATGCAAAATACAATCAGTCTTCTCTCAAGAGCCTCAAAGTCTCACTCATATAAATATAGTACCAGGTTCAGGTTTTCTGTTTGAAAATGGAGCAAAGATCTTGTACAAGACGTTGTAACAGATCGAAAGACATCTGCAGCTCATGTTGTCAAACTCTGATGTGACCAATACAGGAAAAGAGAATCTTACCAAATTAGATAAATATATTCCAAAGTCTCTTACAAGCAAAACATAGATATAACATAATAATGCAGGTTTTTGAAGTTTTATACTAACTCTTTAGGACTCTGGACTGGTCGTTTAGGTTTGATTAATAATTTTTATGTGTGATTCCTCCATTGAACTTTCTTGCTTTAAAGTTTATTGTGCACACTTAAAATATAAATTACTATTTTGTGGAACATATATAGATTGTAAAATTTTGAAGCAAATTGTAGTGAAACAAATTGATATTCGTCTCACAAGATTATTCATTTTGTGTGTGCCTATGTGTCTATCTGTCTCTGTACAGCAAGAGCACGTAAAATGTGTGCATTTAGCAAACATTCCAAATATAGCATAGTGTCCTTACTATAATCCTAATGATGCACATTAGATCTGTCCTGCAAGATCACTACATTGATCTGTCCTACAAGCCTGGTGCTTATCATTTTGATTAATTAAATTTAAGATCGCATTTTAAAGTAATGTGATCTATTAATTTATTAGCATATTTTTTAAAATCATTTGTGGAGACTTAAGGAACTTGGGTCTTAAAAATTTTCCCTTATCCTCAAAATCATCAAGCTTCTCCATTTTGGGTCCACTGAATCATTCATAAAGGTGTTGTTCCTGAGATTGTTTTATTTAAAATTCCTAAAATTTTCCTAATCAGTCTTCTTTCTCTTCAACCAGTTTTGTCCCTATTCTGATTCTCCAGTTTTATCTCAGTTCAAATAAAACAATGCTGAAGAAATTCTGGTATTCTGGTATCTATAAAAATAGATGAAATTAAGAGAGCTTCATTCTATTGGTGTGTGCGTGTGCATGTGTGTGTGTGTGTGTGTGTGTGTGTGTGTGTGTGTGTGTGGTTGGTAGGATGAGCAGTTCTTTTCTCTGGCATAATTCTGTGCAAGCTGCAGATCTGTGTTCAATCCTCATCATATAGTCGGTAAGAAGAGATCATGAATTGGTGTTTAACAAAGAAGATTATTCAGAGGCTTTTGAAATAGTAGAGAAGTGGGGCAGTGGAGTAGTCTTCCACTAAACTCATCCTGCTCAACTTCCCTGAAAAAGCTTTTGTGTAGCCTTTGAAAGTATAATAAGGAAATATCTAAAATCTGAGATAGCTGTAAATTATATCTGACTCTGTGTAAAGAGGAAATCACAGGAAGTTATGAACAAAACTTCTTTCTCTACACATGTTTCATTTGCTTAAATAAACAGAGTGAGGTGGCTGGTGCAGAATTAAAGTTAAATGCAAGGTGAAAGGAAAAATATTTCTGGTAAACATAATTGACCATGATCTAAAGTGGATGCCAAGTTTACTGGAGGCCAAATTGTCCTTTCTTCTCTTTGAACTACAAATTTCAACACTTTAAAATCTTCAGCTTGAAAAACGATTCCATGGCTAGGAAACAGCTCTCAGATTGCCCAGGTTATCATCACAGTGGAGGCGATGGAACATGATATATTTATCTGCACTTCAGGTGATGCTGCCTATTTCAGACATCTACTTTTTTTTCCTCCTTTTTGCCTCATTTGCTTTTGCACTTTCTGTGCAGTTCTTAGGATAAATAGTAATGCCACTTGCTCATACTGCCATATAAAGGAACAGTGGTGCCAGGAATGCAAAGAAGAATGTATCAGGGGACCAGCTGTCTGCAAGTCAGTGTGACTGGAGGGAGCATCCTTGCTGCTACTAACCAATTGTGTTAAAGGCATCTACAATGACATTCTAATATGCTAATGCCTCAAATTTAATTTGACATCCCAGAGCAGACTCATGCAGGGCCTCAGAACCATCACAGAATAGTCAAGTCTGTATATCTGTTTCTGAATCATTCACTGGCTTATGATAATTTATTGAACATAGGACTCAGAAGGTAGGAACCAGGAGTAGTGAGACTCAAAGTAAGATAAAGCTAGTTGCCATAGCTATCTATCTTTAGCTAAAAATGTGTTTTAGGTATTTAAAATGTATAACATTTCCATAGCAGAGCTTGACAAATAATTTCAAATTAATAAAAGCCCAACTCTTGGCATAGATTATCTGTTCTTTATAATCAATCCCACTTAAAATAAGAAACAGAATGCTGATTTTTCAAATCAGGGATAATTCCTCCTAATTCTTTAAGCCAGGATTATATATAGATTGTTCTGTTTGTCCTCAATGTGGTCTACACATGATGGGACAAAACTATGGAGTTAGTAACCAAATGATACCATAGTTAGTAACCATAGATATGCAAGATTATTCACCAAATAAAGTAAGTATTATGAAATTATTATGAAGAATAAATAGTAAAGTGAGCTGGAAAAGTAATCTGTAGAATGCAAAACATCTTATATATAATATACCAAACTTGAATTTTCATATCTCATATCCTCATCTAAGTGTTTGAAATATAATAGTAAAATAAAGCTGATAAATTCAGCTTGTATTATCTGGATAGAAGATAGAAGTAAAATGATTGCAAGAAATAACTACATAGCATATTGGAAGGGAAAGAGGGAATTGGAAAAAAAGAAATGCTAACTAAGTAGAGATTCAAAAAGTGTACCTGTACTCCAACCCCTGAAAACACCAAGGAAAGTCTACACAGCAACATTGCAAGTTTGAGTCATGGTTGGATAATTTAGTGAGATCTTGTTTCAAAAAGTGGCAGAGAAAGATGGGGATATAGGTCAATGATAGAGTGCTCTTGGAGTTAATTTCTAGCACTACAAACAAAACCAATAAAGGAGCAATAACAAAAAAGGGCAAGAAAGAGCAAATAAAATTAGATTTGTTTGAGGGACATAAAGATCAAGAAAATGTTGTTTGAAAGATTTGTAGATTTGTCAGAGTATGCAGATTATAAAAGTGACATTGGAGCAGAGAGCTGTTGGAGGTATTTGACTAGATATGTATGCGATTGAGGAAAGAATATTTCAGAAGGAAGAAAAAATAGCAAAGTTCATAAGAAGGATTGTTCATGGCACACTGAAATTCTCCAGGCAACTGGAGTAGGCTGGTGGTGTCTGGTGGTTGAGGGGAGAAGAGATGAGAAGAAAATGATAGGCTGTGTCTCATGGTATGTTCTGTGGAGCATTGTAAGAATGGTAAAATTAATTCTAATGAAAAAGAGGAAATATCACAGAGTTTAATTGGAAATACCACATTCAAGGTGGATGGCCACGGGGTAAGAACAGAAGAGGAGCATCAGAGATTTACCAAATAAACAAAGAGGAATTTGGACAGAATCCACAGAACTCATGTAAGGTATAGAAGTGAGCATAACTTCTGTGAGTGTACATGTTGGGAGGTGTTATGTGAATTTCTGACTGCTTCAGTTTGTAGTAGAGAAAGAAGCAGGATAAATTACTGAGAACAAATGGAGATAGGGCATCAGGCATCAGGAAAGAGGCAAAAGTTAAAATAGACACTGAGAAAAGGCCAAGACTAAACAGCCCTGCAACCTTGAAATGATCCCCAGGAGCTGTGATGTGCATCGAAGGTCACTGCACATGAATCCAAAGTTCAACCATCTCACAGTGTTTGTCTACAGCTGCATTATAGACACAAAATAAATAAAATAGATGGAGAAAATTATGGCCCTTTTTTAAAAAAAAGTTTAGTGTGGCTTTTTTCCAGAGCCTATACTCTCCTTAGAACAAGACAAAAGTGATTTGGGTCCCATCTAGTTTAATTTTTTTCTTGTATCTGACAAAATATTTCACAAACCCTATAGATGGCAAAATTTACAATGAAAATATCTCAGATGTTATGTTTCCATTATTCAGATTTCCATTACTCTAACAAGTACTTGAAATGCACAGCTTATGAATAGAAATTATTTATTTGGATCACAGATTTCAAGTTTGTTGTCCATGATTAAGTGGTTTTAGTATTTTGGGCAGAACTTCATGATAGCTTCACACAACAGACCAAACCTCTCATACTGTGGCCAACAAGGAAAAAACAAAGAAGAGCTCAGGGTTCCACTGTTGCACCAGCAATGACCTATTGACTTCCTACGAGTGCCCACCTTTTACTGGTTCCTCCAAACATCCTCCAGAAGCACCATCTTTGGGACCAAAGCTTTAAAGTACTGCTTAATAGACAATTGGCATCTGACATGTAGTACATTTCCTGTCTCTTATGAAAATGGCCTACTGTGTAGGTTGTAGTTTATTGGTCTGAGAACAGAGAAAATGTATGCTTTTCATTTGGATTGCTTCTTCCCTCTGTGTTGTCTCTGGCCTTCTGGGATATCAGGTGCCCTGAAGATGCCACCAGCTATATCTCAGATGTGTGACAGGAATGACAAAAGGAGGGCAGCTGACACTTCTCTGCATTGCAGAATTGGGCACCATGTAAGGGGCAGGAGACACAATGCACCCTCATTTTACATTGAAAACTTTGTGCAATATTTTCTCCCAATTTTCCCCCTCTCAACACTGTGCTAGAAAGCAATGGCCCAGCAGTGACATGCACAGTGCTTTAGCCTTCTAGAGCCACTGCAAAATTCTTTGTGGCACAGTTGCTTACTGGGAAGTAAAGGGACTGCCCAAAGGACCTTGTGCGAGTGGAAGAGTAATCCTAAAGCAGAGCTGGGTAGAAGAATGACAGTAGGGTCAGGGTGCAGTCTGTAAGAGCCTGTGGGAGGCTGACTCAGCTGGGGAGCCTGGCTGGGCTCTGCCCAAGTGTGGAGAAAAGCAGCCTACCTGCTTCTTCAGCTGAAAATTCCAACACTCATGTGCTATCTGCAAGGAGACTGCAATTATCAGCATGTTTTTGAGGGAGAGAGTGAGAGGGGAGAGAGATGAAATGATGAAAGTGCAAAAAAGTGATTAATGATAAAATGTTAGTAACATACACAGATATATAACATACTCATTTTTGCAAGAGTATTTTTCCCTTCACTCTTTTTCTCCCCCCACTGTACGTCTCTGTACTGGAGAAACACAACATGACTTTCATGGAGATTTAATCTATTGGAGCTATTATTAGGACTCAATGAATGTTGAATAAGTCAGTAAATAAATGAAAGCTTCCAGGAACATATAATAGAAAAGCCAGCATTTTTGTGCTAGACTGAATAGAAGCACATCTGTGGCACTCAAAATGACAGGGACTAGAAAGTATGCAGTGCATTTGAGTAATATCAAGCAGTCAGCCATTTGCATAAAGTAAAAGGGTAACTACAGCCTTTGTCCACAGACTTTGGTACAGATCTAGATTCATGCACTTATTCCTTGTGAGAAAATACAAGGAATAGTTAACCTGTCTGCTCCTCAGGATTCTGAATTCAAAATGGAGATAAATTTGCATCTCCTTTCAAGATTCTTCAAAGGATTAAATGATACAACTTAGATATGTCATTTAGAACCTACCCAGTCCTAACAAATGCAACAAAAGAAATGGTAAAGTAAATTTGATGGAAAGCTCAAGATGAAATCAGGGAGGTTTTCAAAGCTATGATTCATGTGTAAATATCAGGTTATGTCACAGACAATGTTGACTTGGTGAAAGTTATGAGCAGAAAGTGATATCATTGATCTCAGCTAAAGACCTTAAGGGTCATAGCTTTGTCTTACTGCTCTGAGCAGCAAGAGTCAGATGTTTCAGTACAGGAAGGTTAGGACTTAAAGTATTTTATTATGGGCTGGGTTATTTGAGTGAGAAAGTTATAGTTCTCTCTGAAGCAGATGTTGTGAAGAAGTGGGGGGTGAAACTGGAAATTTTAACTATGATACACAAGGAGCGATGAGAGAAGAACAATGTGCAACAAAGCAAAAGGGTGGCAGACACAGATTAGCCAGCATTTGAGCTATTGATCATTCTTTTGGCTTGAGAAGTGCTTATACTTTTCTCTGTACGCAGATTCAGTTGCAGAGTGAAACTGATTTTGTTTTGATCCACTGCAGTTGTGGTGTAGGGCATTTAATACTGAGGATCTAGGGAGATGTACATGGCTCACAGGACAACATCCTGGCCTACCTGTGAGTTCCATCACTACATGATGCTGCAACTTGAAGGAGAATAGCTCCCGGTGTCCTGCCTTTTCTGTTCATAGTAAGGTCGAGGATACTTATAATTTGATGAATAGTTGAGAAACTTATATCACCTTATATTAAATAAATGTGTTTAATACTTGAACTAGACCTCATGGGAAGATCATTATTCATCCAAATACTAGGACTGCTCTTCTATCAGAAATGCTTCAAATAGGATTCTTACAATGGATGTTTGATTAAACAGATGTTCTAAGTCATTATTGACAATTAGAATATAATATTTCTGTTTTCTTTTAATATACCCTACCAAAGGTTTTCCATTGATACAGTAATTTTAAATTTAGAATCATCCAAACTATCAACTTACAATCATATCTGATATACTTCAGTTACTTCAAAACCCTAGTATCTTGAAAACCACTTGAAATTCCAGGCTTTGAGGGATAGTCTAGCAAAACAAGAGCAAGATAATTCAATTTTACTTCCTCACTTGGTAGCAACCATGACTAGTCTCCTTTTAATAGATTTTGTAAAATAAGATGTTGTTTTTTAAAATGAGCTTTGCTTCCTGACTGTTGCATGTGGTTATCTAAAAATTGCCACTCTGGACAAAACTAATTGCATTTATCTCTGTACGTTAAGAACTAGCAGGATGTTTCAAAATGTAAATGTTTGTCCTGACTCAGTTTTTGTCTGTTTATAGAGAGACAGTGTTGAAAAAGAACAATATCAGCATTCATAGCAACAATCGTGACAGCTTTTGCCTCCTTATGTACCTAGAATGTTTCATTATTAAACAGGATGGATTAAATTAAGAAAGCATAACAGCAGGAGAAATAGCATTTGGTAGCATTCGCTTTGTAAGTTTGTTGGTCTTCTAGCTTAATATTTGTATTTTTATTTATTAGAAGACAGAAGCAATCAGAATTCTTAAACTGTTTAAAATGAAACTATTATGTTGTCTTTCATGATTTCACATTGATAGTATTTATCAGAAGAAATACTCATAAGTTTTATGCACAATCCTGGCAGTTGTCCTACAATGGTCTGAAGTGCTACCTCTGTGGAGTGGGATTGTGCATATGCTTCTTCTGGGACATTCTAAGTAGCATGTTGCTTTAGAATATTTATTCTTGTTCTTTATCATGAACAGATTGGAAATTATATTCAGAAACTAATGACTGGACCACATTTTTCTTAAATCAAACAGTTTTCCTTGTGCAAATATACTAGAAGATATTTTTGTATACTTTTGGGACCTTACAGTTTTCTCTCACTTCCTCCAGGGATTTTCTCTCTATAGACATCAACACAGACCAATGCTACAGATGTCTAGATAAAAAAGTGGCAATGTTTAATGTAATCTATGCCATTCTACTGTATGCTGAAAATCATCTCTACTGTACAGAAACTAATACAGTGGAGACGCTGTGTAAATTGCTGTAATACTTTACAATCATCAACTTGTTTCAGAGAATAATGTCTGCACATTGTAAGTACAGATGTCATATTTTCTGAATATTTTCAATCTGTAGTTACTTAAACTTAAAGGTATAGAACACATGGAATAAGAGTGGATATTGTTTTATATACACAAAAAGCATTAATGAACATGGAAAGTTCTTTCAACAATTTGCTAGAAACTCTAGAACAAAAGTTAAGCTACGGTTGCTTAGGAGCTTGTCTGTGATTATCAACTTTGATATAGCTGGTCACCAAGGAAAGGTCAAATCAGTATTGAACCACCAATTTCTTATTGTGTTCTTGTTAGTCATTGTTCACTGATCATTGTGCCCCTGCTGTTGCATAATAGTGCATCATTATTCCTGTTTTTTTTCTAAAATTTATATTTCTGAATAAAATTACTCTTATTAATCTGTTTGGAACGTGTATCTCTAATTCCTAACCTAAATGGGCACAGGATTGTGAACCGCAATTTATTTTCTGAGTCATTGACAGATATTTTATGTCCATAAGCATCTGATTTCCTGTACTATTTGCATCTGACTCTTTGAGTAACTATTATAAAATAATATTATGGGGGGCTGGAGAGATGGCTCAGTGGTCTAAAGCACCTACTTGGAACAAGCTTGGCAAAGCACAGGGACCGCGGTTCAATCCTCCAGCACCACATGCCAGCCAGCCCTGCCCCCTGGTGGGCTGAGCTGCCACACACATACACACACACACACACACACACACACATACAATAAATGTTAAAATAAAAAAAATTAAAAAAAATAATATTATGATTATGCGTCCTGCATTATATGTCTTCCTTGGAATACTCTATAGCAGAAGTCTTATTTTTCATAGTAATTAGTCATTATCTTCATTCTGTGTTGTGGATCTGATATTTTATCTTCACTTCCTTTATTTTTTTTTTCTTCACTTCCTTTCTTATGGTTCTGTCAACTTTCAATGGGGTTTGTAATTCCCTAGATATCTTTTTGAATCTGTTTCATGGATTCCATTTTCTTATATTGAACATTCATAATTTCCATAGTTTTCTACACTCCTCTTTTTTTTTTTTTTTTTTGGTCTATGTGTACTCTAAATTTGCTAAGTAAATCTGTCATTATGGTCATCTTTTCCCTTGTACCTGTGATATTATTTCCATTTTGATACCCTGTATAGCTGGTAGCTGACATACAGTTGGTCACCAACTAAAGGTAAAATCAGTAATAGGATAATATTGGGCCACCAATATCTTACTGTGTCCTTGATATAATGCAGGACAAAACATCATAATATTATTTTATAATAGTCACCCAAAGAGTCAAATGCAAATAGTGCAGGAAATCATCCTACACACTAAAAACTCAAGGGATCCAGGTGAAGCTCTGAATCCCATGGCAGTGTCCTGCTGGAATCTAGCTGAAGACTTTGAGCTCATGGCGATGTCCTCCATGAGTATAGCTGGAGGTCTAGAGACCACAACAATGTTTTATGCAAGTCTATATCAAGTCTGCACTGAGAAGTCCCAATTGTCATTGGTTGAAACCAGAAATGTCTGTGCTAGCAGGCTAAGGGGCCTGCATTGGATCCAGGAAGAAACACTGAAGGACCAGAGCACCCTCCAAAGAAAGCACAGCAATATTCAGAAAAAGTGACATCTTGGGACCTTCTGGTAACAAAAGATGAGTTAATATCAGGAAAACCAGAGTGACAGGCTTCTCTAGGAGCATTCCAACTTCCCTTCCAGCTTCCCTTTCATGCTGTTGGCAACAATCTTCTGGTGGGCCTTCCTCCCTGAGCCATATTGATTCAGCTACGCTAAGTGTTACAAGTTGACCATCAATTGTCTGTCTCTTAAAAATAGCAAGGAACTATGAATGAATAATCCAACAACTAAAGGATGATGCAAAGAACAACATAAGGGCTAGGCAGATAGTCTTAGCACCTGCATGGCAAGCACAAGGACCTAGCTTCGATCCCCAGTACCACATGCTGCACTGACCCTGTGCTGAGCCAGCCACCAAAACTGGGCATGGTGGCACACTTCCATAGTATCAGTGCTGGGGAGGCTGATACATGAGAATCACTATGAGATTGACGTGTATAGCAGGCACTGCATCAAATAAAGACATAAAAGATTAGAAATATTTTTTTTAAAAAAAGAACAATGTAAAACTGATTGGAATTAGTGAAAATGCAGAAGTCAGCACAAATGACATTAAAAAATACCTTCGGAGAAGTAATAGCAGAACACTTCATAAGTGTGGAAATAGAAATAAGTGAGGCATACAGAACTATTGAAAACCACTGGAGAAAAGTAGCAACTCATGCATGAAAGGAAGCCCATCACCATCGTTGCAGCCTTTTCAATACAAACCCTTAAGTCATAGTAATCTTAGAGTGAAGTATTTCAAGACATGAAAGAAAACAACTTCCTACAGGGATTGATGCATCCTGAAAAATTATCTTTCATAATTAATAGATAAATAAAACACTTCCATGACAAAGAACAAATGAAGAAATTCATGGAAGCCAAATTAACCCTATAGAGTTCTAAAAGATATTTTTCAAAAGAAATCAGAGTCCATGATCCAAAAATACATGAACAGAAAGAAGTTATATGGCAGGAGAAGAAATTAAATAGAGAAGAGAGACAGGAAACCATCATTAGGAAAATTACATGACAAGCCAAGCCAATACATATCACTTATAGACACATGTAAATGTTTTAAATTCACCAATAAAAGGAAATAAATTGGCAGAATGGATCAAGAAATGCAATCCAACAATATGTGCCTTTCAAGAAATACATTTAACTCAAACAGACTTTCATAGACTGAAAGTTAAAGGATGGAAGACAACACTCCATGTGACAGGAACCCAGAAAAAAAGTAGGGGTACACATTCTAATCACAATGTGAACTTTAAACCAAGACTGATCAAAAGAGATAAAGAAGGCCAGTCCGTACTTGTTAATAGAAGGCTAAAAACGAAGAGATGAAAATCATAAATATATATCCACCAAATAAAACTGTGCCAACCTGCATAAAACAAAGATTAACAGTGATGAAAAGTAAAATAATCACTAATGCAATTATAATGAGGTGATTAAATAACCCATTGTCACAAAAAGATAGGTAAACTCAAAAATATCAGCAAAGAAGTACCAGTAATCAATCAATCCTGTGAACAAGTGGACTTAGAATATGGTTAGAGAATGTTTCGCCCACATCATCAGAATATATATTCTTCTCAGTGGCACAAGGGGTGTTCTAGAAAGCAGACTACATACTAGCCAGATAAAACATGCTTAAGTAAATGCAAGAGAGCTGAAATTATCCAACACATATTATCAGTCACAGCTCAATGAAATTGGAAATCAATGGCAGAAGAAACCGTAAAACCTTCATAATCTCATAGAAATTCAATAACACCCTCCTGAATAACCAAAGGCTCACAGATAAAATTAAAGCAGAAGTTAAACAGTATCTGAAATTAAATGATAATACTGACACATTATACAAAATCTAATTGAATGCAATGAAAGTAGTCATAAGAGGAAAATCAATAATGGGAAATACATCAAGAAAACAGAATGAGCACAAATATGAAACCAAATGTTGAACCTCATACTTATAGAAAAAAGAACAAATCAAGCCTAAAGTTCATATAAAGGAGGAAATTTTAAATATTGGAGCAGGAATTAAGGCAATTGGAACTAAAAAAATGTCAAAACATAAGTGAATTAAATAGTTGATTCCTTGAGAGATTAAATAAATTGACAAACCCTCAGCCAACCTTATTTTAAAAAAGTAAAAAGAGACTCAAATTCACACAATTAGTAATGAAAAGTGTGAAATCACAACTGATTCTGTAGCAGCCCAAAAGATCATCAATACTGACTTTGAGAAACTTAATTGTGACAAGATAAAATACAGAAGAAATGGAAAGATTCTAAGATACATATCAACTACTGAATTTGAATCAAGAAGATATAAAAATTTTAAATAACCCAATATCAGTAATTTGAAATTGACAATATAATTAAAAACTTATCAACAAAAGATAGCCTAGGTCTTGATGGATTCACTACTAAATTCTTCAAGAAATTTAGAGAAGATGTAATGCCATTACTTGTCAAATTCTTTAATGAAAATGAAAAGGAAACAATTCTTCCTGAGTCATTCCTGGAAGCAAGTATTACCCGGAGACCAAAAACCAGAGAGAGAGACCCAACCAAAAATAACAAACTACAAGTCAGTTTCCTAATGAACATAGAAAAATTTTCAACAAGATACCGGCAAACGGAATATAGCAAACTATCAAGAATATTGTATACCATAACCAAGGATTCATCCAAGGGATTCATATATGGTTCAAAATATATACATTGATAAATGTAATACACCAAATTAACACAGTCAAGAGCAAAGAGCCTATTATCTCAATAGCAGCAGAAAAAACATTTTACAAAGTCCAAATTCATGAGGAAAACTCTACAGAAAATTGGAATACATGGCTTTTATATCAACTTGATAAAAGTCATCAATGACTACCAAAAAGCCAGTATCATATTGAATAATCAAAACCTAAAAGCTTTATCTCTAAAGTCAGCAACAAGGAAAGGATGTTAACTGCCACTGTTACTATTCAACACAGTTCTGAAAACATTAGCCAGACCAATTAGACAACAGAAGTGACATGATATTTCACATAGAAGAACCTCCAAAAACTTCATCATCAGACTTCTAGATTTAATAATAAGATCTAATCACATAGCTATATACAAAGACAGCACTGAAAAAAATCAATAACCTTCCAGTATACAAACAACAAACTCATTACAGAGAAAGGGAGAAAACCACACCCAATATTACAGCATCAAAAAAAGAAGTCCTTAGAAGTTAATCTAATAAAGGAAGTAAAAGATCTCCACATTGAAATTACAGTACTCTGAGAAGGGCATTGAAGAGGACAATAAGAAATGGAAGCTATCCTTTGCTCACAGATAGGAAGAACCAATATATTAAAATGGCCATACTTCCAAAATTGCCATACAGATTTATTGCAATCTCAATCAAAATATTATTAGTATACCTCACAGAACTAGAGAAAACTTTCATAAAATTCACTTGAACCCAGGAGAGAATTAAAATAGAAAAACAATTCTGGACAACAAGGGTAAAGCTTGAGGGGGGGTTCCATAATGCCTGGTTTGAGATTGTACTACAAAGCTACTGTGATAAAAACAATATAACACTGGAAAAAACACTGACTGAAGACCAATAGTACAGATTAGAAGTAACTTCAAACACCCAAGAATTTTATCTTTGGATAAAATTAGATAAATTTGTTCATTGGAAAACATATTTACTTGAAGAAAGAGAGCCTTTTAAATAAATGGTGTTAGAAAAAACTGGCTTTTTAGGGATGGCCAGATAGCTCAGTGGCATAAAGCACCTCCTTAGGCAGACACAGGGACCAGAGTTTGATTCATGCTTACCCTGGCCCCAGAATACTGAGACTTAACTTGTAGAAACTGAACTGCCATTTCAAGAGAGAAAATGGGACTAAGCAGAGTTGAGCAAATTATGAAGAGAACAAACTTGTCAAATTTGTCTTCCTTCAAAACCTCTGCGAATTCTACCCTACAAAACCCACTTTCTTCTCTCTCTCTCTCTCTCTCTCTCTCTCTCTCTCTCTCTCTCTCTCTCTCTCTCTCTCTCTCTCTCTCTGTATTTTAGAACAGGGTCTACAGGATCTACATGGCTTCACTATGTAGAGTGGACTCACAGTGATTCTCCTGTGTTCAGCCTCCTAAGAGCTGGGATTATAGGAGCGCTACAAAGACCAATCTCAATTGCTGTCTCAGTGCGCCCCAGGGGCAGAGCTGGCACATCTGTCCAGGGATCTAATCCCCATTGCCGCATCTGTTGAAACAGGCACTTTAATCTGTGACACAATTGGCAAAAAAAAATCTCAAAGACAGGCATGTATGTGTGTGTGTGTGGGGGGGGTTGTCACCAAATATGTCCTTTACTAATGCACAAGAAGCAATTTGGATGCTCTATGTGTCTAAAATCAAATTAAAAATCATACCTTGTCAAAGATGCTAGATGGAAATTCACTGTGATGAATGAATCTACTGTTGTTACAAACATTGAGCATTACAAGATGGTAAGAGGATTCTGACATTTTACAGGGAGAAAGAAGACAGCTTCCTCCAAGAAAGAGAATATAAATCATGCTAAAATTAATTTCCTGGTGAGTTATTTCTCCATGCTGAATATTAATTTATAGGTATTGATTAATAGACCCCCAGGACAGAATAACTGGCAACCAGGTGTACTTTGCACACAACTTTTCATGGTAGTACCTGTCCTTTTTAGTTCAGATATCAATGAGTATTAAGGGAGAGCAATGTAGGTGTAGTTGACTTGTGTGTTTTAGGTAACTACCTTTTCTTCTTTTTCTTTTATTATATCCCCTTGACCTTTCTTCTTCACCTCAATCTCCTTCCTCTACTCCGGTGGTCTCCCTTCTACTTTCATGTTATGCCTAATTCTTAAAATTCTACATATGGAATAAAATGTGCAATGTGGTTTTCTGAGTCTGGAATTTTTTGCTTAGTATTGTGCCTTTTAGTTCCATTCAGTTTTCTTTTGATTGTTATGACTTCAGTGTTCTTTAAAGCTGATAGCTTTGAGGTACTAAGCACATAGACCATTTTCATGGCCAATCTGTTGTGAAGTGTGCTGCAATAAGTTTGGATATTCAGGTACCCTTATGGTATGCTGGCTTTAATTATTTTGGAAGTGTGACAAGGAATGGTATGTGTAGAAACGGGAACTCTCCTTTTAGTTCTAACATCAAGCTAGGATTTATTGGTTTTGTGTTCTTGATGATATCAAGATAGGATGGAATAGAATTTCTATTTTTCTTTTTTGGTTTTTAAAAATTTTTTAATTAATTTTATTGACAAACAAATAGCAATGAGACAGTTTCAATACCTATTAATAGGACAGTTTCAATAATTAATACATTGCATATTATTGTCTTTGTAAGAGTTATTCATAGCACAAGATGCAGAAATGATATCCTGTTCAAACACCATTAGTACAAATCTTTCTTCTCATTGAATTACGAAAAAGCTGCATATCTTTCTTAACTATTTTGAATATACAGATACAAAATGGTCCTTCATTTGTATCCTCTTTTTCTACTTAGTTTTGTCAGAGATGTGCATTCAATTGTCATTAAAATATTTTTTTTGAAAATTTTAAAACATCTTTATTTATTTTTTAAATATTTTCCCCATAATTTTATTGATAAACAAATAGCAATGAGACAGTTTCATATCAAATTGGTAGGACAGTTTCAATAATTAACTCATTGCATACATTCTTCCTAGTGGTTAATTGCTGTACAAGAT